>NC_043708.1:137349790-137411337 GCF_006229205.1 Suricata suricatta
GGGGAGTCCCGTCCCGTCCCGCTGGACGGAGGGAAGGTGAGACAGCCGGCACCGGGGGAGCACGGAGCCTGCGCGGTGGCGCTGCTCTCTTCCGGGTGGTGGAGTCGCTCGAGCACGCCCAGCAGAGGAGGGACACGGTTAGATCTGCGTGTTCGTAAAAACAAGCCTGGAGGCGTGTGGAGGCTGGAGCACCTGAGAGGGGAGCCTGGAGGCCAGGGGTCCGCATGGGGAGCTTTCTGTAAGTAGAAGGTGTTGGAAATGATGAGGCCTTCGTCCAGGGAAGCGTGGTGGGAGACAGACCAAGGGGATCTCCAGGATGTGGCATTTGTAGAGTCTGATGGCCCTTGGCGTGGAGACGGCAGGAGAGAAGAGATGGTGGTGCCGGCCGCCCGCTTGTTCGCTTGGGTGACAGATTCATGAAGACTCGTAAGGGCTCACCTCCTCGGATCTTCCTTCTCTTGGGAAATCTGCCCCATGAGTTTTAAATATGTCGGAACCTTTCTGATGCCTTCAAAGAGATGTTGATGGGTGGCTCCGTTGGTTGGGCGTCCAACTTGGGCTCAGCTCCTGATCTCATGGTTTGTGGCTTTAAGCCCCACGTTGGGCTCAGTGTTGACAGCTCAGAGCCTGGAGCCTGCTTCGGATTCTGCGTCTCCTTCTCTCTCTGCCTTTCTCCTGCTCATGGTTTGTCTCTCTCTGTCTCTCAAAAATGAATAAATATTAAAAAAATTAAAAAATGAAATACAGCAGTCCATTGTCGGCTGGTAGCAAAATCCCCCTATCGGTGGCAAACGAAGTTAGGTGAGCCCATCAGCCCCCAAAGAGAGTGCGTAGCGTACATCCTGAGGCCGAGAACTGCGTCCTGGGGAACGCCGAGGTCAAGGCACTTAGCCAGCGAAGAGCTTTAAAGGAATCTGACTGAGAGAAGAGAACAAGAGTAGGCAAACGTAGGACTCAGCAAGAGCAGTGTCATGGACGCCAAAGGACTGAGTGTTTCAAAAAGGAAGGAACCGGTCAGTCATGTTAACCGCTGCTGTGATACCAGCGGGAATAGGAGCCCAACATGCGCTCGTCGGGAATTCAGAGACCACCCGTGGCCTTAGCAGGAGCGGGCTCAGTGAACTTCAGCGGAGGCCAAAGCCTGCCTGGAGTGGGTTGAGGAGTGTAGGTGGGTGATCAGAGACCATATAGACGGAACAGAAGGAGGGTGCAGCCCCTGACCCCGCCATGTCAGGAGCTGAATCATGACACAGGCACAGCAGGGAACATGGACGGGAATTTGCAGTATTCCAGCATATTGGATTTTTTTTTTTTTGGTTCTGTTTCTTAAGAGACACGAGTCAGCTGCATAAGTGCAAGGGCTCTCAGAGACTTGAGAGTGTCCCCATCAAAGAAAGGAGGGGAAGGGACTCACGAAAGACGGAGAAAGCTGGAGGGATGGCCGTGAGCACTCCCTGAGAGGGGGAACCGTGACTTTGCAGAGGTTCCAGTTGGTGGCCGCCACGAAGGAGCTGGTTTGCGTGGTAGTGCCCCGGGGAGGAGGGCTTTCTCCTACAAGCTGTAGAAAACCCCACAAGTACAGGACGGGCTGCAGTAGACAGCCCCGTTGGAGAAGCTGTTCTGCTGTGTCTTTAAGGAGCCGGGCTCCTCTCTGTCTCCTTCATCATCCTTAGAGTATGGCTTTCCTCTCTGTCATTGCAAAGTCACTGTTAGACATTCACACTCATCCACACCCAGACAGCAAAGGAGGTAGTGCAAACGCCATTCCTTGAATGTTGTGCCCTTTGTTCAGGAAGGGAAGCCTCCCCCTGGAGGTCCCCCTCATCGCCCAGAACTGTGGCCCGCACACGCCACACTGAGGAGCTGGGAAACCACGGACAGAGCTCTCCACCCATTCTGTTACTCTCATATTGATGCGGTGCTTTATAATGTCCAGAGTTCTCTTAATTCCACCACCCTCCTTACGTTAGAGTTTTGATATTGTCAAACCCGCTCCACAGATGAGGAGACTAAGGACCAAAGGTGTGAAGGACCATCTCTCATAACTAATTATGAAAGGCACTGTAGGGAAGCGGCTAAGAAATGGGGCTCTGGGGTCAGACAGCCTGGGTTTAAATCCTGGGTTTGTTGCTTACTATTGTGTACTTTGTATTTTAAACTGGAAACAGCCATAATACTACCTTAGTAGAGATGCGGTCAAGATTGAGTAAATCACTGTGCTGAGCATTTCAAATAGTGTCTGGCACCCAGAGCGTGGCCCGTAATTGCTGGCAGTGTTTTTATTAGAAATATGACTCATTTGGGTACCAAAAGATGTCACACCTCTTACGTACATTAAATGTAAATGCGAATATTTATAAACATTAAATGTAAATGCGAGTATTTATAAACAGATGCCCAAGCCAACAATCGGTCAGTCTGGGTGTTGTTTTAAGAGAGCTGCTGCTGGGGTGGAGGGAAACCTTGTCAGAAGTGTCAAGGAAGAGCAACTTGTAGGAGGTGGTAGCGCCGGAGAGGAAAGATCCAGATCAGGGGGAGACCGTGAGGAGCCAGGCTGGACTGTGAAGAGTTAATCCCGGATGCTTTCGTGCCGGGAAGCCGGGAAGGGGGGAGGTAATAGCTCCGTGCCGGGGGAGCCCCGAGAGTCAGCATTGGCTTTGAAGAGCCTGGAAGTCTCGTCAGAAATAGATGTCCTCTTGCAGGGCCCACGAGAGGCGAGGCATGGCAGTCATTCTAGTTGAGCCAGCGTAGACCCCAAGTGAGATCGGCTCAAGAAACCAGTCTTTTGTGGGGACGGGAGCGGAGGCGGCTCTGAAATGGGAAGGGCGGGATGGGGCACTGTTTCCCCCTCTCAGTGAGGCAGAACCTTCTCTCCGTCTCTCACATTGATTTCAGGTTGTGGATTACGGATCCCTTTGAGAACCTATTGAAAGTTGTGTATTTTTTCTCCAGGAAAATGCACTTGTAACCCCAACCCCCCAGTTTGCCAGTCTGATTTTTTTAGGGGGGTGTCTCAGACCCCTGTGCCAGTTCAGGACATTCTAGGTCAAATATCCCTAAAAATCTAACCTTTTTTGATTAATTTCTACAAAGAAGAGGCAACCTGCATGTAGGGACAGCAGGTCCAGGACGGCAGGTGGGGTGGCGTGCTGGAGGCAGGGGCGCCGGGACGTCACCCCCTCTGCGTGTTTGTGCTCGGGCTGTCGGGAAGGTGAGCAGACACCCGCCGCTCCTCACCCTCGGTTTTCATCACAGCCCCTGAAGTCTGTTACTGCTCTGAGCCTGGCCAGCTCGTTCTTGGCCGGGATTCTCCGTGGGCCATATGGAAGCACTTCCCTATAATCATGCTTTGTGTGAAAGAAATGTGGAAATGAAGCCATGGCTCTCTCTCCCCGAGTGCATCTCCGGGCCTGGGGCGTCCACGAAGTTATTCTGTCCGCCCCTGGCCAAGCAGTCCTTCCTGTCTTCCTTGGGACTCACAGCGAGCGGGGGGATGTGGCCGTGGGACGCTGTTGGCACGGCCTCGCTCTGGACAGAGTGCTCAAGGTTGCTCGCGGTCTGTCATTTCCACCAGGCAGCCAGGCAGATTCAAGGTCTAAGCGCCCGGAGCCAAGACTTTTGCTATGAGAAAAATCCAAAATTAATCCAGATCCAACACACACATTTCCTGTTCTGCAGGGAAGGGGAGACGCTGGACTAACAATGGCACAGACAGCTTTGGAGGTTGGAACAGGGAGGTCGAGGCCGCTCAGCATTTAGAGAGAGAAAACGCTGGACACAGAGGAGCAAGCACATCTATTTGGAGTCTTGATTCGGATTCAGGGGACCGCGATGTGTTTTTGGGTTTGTCTACGATTTGGGTCTCGTCCACATCAGGGCGCACATGCGTAAAGAAAGGCAAATAAGCTTCGCTTGTCTGATCTGGGCTCTTTGTCCATTTTTAGCTGGTGGCATCTAAGCCTCTTGACACAGGGGTGTCCAAGGCCGACCTGGAACAGCAGTATTTTGCTGATTTTTTGATATTAGGACGATAACAATACCCTCTTACAAAACATCCTCTGCAGGGTTCTCCCAACGGGAATGGAATCCTGGTCCGTACCCCCGACGGACACGGAATCCCAGCTCAGGACCCCGGATGGAAATAGAATCCTCGGCCCAGTACTCTTGACGGAAATAGAATCTTTTGCTCAGTACCCTTGATGGAAATGGAATCCTGGACCCAGAACTCCCAGTGGAAATGGAATTCTGGGCTTGCACCCCTAACGGAAATAGATTCCTGGGCCCTATACTCCTGACAGATACAGAATCCTTTGCTCAGTACCTCTGACGGAATCCCGGGCCCAGTACCCCCGACGGAAATGGAATCCTGGACCCACCCGCTTATTATGAGGACATTTGTCTTCATACACAGGCCATTTTCCCTTTGTTGTTTCCAAAAATAACCTATGAACTGAACTCGTTCCTGGAGGGAGACGTTATCAGCTGCATGGTGGTGAACAGACTGCTCACACCCTCTCCTCCTGCCGCCCCCCATCCCTCTAGGGCACAATGCTGACTGGTAGTGTTCCTGCACCAGAGCTGTGTGTGGTTGAAGGAATATTCAAATCTAGCCCCCCGTCTATTTATTTTGAGAGAGGCGGGGAGGGGCAGAGAAAGAGGGAGACGGAGAATCCCAAGCAGGCTCTGCCCTGTCAGTGGGGCTCCATCTCAGGAACCGTGAGACCACGACCTGAGCTGAAATCAAGAGTCAGATGCTTAAGTGACTGACAGAGCCGCCCGGCGCCCCTCCCCCATTTAATTCAACGGGAGCGAGCACGGCGTAGAGGGGGGACGCTGAGACGGAAGACCTAGGGCCCTCACTGTCTGCTCCGCCACGCTCTCTCACACGTTTTTGTGTGTGTTCTGTGACCTCTGTGTGAGGAAAACGAGAGCAGAGTGACACTCAGCACCTTTTGGGAAGAAGGGCCTTAGATTCTGTTTTTCGCGGAGTAGCCAGACTGACCATGAATTCCCCGGCACGAAACCTCCTCATGGACTGACTTCCCACTTATGCTAAAATCTTTTCCCTTTCCATGACCTTCAACATCTTGCATGTCCGGCTCTGTTAGGTGGTGTGTGCCATTTTGCCCCTCATGCATGGCTCCAGTCTTACCATCTGGCAGATTCTAGAGGCCGAGTTCTCTTCCTGTCGTGAGCGTTTGCACGGGCCAGTCCCTGGGCCCAGAATAAGCTTCCCCTGGCTCTTACCAGGGTTGCCCCTTTCTCCACCTTGAGCTCAAGGGTCAGCTCCTCAAGGGGCTTTCTCTGACCATTCTACCACTCTGCCAAGCTCTTTTCGTATCTTTTTACTTCCTGTTTGGCCTTTATAAAGCACATCATAGGAGCTCACTGCGTACCGAATGAGTGAACATAGGCTCTTCGCTAGAGGTGATTCTGCTTCCCCTTATGATTTCCATGGGACTAAATAATTATGCAACAGAGCTGGCCTGGAAGCCAGAGACCGGGGTAGTAACCTCAGCTTGGCTGCTCACTCTGTGATCGTAGGGAGAGCCACAGGGCCCTTGGCTTTTTCATTGCACATTGAGAGCCTTAGCATAGATGATTTCCAAGACCGCTTCTAGCTCTGGAAGTCTATTCAGTATCTCTGTAATGTATTTCTTGTTTAAAAAAAAAAAAGCAGATCTTGGGACGGAATGGGGATCATAGGAATAAGACCCAGGGTCTCATATGAAGACATTTTCCAAAGGTTTAATGAAAAGGTTCAACCAAGGTGGCTTACCTTTATTCTTTTTTTTTTTATGTCTTTTATTTGAGAGAGAGAGAGAGAGAGAGAGCGAGCAAGCAGGGGAGGGTCAGAGAGAGAGGGAGACACAGAATGTGAAGCAGACTCCAGGCTCTGAGCTAGCTGTCAGCATAGAGCCTGATGCGGGGCTCGAACCCACGAACGTGAGATCTGACCTGAGCCGAAGCCGGAGGCTTAACCGACTGAGCCACCCAGGCGCCCCTTACCTTTATTCTTAAAGGGCCCAAGAGCTGTACGTAGTGGGTTGGTGTGCAGTGTCCTCTAGTCTCCCCTGAACCTCTGCTTGGGTACCTTTCACATGCTCCCATCACGACCTGCGTGGGAAGGATTTCATTTAGGCCCTGACTCCCCTCCCCCCAACTGGCATGTGATCTCCACAAGGGCCTTGCACGCCTGGCTCAAAAATGGAACCGGAAGTGGAGCAAAGGCTGTCTCGGCCACGCTGCCCGCGGTCCCCCTGTCAGGCCCGGCCCCACGCTTCCTGCCCCAGCGTGCACATCAGGACCCGCGGGGGAGCTTGCTCCATGTTCTAGGCCTCAGGCCCGACCCTAGAATTTTGGGTAATTCTGGACAATTCTACGTCACCAAATTCTTGAGATAGTGACTCTGACATGTGCTTTAGTACCTCTGTGCTTCAGCCTCTGATGTCCCTGTGGTGCAAGAAGGATCATTTTCCCGCTAACCTTCTAGGTTCTTGGTTCACAGCCCCCAGGAATGAGAAGACAGAATAGCAGGAGAAAAAGAAACGGAATTACATACATGCATATGGGAGCCCCGCAAAGATAGACTCAAAGAAGTGGCCAAAGCAGGAGCTGTTACACTTTTTAAACAAAGGAATGAGCTTTGTGAGGCCTCAGCGAGCCCGGGGGCCGTGCTGGGGGCAGTAAATGGGGACGTAGTTACAAGGTGACCCATGAAGCCGTCTCGGCCCTCAGTCCCCCGTCTCTCAGATAAAGATGCCTCTACCCCCCGATCCAGGGAGGGATACCGTTCTCACGGGAGATCTGTCTCTTGCTGTTAAGGGGACAGAGGAGGGGTGCCTGGGTGGCTCAGTCGGTTAAGCCTCCAGCTTCAGCTCAGGTCAGATCTCACGGTCGTGGGTTCGAGTCCCGCATCGGGCTCTGTGCTGACAGCTGGCTCAGAGCCTGGAGCCTGCTTCCGGTTCTGTGTCTCCTTCTCTCTCTGCCCCTCTCCCTCTCATGCTCTGTCTCTCTCTGTATCAAAAAAAAAAAAAAAAGGGGGACAGAGGAGGGGCAGTGTCCCTCCTGCATCTGCTAATTCTCAAGTGCCTTTCAATAAAAATAACCAGCATGCCAAAGTGAAATCTTTGGGGCGACATATCTGGAACCCCTACATCCCACTACAGAGGCAGAAGGCAAATGACCATTTATTTATTTTATTTTATTTTTTAATACTTCACTGTCAAATTGGTTTCCATAATACACCCAGTGCTTCTCCCCACAAGTGCCCCCCACCATGACCATCACCTCCCTCCCTCTCTCCCCCTCCCCCTTCAGCCCTCAGTTTCTTCTCAGTATTCAAAGGTCTCTCATGATTTGCCTCCCTCCCTCTCCCTAACTCTTTTCCCCGCTTCCCCTCCCCATGGTCCTCCATTAGGTTTCTCCTGGTCTCCTGTTAGACCTATGAGTGCAAACATATGGTGTCTGTCCTTCTCTGCCTGACTTATTTCACTTAGCATGACTCCCTCGAGGTCCATCCACTTTCCTACAAATGGCCAGATTTCATTCTTCCTCATTGCCATGTAATACTCCATTGTGTATATAGACCACATCTTCTTGATCCACTCATCAGGTGATGGACATTTAGGCCCTTTTCATGATTTGGCTGTTGTTGACAGTGCGGCTATGAACATTGGGGTACTTGTGCTCCTATGCATCAGCACTCCTGTATCCCTTGGGTAAATCCCTAGCAGGGCTATTGCTGGGTCAGAGGGGAGTTCTATGGATAGTTTTTTGAGGAACCTCCACACTGTTTTCCAGAGCGGCTGCACCAGTTTACATTCCCACCAACAGTGCAGGAGGGTGCTCGTCTCTCCACACCCTCGCCAGCACCTGTAGTCTCTTGATTTGTTCATTTCAGCCACTCTGACCGGTGTGAGATGATATCTCAGTGTGGTTTTGATTTGTGTTTCCCTGATGATGAGTGACGCTGAGCATCGTTTCATGTGCCTGTGGGCCATCTGGGTTTTCTCTTTGGAGAAGTGTCTGTTTATGTCTTCTGCCCATTTCTTCACTGGATCATTCATTTTTCATGTATGGAGTTTAGTGAGCTCCTTGTGTATTTTGGATACTAGCCCTTTGTCTGACATATATTGACATATCAGATAAAGGGCTAGTACAGCAAATGACCATTTAATCCCCACCAGGCTCTTGATTTCTTAGATGCAGCAAAGGGCAGAGGAGACAGTGACGCCGGGTGCCGGGGAGCCTCTGGACAGAGGCTGTTGCCTGCCTATTACATGTGCCACCCACCCCCCCCCCGCCCCGCACGCTGTTCAGAGTGAGTCCTGGGGATGAGCCGGGCAGCGCACGTCCTTGGCCACCCTGACCACAGCCACGCATTTGAGGGAAAGGCACTGGAGGCCGGCAGAGAAGCGTGGCTCCAGGCTGGGGGCATGTGGTTGTGCACAGACACAGGCTGGCAGCCGAGGACACTCTGGGAGGTTCAGCGATCCTAGACTCCCCGGGAGGCAGCGGGGGCAGCGTGGGCGGGACAGGGCAGGCGTGGGGACGGGAGTCCATCGTCAGCTTGCAGGGGGGTCCCACCAAACCACATCTCCAGCATGTCCCACTCTCTACATTTATTTGTTTCTCTATTTATTTATTAAAGTTTATTTTATTTTTGAGAAAGAGAGAGATAGAGTGCAAGTGGAGGAGATGCAGAGAGAGAGGGAGACACAGAATCCTAAGCAGCTCCAGGCTTAGATCTGTCAGCCCAGAGCCCGATGCACGGCTCAAACCCATAAACTTCGAGATCAAGACCTGAGTCAAAGTTGGATGTTTAACCCACTGAGCCACCCAGGCGCGCTTCTTCCCTACTTTTAAGAAGTGATTGTTAATTTCTGAGTTTGACTCTCCTGTCTTTGCTCCTTGGTGTGTCTCATTTGTCCCACTGCCGGCTGCAGAAGGACTGGTGTCTCCACATACTGACTTTCCCGTCACTCGCTTTCCACAATCCTCTATCACACGCCCAGAGTGGCAGGTGAACTTGAATCAAACCTGACTCCCTGACGTTGGAAAGGCACCAGCCCCTGCCCTGCACAGTGTCACACAGACCACCCCTTTCTAGCGTAAGACGCCAGGCCGGGATGGGTGCCCAAGAGCAGTCACAGGCACTCATTTCAGTTTACAGAATCCTTTCATGGCCACTGTCCCATTTGAAAGGGAAATAGGTATTCTTTCTGCTTGTCCGAAAGGTTGTTGTTACAACCCGCATTAGCATTTGCTGGGGTACCTTTCTTCCTTTTTGAAAATTCCTTTGTTCCCTGGGAATGGAAGGGTGGGGTGGGGTGTGTGTGTTGTTTTAGTCTAACGAAGGAGAACAGGGATCCCTAGGGGCTCAGTCGGTCATGATCTCACAGTTCGTGAGTTTGAGCTCCACATCAGGCTCTGCACTGACTGTGCGGAGCCTGCTTGGGATTCTTTCTCTCCCTCTCTCTCTCTGCCTCACACCTCAAAATACAAATAAACATTAAAAAAACAACAGAAGGCGAAATAAATGTGCAAGGTCCAGAAAAGTAACGTAAAAAGGCCTCACAGTGCCGTTCAGCCAAACATCCAGCTGACCAAATGTATTTATTTATTTATTTATTTTTTAAATGTGTTATTTATTTTTTTTAATGTTTCATTTATTTTTGATACAGAGAGAGACAGAGCATGAGAGGGGGAGGGGCAGAGAGAGAAGGAGACACAGAACCGGAAGCAGGCTCCAGGCTCCGAGCTAGCCATCAGCACAGAGCCTGACGCGGGGCTCGAACCCACAGACGTGAGATCTGACCTGAGCCGAAGTCGGAGGCTCAACCGACTGAGCCACCCAGGCGCCCCTATTTTTTGAGAGAGAGAGAGAGACAGACAGAGTGAGGAAGGGAGGATCAGAGAAAGAGGGAGATAGAGAATCTGAAGACAGGCTCCAGGCTCTGAGCTGTCAGCACAGAGCCGACGCGGGGCTCGAACCCACTAAGGTGAGATCATGACCTGAGCCAAAGCTGGGCATTTAACCAACTGAGCCACCTGGGTGCCCCCCAACTGGCCAAATTTAAAAAATCAAAAAACAAAACAAAACACCGGGAATGGGAGTGGGAGTGAGGTTGTCAAAGTGAACGTTAAACGCCTCTTTTCCCGCGTTACCGTGCAGCGGATAGCTTAGGTTGGTGCCGTTCTAGTTAGACTTCATCGTGAAAATAAACAGTCTGCTGTAAATTACAGTCCTTCTGGGCTGACCCTGATGTTTATTGATCAGTTAACATTGTGTGGACAGTTTATTTCCCGTACATCTTGCTGCTAATCTGCAGCAGGAAATGAGACGTAGAACAAAGATGACGCAACAGCAGGATGAGCTCTCACGTGTGGGCAGGAAACCCGTGGGAGCGAATGTAACGGGTCCTTCGTTCAGCCGATTGCCAAACAGATGAGACCCGTAAAACAGAAGTCTGTGCCGCACGGACTCCTGTTGAGTGAGTTTGGGTTTACGCACTTACAATGAGGTCTCACAGTAGAAGGGGTGAAGAGTGATTTTCGTTTCAGCTCCACCGCCTTGAAAACGTGTGATCTTGGCCAAGTCATTCAACCTGAAAAAAAAAATCCAGTTCTTTTAACTGTAGGAAAGTGAATAAAAATTTTATTCTAACTTTGTTAGAATAAAGGAGGTGATTTGTCTCAAGTTACCTGGCATCGTGCCTGGGGCATAGTAATGCTCAGCGAGGTTTGAATCACTTACCCTTACCTGGCCCTCCTGGTGGTGAAGTTCTCTCCTAAGCCCTGCACGTAACTTACCTCCTGGAACCTTCTCAAAACTCCCTTGAAACAAGTATATGTATTCTCCTTAGCTTACAGATGTCACTGAGGCTCAGAGAAGGCAGGAAACTTGCCCAAGGTCACACAGCAGTTGTTAGTGGCAGCGCTGGTATTCCAGCCCAGGGTGTGTGGTTCTGGCATCTGTGGTCCTACCCACCGAGCCATATGGCCTTTCCCGGCAGTTTGTAGATGTCAAATATTGCAGGTGACACTTAGCGTGTGACAAGAAGCCGCCCTTGGAAGACGGCCCGGTAGCAGAGCCGAGTATCTCTTCCTGCAAATTTCAGAGACGCGTATCCCATGATTCCACTCATGTGTGGAACTTGAGAAACACCACAGATGAGCACGGGGGAAGGGAAGCAAAGTAAGACAAAAGCAGGGAGGCAAACCGTAAGAGACTCAAATACGGAGAACAGACTGGGGTTGTTGGAGGGGAGGGGGTGGGGGCTGGGGGCAGGCGGATGGCCATTAAGGAGGGCGCTTGTTGGCACTGGGTGTTCCATGTAAATGACGAGTCACAGACTTCTACTCCTGAAGCCGAGACTATGCTGTGCGTTAACTAACTTGAATTTAAATTTAAAAAAAATTTTGGGACAGTCCGAACACTGAAAATATTCAGCCAGAGCCAGTACCTACCACCACCACCACCACCCCGGCAAGCTGAGTGCTCCCGGACTTGGGACCCCGTAGTGCTGGGTGGGGCAGAGGATGAGTCTTCCCTCCAGGCGCTGTGTCCTCAGCCACCGGATCCTACACCTAAAGCAGCCTCGGAATCAGATCTGATCGGCGGTCTCTTTAGGACACACTAAACAGTCTCTACGTAGTGTGCCCGGAAACACGAGTGTCAGCCTGCTCCCACTGTCCTGACCCCTGACTCCCCGCTCCCGCACGGTCTCCAGCTCTGGGCGGCTCCAGACCCGAAGGGGAGTCGACCAGGCCGATTAGGACAGACAAGCACAACTGCCGTATTTATGTCAGAATGAGTAGAATTTCAGGCAAAAAAAGAAAATAACAAAGGTGAGTATTTTAGATCCATCGATAATCAAACATCAATTTGAAAAATTTGCAAAAATATATCAAAATCTATTTTAAAGACCTTTAAGTCTATCAGAAGAAACGGGAAGAAGTAAAGCTACTTTGAGAACCTTTGACACACTCCGACCCACAACGTAATTACTGTTATGTTAACGGGTATTCTGGCCCTTGGAGGCATAGACAGTCTTTTCAAGCGGCTACAGAGCATGTAGAAGACCTGATTGTATGCTAGACTCCAAGGAAGACTGTGCAAAACGTCTCTGTAAGACCGAAACCACCAGAAGAGACCTCGCCCACAGCTGCACGCAGCCCTGCCCTGCTCCCGCCTGCTCTAGGGGCACAAGGTCTTCCCGCCCAGGGGTGAGGAATCTCTCCATCTGTGTCCTGGGCTCCAGCCCCCTGCCTCCTCAGAGATCTCACGCCGCCCAGCATCTCCTCCGTCTCTCCCTTCCATCTCCTCCTCTCCCATCGGGGTTAAAAGAGACCCCAGATCTTCCATTTTAAATACAAGTATAATTTGTTATCCAAGTGTCATGAACAGATCGTGTTATGTTTCAGGTGCACAACGCAGTGGTTCAGCGTTTCTGTACGCGACTCAGCGATCCTCACGACAGGTGTCCCCCGCCCCCAGCCCCGGTCCCCCCGCCCACCCCGCCTCCGTCCCTCCACTGCCCATCAGCGTGTTTCCTGTATTTTGGAATCTGGGTTGGTTGGGTGTTTTGGTCTCTATTTTTTTTTACCTTGTTCATTTGTTTCTTAACTTCTATGTGTGAATGGGATCGTACGATATTTGTCTTTCTCTGATTGACTTTTTTCATTTAGCATAATACGCTCCAGCCCCCATCCACATGGTTGCAAATGGAGACATTTCATTCCTTTCTATGGCTGAGTAACATTCCGCTGTGTCTATATCGCCTCTTCTTTATCCATTTATCAATCAGTGGACACGTGGGCTGTTTCCACATCTTGGCTTTTGTAAACAGTTTTCAGTTACCTTAGGGCTGCCTGTATCTTTTCAAATTAGTGTTTTCATTTCCTTTGGGTAAATGCCCAGTAGTGGAATTAGTGGATTACATGGTAATTCTGTTTTTAACGTTTGAGGAGCCCGGTGCTGTTTCCCATGGTGCCTGCACCCGTTTGCATTCCCACCAACCGTGCACGAGCTTCCTTTTCCCACACCCTCGCCAAGACTTGTTGGTTCCTGTGTTTTTGATTCCAGCCATTCTGACGGGTGTGAGGTAGTATCTCATTGTAGTTTTGACTTGCATTTCCCTGCTGATGAGTGAGGTCAAGCAAGGGTCTTTTTAAAAATTGTGTGTGCATTAGACGCAAAAATATATCTGTTTTAAATTCCCCACATCTTTAGCTGCTACCCTAATTTTCATCCACCTTTCCTGACAGCTTTTGGAAAAACCTGTTGATACTTCCTCTCTGCTCTTCCCTTGTCCCTTTATTTCTCAAACCACAGCCTCCTGTGCCCGCTACTCACTGAAACTGCTTTTACAAAGCCCGTTAACATTTTAGTTTTACTGCCTTAGAGGCTTTAGTACTGCACGTTTCTTCCTTTTCAAAATCCTCATCTTACTAGACTTCTCACTGCATTTCTGGTCAAAGGTAGAGCTTCGCCATTTCTGCAGGAGAGGGGAAGACATGCTCACAAGTTGGTCAGTTCCGTTCACATGACTCACGTCTTGGAGAGTTCTCTTCTGTTACTTCCTAATGTTCTAGGATTATCGAGTTCGCGTTCTGACCCAGACCGGGACTGGGCCATTTCTTTAACGAAGCGCTGGTTCTTTATAGTACAGAATGGTATTTGGAGGCACCGTATGGATGCAAGGATTTATTTCAGGAATAAATACCAGAGAATATATATATGTATATATACATGTAATATTATATATTAATATATTAACATTTTTATAAGTATAATATATATTAGCTATAAATTTTAGTTAAATATATAATTAAATATTAATTAAATGCGGGGAAACAGTTTAATATCAATACTATCTGAACTTTTTTTGGAGGTTATAGTTTTTTTTCCCCTAATTTTATTGAAAAAGAAGTGACAAATATCATTGTATAGGATTAAAGCATACAGCATGATTTACATATACTGTGAAATGAATATCACAGAGGTTTAGCTAACATTCATCTTCTATAGATACACTAAAAAGAAAAGAAAATAGAAAAGGAATGAGGGAAAAATATCTCCTTGTGATGAGAGAATTTCTCTTATAGTCTGTATCGCAGTTAGCCAAAGTCCTTGTGTTCATTACGTCCCTGGTCTTATTACCTTGGAAATGGAAGTTTGTACCTTTTGATCACTTTCCTCCACTTCCCCCTCCTCCACCCTCTGCCTCTGGTCGTCACAAGTCTGATCTCTTTTTCTATGAATTTGTGTTTTGCCTTGTTTTGTTTTTAGATTCCATGTATGCGTGGAATCATACAGTATTTGTTTTTCTCCATCTGACTTATTTCGCGTAGCATTATGCCTTCAAGGTCTATCCATGTTCCTATAAATGGTAGGACTTCCTCACATTTTATGGCTGAATAGTATTCCCGTGTGTGTATGTGCACGTGCGTACATACACATTTACATAGACAAATAGATACAGAGATGTAGATAGATACAGATACCAATCGACTTATATCTGTTCGTCTATTGATTTCCGTATCTTGGCTCCTGTAAATAATGCTGCAGTGGCCGTGCAGGTGCAGAGAGCTTTCTGAGTTAGTGCTTTCCCAGAAGTGGTGTCGCTAGATCATATCATTGTTCAGGTTTCAGTTTTTTGAGGATCCTCCATCCTGGTTTCCATAGTAGGTGTTACAATTCCGAATCCCACCAACAGCGCACAAGAATTTCCTTTTATCCACATCCATGCCTTTGCTATCTGTTGTCTTTTTGATTCTGGCCATTCTGACAGGCATGAGCCAATAGCTCATTGTAGTTTTAATTTGCATTTTTCTGATGGCTAGCAGTGTTGAGGATCTTTTCAAGTACTTCTTGGCCTTTCATGTTTCTTTTTTGGAGACATAACCATTCAGGTCTTTGGCCATGTTTAAAGTTGGGTTTTTGTTTGTTTGTTTTGCTATTGAGTTGTATGACTTCATTACAAATGTTGGATATGAATCCCTTATCAGATATATGGTTTGCAAATATTTTTGCTATTCCATAGGGTGTCTTTTTGCGTTGATGATGTTTCTTTTGCTGTGCAGAAGCTTCTTAATTTGATGTAGTCCTATTTGTTTATATTTTATTTTATTGCTTGTGCAATAAAAATCTTGACGAGACCCGTGTCAGCGAGTATCTATTCCTATGTTTTCTTCCAGAGTTTCTGGGTTTCACATCTTACATTTAAATCTCTAATTCATTTCAGATTAATTTAAAAGAAACTTTTAATGTTTATTTTTGAGAAAGAGAAGGAGAGCAAGCAGGGGAGGGACAGAGAGAGAGAGGGCGAGAGAGTGAGAGAGATTCCAAAGCAGGCTCTAGGCTCTGAGCTGTCAGCACAGAGCCTGATGCGGGGCTCAAACTCATGAACCAGGAGATCATGACCTGAACTGAAGTCAGATGCTTAACCAGCTGAGCCCCCCAGGTGCCCCATTTCAGGTTACTTTTTGTGAATGGTATAAGATATGGGTCCAATTTCATTCTTTTACATCTAAAAATCCAATAATTCCAACACATTTTTTGAAGAGATGATCTTTTCTCTGTTGAGTACCCTTGGCTCTCTGGGCAAATATTAGTTGACTGTATGTACTTGGGTTTATTTCTGGGCTCTTAGTACTTTTCATTGGCCTATTTGTGGTGTTGTTATGACATACCATACTGTAGCTAAAAAAAAGTATAGCTTTGAAATCAGAAAATTTGATGCCTCCTGCTTTGTTCTTCCTTCTCAGGATTTCTTGGGCTCTTTGGGGTCTTTTGTGGTTCCACGTAGATTTTAGGAGTATTTTTTTCTACTTCCTTAAAAAATGCTGTTGGAATCTTAAAGGGATTGTACCAACCTATAGACAGCCTTTGGTAGGACTGACATTTTAACAATATTAATTCTTCCAGCCCATGAACATAAGACACCGTTAGATATAGATGTAGCTTCAATTTCTTTCATCAAAGTCTTGCAGTTTTCAGAGTAGAGATCTTTCACCTACTTAGTTAAGTTTATTCCTAAGTATTGTTTTTGATGCTGTTGTTAATGGGATCATTGTTTTTACTTTTTCCAGATTTACTATTAGTATACAGAAATGCTTTTGATTTTTGTGTGCTAATTTTGTATACCGCAACTCTACAGAATTTGTTGATTAGATCCACGGTTTTGGGGTCATGGTTTTGGATTTTCTATGTAGTTGACACTTGAACAACAATGGGTTTCAATGGCAAGGGTCAACCTACATGTGGATTTTTGTTTTGATACATAGAGTGCAGTCCTGTGAATGCATTTCCTCTTGCTATGATTTCCTTAATGTTTTCTTTTCTCTAGCTTACTTTATTGTAAGAATTTAGTGTATAATACAGATAACATACAAAATATGCATTAATCAACTGTTCATGTTGTTGGTGAGGCTTCTGGTCAAGAGTAGGCTATTAGCAGTTAAGTTTTTGAGAAGGTTCTAGGCAGATCTTTGATGGCATAGGTGATTGGTGTCCCTAATGTCTGCATTGTTCAAGGATCTTTGTATAAAAGCGTGTCACTTGCAAATAGAGAGAATTTTACTTCTTCTTCTCCAGTTGTGGTGATACCTGTTATCTCCTTCTTGCCTTACTGCTCCAGCTGGGACTTCCAGTGCTGTGTTGAATACAGGTGGTGAGAATGGGCATCTGTGTGTTGTTCTTAATCTTAGAGGCAAAGCTTTCAACTGTTATGCCCAAGATTTCAGTATCGTCCCCCAAAACCAGAGACTGCTGGGGAGACCGAGTCACGCATGCAAAAGCAAAGGGCATTTATTATCATTACGGGCTCAAGCTTGGGCTCACAGACCTCACCGGAGCAGTGGGTCCGTGCTGAGAGCCCCGAACAAGGGCTGAGCAGGGTTTTTATGGGCTTGGGAAGGGGGAGTTACAGGACATTGTGACACAGGTACAGTGATCTAATCATTGTCACATAACATCATTGGCAGTAACTTTAACCATACACATTGTCCAGAGTGTCTGTTACTTTTGGCGGGACCCAATCACAACATTTAGGGTGTTAACCAATTGCAGAGTGGGCCCAGGACCCTCACGTAGGGTGTGACTAGCCTTAAGCAGTAAGTGATTATCTATAGCTTCTATCTCTAGGCCTGCCCTTAGAGTGTTAAGGGTGTCAGCTGGCCTTTCCTGATTGGGTGTTACAAGGGTGGTCCCTCCTGCCTTGGGTAACGTGTGCCCTTCTATTGTCTAATGATTCTGAGAAACCGACACCTAGGCCTCCAAGGTCAGAGGGGAAACGTGAAGCCTGTCATGGAGTCAGTTTGGTTCAGACCTGCGTCCTTACACTATATTTGTCTTATGTTCTTTCCCAGGGGAAGAAAATGTAATTGCTGTTCCTCTAGGCAGTCGAAGTGTAAGAATTACATTGAAAGGACCAGCCCATCTTTGTAAGTACAAGTTCATCTTAACATGTTTTTGTTTCCCAATAGTTTAGCCAAAAAAAAAAGTCTTTCTTTGTGTTCTTGGGTTGGTAGGCAGGCATCTCCGGGATTTTGCCAACCACTCTGAAATCACCTCCATCACTAGGGAGTGATCAATGCGCTGAAGTTTTCTGTTCTCAGGCCCCACCATGGAAACATACCAGTTGGAATTAATCCCATTGTGGGAGAAGAAATCAAGTTATATTGAGGATAAACTATTTTTATGTGGAGAGTAGAATAGGGCTCTAGAGTTTTCTAGAAATTTCAACAGTTTGGGGCAAAAAAAATTTTTAAACACAGCACCATTATCAGTGATTATAGCCGAAAAGTATAAGCTTTGTGGCCAGCGCATCCCAACCTCAGGTCCCGGGTGGCGAAAGCAAACACTGGTTTCCCGGAACATGGAGTTTGAAGTGATAGAAGATGGCCTCTGTGTTGTTCCTTCGGCCAAAGTCAGAGGCATCTCCTCTGTCTTTGTCTTCTGTCCTCCTCGGACCTAAAAGAGCCGGAAATACCAAAGTTCGTCTGCTTCTTTCCCAAGGTCTCCTTGTGGCCAGAGGCAGGACTTTCTTGGTCTTATTCTCAGAAAAATGGGTTTCTGCCAAGAAGCTTACTGTGTCCAGCGATCTCTTTCCTTAAAAGTACAAAACAGCATTTATACAATTTTAAAGCCACACAAATCAAGGTCCACTGGATCGAAGTGGTACATACTTTGCCATTTTTCTGAGCCGCTGTCCTGGATTTTTTATTATAAAATTTTCTCTGCACCACAAGCTTTTTATATTTTTGGTAGCTTTTAAGTGTATGTGTATGTATTTGTATATTTTGAATTCATTTCAACCAGAAATGTTCTTTGAGAAAAGTTTATGTTGAAATGTTTAAGTAAAAACGCTTAATATCACCAATACTATAAAATATTATTTTAATATAATGCTAAAATTAACAATGTTATAATTTAATACACAAATATACTCTATTTAATATAATTTTATAATTTATAATACTTATTCCCATATATATATAATAAAATAATATACAATATATAATATAAAAATAAATATAATAATTATACAATACTATAATAAATATAATGTGTATAATATATAATAATACAATAAAACATAATATGATAAATATGAATATAATTAAAATGTTTTATTTTAGTTCTTGATGAGACTAACTCTTCATCCTTACAAACATGAACTTGATTTTTGAAAACTGGTAAAAATCATTCACATCCAAGTTGTGTGAATCATTTGAGGGATGCCACTTGTAACATACAATTTTGGATTCAAAACTACAAAGTGCTGAATATTAATTGTAGCAGTATTCATAATAACCATAAAGTGAGACCCGCCCAAATGTCCATCAACTGATGGATGGATAAATAAAGTGTGGCACGTGTAGAATGTCACTTCACTGTAGCAGAGAATGAAGGACCGACCTGTGCTACCAAGTGGAGGGCCCTGAAAATGTGTGAAAGAAACCAGTTGCTAAGGGCCACATATGGCATGATTCCATGTCTAATGTCCAGAGTAAGCAGGTCTATGGAGACAGATAGGAGGCTGGTGGTCGCCTGGAGCTGAGGGGGAGGCACATTGTTGGGGGCCGGGGGTGTGACCGCTCGTGGGTACAGAGTTCCCTTTGGGATGACAAAAATGCTCTAAACTTAGATCACGGTGATGTTTTCACAACTCTGTGAATATATTGAAATCGCTAAATGGCATTTTAACCGGGCAAATTTTACGGCATGTGAATTTCATGGCATATCAAAAGATGTTTAAAAAAGTATTCAGCAACTGGGCCCAATTTTCTCAGGATCCTAAAGGCAGTTCCCCAAAAATGCAGCTGCAAAAATAGGTTTTTAAGTTCCAAAACCAGAAGAAGTCGACAGTAAACAGAATAAGTAAAGATGAATAGTTCGAGGGAAAATATTCATTTACAGGCAAATATGTTCTGGCCTACTAAATATAGCTTTATAGTCTAAACTGGCACTGTTCCAGGAACAGGGCTCAAAAATGTCCCCGTTTCTCCCAAGGTGACAGAGCTGTTGTTAGAATATCTCTCCTTCCGAACAGTCTTGCAATTTGGCTCTGGAAGGTTTCTGAAAGTTCTTCTCTGCTGGTGATGAGAACTGGCTTCATTTACAAAGGACTTAGTTAAATTCCTGAACATCTAAGTTTAGAGGTGGTTATATTTTCTTGATTTATAGAAGCATTTTCTTAATTTTTTTATTTGAAACAAAGATATATTCCTGAAATAAAGCTTCCCTTGCTGAAATAAATCATTCTTTTAAGATCTGTATTCACTACAACCTTCCAAAAGGCTCCATGATTAGGAACTGAGAACACCCAGTAATGTTAATGTTGGTCTCCTGGCTGTGGAATGGAATTTAATTACAGAATGTCTGTCTTACCTACTGCCTTGAGGCGTTTAGATCCTAAATTTCCAGTCCTGTCCAAAGTCTGGCCCCAACATAGTCCCACATTTCCCTAAAACATCAAAAATGGAGGCAATAAAAGGATTCCTGCGGAAGGGACTTTGTTATAGCACAGCTTTGGCATTAAATGACTTCGATGAGCAGTGAGCTTGAGAGCCCAAGATGCCGTGAACTGACACCTCCATTATTGTGAAGAAGAACCATTTTGTTGTTGTGTTGGGGACTTTTTTTGCCCTCGAAGGTCCTGCCTGATGACCACATCTAGACACGTACAGTTGACCTTGAACAATGTGGGGGTTGGGGCACCAACCCCTGTACCGTGGAGAATCTGCATTAAACTTTTGACTCCCCCAGATTTAACTACCAGCAGCCTACGTTGAGCCGAAGCCTTACCTACAACTCAAAGAGTCAATTAACACATCTTTTGTATGTTATTTGTTCTATATACAGTGTTGTTACAGTAAAGTCAGCTAGAGAGAAGAAAATGTGAGTAAGAAAGTCATAAGGAAGAGAAAATGCATGGACAGTCCTGGGACTGTGTTTCTTGAAAATAAATCCCTCTATCAGTGAACCTGCACAGTTCAAACCTGTGTGGTTAAAGGGTCAACTCGAAAAATATAAACACAGATGCACAGTGACCAAAGGAAATGGATGGTGAGTCCAGTCACGTGCGCTATGAATACAGAGCTACTCAAAACCTCAGTTCGATATATTTCTAGCTGCCATAACAGTGCTGAACGCTCAGTGTGTTTACCTAACAAGACTTTTGTGGCCTTGGAATTTAGAGAGACCTTTGAGAAGGCTACCTCTTTTGAAAGAAAGAAGCCTGGACTGGCCCTTCTCCGGGCACACCCTTCTTCTAGAAGCAGCGAGAAGCTTTCATTGTCTTTGTAGATATTTCTCTTATAAACAGCTGGAATGGATCAGAATACTTATTTATTTATTTTTAATTTTTTAATTTTTTTTTTGAGAGAGAAACAGTATGAACAGGGGAAGGAGCAGAGAGAGAGGGAGACACAGAATCCGAAGCAGGCTCCAGGCTCTGAGCTGTCAGCACAGAGCCTGACATGAGGCTTGGACTCATGAACCATGAGATCATGACCTGAGCCAAAGTCAGACGCTTAACCAACTGAGCCACTCAGGCACCCCTGGATCAGAATATTTAAAGGCACCATCATAGACCTGAGTTGTAAAGATTTGGGGAATTTGAAAGGGTCTTGACTTCTGATTCTACTTTAATCTGTTCGAGACTGTACATCATCTTTTTCTTCACCCTTCTCTGCAAACCCCCCACCATTTTAAGCCTGAAGAGGAAGAAGAAGTCAGCCGTGGACAGCAGGGCTGAAGGCACATACCCTTCGCTCTTAGTGGTGGGTATGTTTATCGGCTTCCTGGGGTCTCTACCCAGGACAAGCCCTCTTGCTGCAGAGACCGTGGAGGGGTCAGCTCTACCAGCTGAAGGGCTGTGTGCATCTCCCAGGAGCCACGAATCACCATCATCACAACATAGGGCTGCAGTCAAATACAGTGGAATGCTTGAAATTAAGAAACACTTAAAAATGGTTTTATAAGTCAGCACATCATCTGAATTGTTGGTATCTGCTGGCCTCCACCTCACCTGCGGATCCCTCACAGTGGTTCTGTTCATCCAGATCACCTGAATCACCGTGTCCGTGATCTCCACTTGGATGAAATCCCTCCCCCTGACTTCAGTCGCCCACTTTGGACTCTCTTACACAGTGGACATCAGAGACCCTGCACTCCACGCCTGACAGATGTGGCCAGCGTTCCCAACCTAGGGAGCTGGAATCCTTTGGAAACAGTTGCCATAAAGACAGTTTATCATGAGCCTGTGTGGGTGGGTGGGGGGAGAGTGGTTTGGATAATTCACCCGCCCTTGGAGAAGGACAAGAAAAGCAGGGCTGCCCCTTGAAGGTCTCATGCCCTTGCCATGAACGGTCTTGGACAGCACCCAAGTCACGGGGTAGATCTGATACCAAGAAACGAAACATTGGGACCAGACTAACAGAAACACTGGCCTTTGGTTTTCGAGGGTGGCTGTGCTACTGGTCTTCCCTCCCTCCTGGATTCCGACGTCTCTGCTGTGACTCCACAGACCGATGATGCTTAGGAAGCATGACCCTAACATGAGCTGACACAGGGCTGAAGCCATCACGACCCTAGCACAGCCCTGGAGTCCACTGAACTCTGGTTGACTTTCATCAATTCGTTTCTGCCTGAACCTCGGTCTAGAAGCTCGGGTCTTGCAAGCCTTCTGTGAGGAGGGATTCTGTCCACCTTCGCTGTGTGTTTTGATATTGCCGGAAGGCTCCCTGTTTCTCCTCCTTTACCGCAGAGGGGTAATCCGTGCAGTGGGGGGCCTCCCTAGTATCTCTAGTGTCCTCTCTCAGTCATACTGACAGCTCACGTTGTAACTCTGTTTTATATCTTCATTGGAACTAGGGAATGAATTTAATCTCACACTTTCCAAAAATCCACTGCGGTCATAGCGATCAGGGCCAACGTGGTTGGGGTTTTGGGTGCTGTGAGGAGCCTGAAGTATTCTTCGACCGCTGATGACTTCTGTAGATCAAGGAGCTCAGGTCCAGCCTTTGAATTTTCCCAGAAAGTTCCCAGCTTGCCTGTCAGGCATAATCAGGGGTGTCTCCTCATGCCTGTTTTGCGGTCTGTCCGCGGGGCTCTTGGATTCCTGCAGATGCTCCAGAGAGCAGAGAGAAATCAGAGAAGCACATCCAAGCACAGCCGCCTGCGGATCGCAGCTCCTGGAGCCTGCCGGCTTTCCTGTTCCCTCAGCTCTCCTGGGGGTCGGGGTCTGTTGTGTCGTTTGCTCAAGGTGATCAAAGAGCCATCAAATACGCACGAGCAGAGTGTAGGCTTCAGAGCAGATCTGTGATGTTGTCTGTTCTGACTCCACATTTTAGAAACGAGGCTGTAAAAGCCCGAGGCAGTGACGGGAATGGAGCTGGGGCCAGAAATGCACGGGCCCCGGGCCCTGGCCATGCATTTTCTGTTTAAAACCTCAGACCAGAAAGAAATACCCTTTACAAGAAGTAGAAATGCTGTTTTGGTTAAACTGTTGACATTTTTCTGCAGGACCTCTAAAAGCCCTGTGTTCACATAAAAGCAAATGTGAACAAAGAGATAACATATGGGGGAGAGAGATCTTTGCCGTGATGAACCCGTTCTGTGTCTCCATCCCAGTGACGTGTGAAAAAACCGTGTAGGAACGCACACATTGTACCAGTGTTGATTTCCCGGTGTGGATACTGCGATGTGGTTACATAAGATGTAACTGCTCCTTTGGGTAAAACTGGATAAATGCTGCCCAGGACCTCTCTAGTCTTTTTGCAACTTCCTCTGAACCTATAATTATTTCAATATGAAAAGTGTACTTAAAAAAAAAACAAGTTCAAAATTCATGGTGGTTTTGTCCAAATAAAAGTCTGGGCTTAAGATCTTCTCAACGGATGATAAAATGAGTAACATATCTTTACTTTGAATAGTAGTGACATCATGGAAAAGTAGGAAGAAAGAGATGTTTTCTCTTTCCCCTTATTGTGGAAATGGCTCCAAATTGTTGAGTAGACCTCATTGGACTTAACACCTTTGCAGACGACTAAAAAGCTCACATTGTGTATCCTACCAAGCTGAGTCCATGTAAATTAAATGTCTATGTTGATATTGTGTTGATATCATTATGGTAGGGTCCTCTCCCTACGGAGAAGAAAAAAAAAACTCAAGGCAACCTAACTATATGTGTATGTGACAACATCCCTCATGACCTTGTACATGAGACCATGTAGTCAGACTGCATGTTTGTGTATTTGGGAGACAAAGAAATAGAAAATGTATTTAAAAACCTCTGCCACGTTGCGTTTGGGGCTCAGTTCTTTGGGTACGAACCCAGCTGAGTGACACCGGCACATGTAAAATTGCCTCCTGCACAGAAAAGCCTCGGTGTCACCACCCTGTGCGAGAATCCTGCCACATCATATGCTCTTATTTGTCGTGAAGTAATTCTGGAAATAGAAGGAATGCTTATAAGATACTTCTCTCATTTAAATTTTGTTTTTAAATTTTAGTTATTGAATCAAAAACACTTCAAGGAAGCAAAAGGGAACACAGCTTTAACAGCGCTGGAGTTTTTGTTGTAGAAAACACCACCGTTGAATTTCAGAGGGGCTCAGAGAGGCAGACCTTTAAAATTCCAGGACCTTTGATGGCTGATTTCATCTTCAAGGTAGGATGAACCTCTTCTCAAATGTCCTGCATCTAAAGCTCAACACATCTTGAGTTTTTGAAACCTTGAATTTGCTTACCAGGAGGTCATCAGGAATTGTTCCTACACAGGGCATGTGTCATGAATATTTCCATCTTGGCAGTGGCTTCCTAAAAATTGTTCGTGTCCCTCCAGTTTCTGCTCCTCAACCCCATCGGTTGAGAAACAAACGTCACTTTTATAGCGGAGGGATTGTTTTTGCATGTAAAGACTCTGGTTGTGTTCAGTTTTAAACCTCTAGGCGGAGTATCATGAAAGTGCTCAGCGGTTCAATGCTGCGTGTCCTGAACCAGTGACTGTGCCGTTGTGAGCACCCCCTCCTTACAGAGAAGATGGGGCTCCGCCCTCTTCTCCCTTGTTTGTTTCTTCAGTTGTATCTCGTCACATGCGCTCATGGGCACTGTCATAGGGCCCATCTAGGAACTCTTCTTGCTCTAACCAGGAACCTCTGCTCCCTCTCCGGGTGAATCAGGTGCATCTTTCCTCAGTCAGAGGATATGAAATAGAGTGGCCGAGGTGTTTCCAGGGTTACACGGTGTGAAAACTCTTCTGATGAAATTGAAAATACCTAAGACATGAAAAAAAGACAGGGCATTGCAGTGGCGGGTTTTTTCCTAGCACTTTTCAGAAACTCATTCCAAACGGAAATGGAGGAAAGCATAGTGGCCAGGAACGGCTTTACCCCTGCACTCAATGCCTTCCAAGGAACGTGTTCCATGTATTAATTTGTCAAAGAATGTTCCTGGCTGCACACCGACGTCCTGTGCTCCAAGTCCAGCCTGCAGTGTGACCAGCCAGGTGTTGGCTACGCGGTGTTGTTGCTTTGAGACTCAACTGTGGATGGTCAACACTGAAAAATCAAGGATTTTTAACAGAAAAATATCAGCTATTTTCCCCCCATTTCTCTTTAAAAATGGGAAGATGTGCCGACTAGCTGACCTTGGTCCTCGCAGTCCTTGGCTGCAGCAGGATGCCGGCGGCTCTTCCGCCCGCTGGCCAGGCCCCGCCGCTGCCTGCTGTGTTCCCGACGGTGAAGGCATGAGCGTCAGCTTACAGATGTCCCTTGCCACTCACAGATGTTTAAGTGATGCCGCGTCAGACCCCGAAAACAGCAAGCCCGTGGCCCGTGCTATTTTTGGGCAGTCGCATTTTTAAAAGGCTTTTGGGAAGGTATAATTGTCACGTTCCTTTCCTTCTGTTCTTTCTCTTGGGTGCATTGTTATGGGTAAGTTCTGTGCTGCCTGTGCTCAGAGGGCTTTCCCACTTGATTCTCAAGTAGTAAAACACCTGAATGCACACACACGTGCATGCACACACACTCACACACGCACACACAGAATGCACACATGGACTCACGTGCACGCACACATAATACATTCACGCATGCACATACATGCACACACGCACTAACATGCACACACACAGTGCAGTCACACATGCACGCACACACCCACAGATGCACTCACATATGCACACATGCACACACACGCACACCCACTCATACACACACACACACACATGCACGCACACGCAGGCACACAGGCACCTTTCCTTTCAGACAGTCTGTGCTCTTCCCGGGCCATCTTGGACAGCTCTGGCAGGAGGTCTTTGTAAAATGATGGAATGGAAAGAACACCCACAACGGTGACTGTTTCAAGATGCTGTTTGGTTGCAATATCAGCATGGAAAAATATTGTTTAATGACACCACGAGTAAAAAATTACATACATATAAGCCAAATATTTCTACAGGTTGTTGTGTGTGCATGTTTTCCTTAAGGTTTGAGTGGATATGGGACACCTGAGTGGCTCAGTTGGTTAAGCGTCAAACTCTTGATTTGGGCTCAGGTCATGATCTCATGGTTCCTGAGATCAAGCCCCGTGTCAGGCTACGTGCTGACAGTGCAGAGCCTGCTTGGGATCCTCTCTCTCTCTCTCTCTCTCGGCCTTTCCTCTTCCCTCTCAAAATAAATAAGTAAATATTTAAAAGAAAGATGTGAGAGGGTCCTCCCTAAACTGAAAACATAAACCAAACGATGGTTATTTTAGAAGGGATAGGCGCTTTGGGGGAGTGATCTTAGCTTTCCTTACAATATTCTGACGCTTAAAACGATACTTAAAGAGAAGAACATACGTCACTTGCATAATTAAAAACCCTTTTACACCTTCTGGCCCAAATTCTGCGTTCACCCCTTAACAGAACACATGTCAGTGGCACGTGGCCCCGTCTGAATGAGTGCTCTCTCCTGTTTTCCGGAGTTCTGGTTTTCTCAGATTTCATACACAATTCCAGGCTTTAACTTCAACTCCTGGATCTCTCGTCACTGGAAGGTCTTTAACTATATATATATCCATCAAGGAAGGTGTTGCACACAGCAGTCTGCTTCACATATAACTGGAGCCTGATTTTCACGCCTACAGCCGTTTTTTCACAAATGTGGTGTGTGTGCTTGGTGGGAGAGAATTTGGCAAAATCAGACACCGGGATGAAGCAATATGCCTCTGGTGTTGTTTTTTCCCTGACTAATAAGCTTGTCCAAATAATGTGGGTTTCTAGGAAATATACTTTTCCATCGGTTACTTTTTCCTTTTTTCCCCGCCCCCTTTTTCTTTTCTTTTTGCTGGGAGCATTGCCGTTGTGCCCAGCCTGGGGTGGTCGCTAAGCGGGGGTCTGGTTCCGTTCACATCTTCACGGGCATCAGACCATCAGGTGTGGCTTCAGGAGGGAAGTTGGAAGTGCACGTGAGGTCGCCAATGGTGGGCGGCCACGTGTTTTGCTGTGTCTCTTCCCGTTCCCCTGAACGAGAGTGGCTGGTCTAAAAATGGAGCATGCAACTTCAACTTGAGACCGTAGAGCGGAGACAGGCTCTGCCCGCTCAGGGCTACTGTAGCGCAGCCGTGGATGCGCCCGGGGATACCGAGGCACAGATTAGACCTGACCTCGTGGACTTGTAATAAACGGACTGTTGAAAATCATTATATTCTGACATGAGTCACCTCCGAAGACCTCCGTGGGATAGTAGATTCCTCTGTGCTGTTGTCCAGATTGTAAACCCACTGCAGCAGTGAGACCAAAACATGGTTTTCTACTTTTTCAGACGCTCTATTTTCATGATCGGACCATTCTTGAAAATTACCCGTTTTTCTCCCCAGTGGATTTATGTGTTCTTGTTTTCCTGAGCGGCCTTCATCTCAGCATGCCCGGGTCCCGGTATTTTGCGTTAGTGCCCCTCGAGTGTTCTCATCCGCTTGCTGAACATGTTTATGCTGCCGCCAGGCAGCCGTGGAGACTGCTAATCGAGTACTTCCCGTCTACGCCATGTTGATTGGAGGGTTCCGTGGCCCCTCTCTGTTCAGGGAGAACTTTCTGAACGGTTGCATCTGTGAGTAGGTGTTTGTGAATATCGATTTTGAGTGGACACCCACGAGAACAAAACGGAATGGCCTTGGTAAAGACCTGTCTTTCCATGGTTCAGCACTTCTAACTCTGCTGGTGGTTTCCCTCTCCTTTCAACACATCCATCTTAAGGGAGAAAAAGAAGTTCTCCCGTGTGGTCTGAAACCTTCCTTCCTTTTTATTCCAGATGTCTGTCTTCTTTCTCCCAGTGAGATTTTGGGTGTCTGCAGGAAAAGATTTTCTGACTGCGCTTCCCACGTGGTTTCAAGCAGGCACCTCTGCTGCCCGTTCCCTCAGCCTCAGCTCTCCATACGCATCACCGTCTCTCTTACATGGTCTCTCCTTTCTTTCTGGGCGTTACGGCAGCACCTCTGCCCGATCCAAGGACGCAAAGATTTGAAACTGTTTTCCTCTGTCTAGAAGAGCAGGTCCCTGCAATGTGGCGCAGACAGTCACTGAATGTGTATGTTCACTGGTATTTCAGAACATAGTGTTATGCCCAAGTTTCCAATATGTCCCCCAAAAAAGACTAGAGACTGCCAGGGAGACCGAGTCACACATGCAAAAGCAAAGGGCTTTATTACCGGCTTAAGCTCAGGCTCACAGACTCCACCAACCCGCTGGCCACATGGAGAGAGAGCCCCAAACAAAGGAGGGGTAGGGCTTTTATGAGTTTGGGAAGGGGAGTTGTAGGAAATGACGACATAGGCACAGCGATACAATCCCTACCCCCCTATCAATATTGGCAGTTGTGGGAGCCAATCACAACATTTAGAGTATTGACCAATCAGAGTGGGCCCAGGACCCTTACGTAGGGCGTGACTAGGCCTGCAGGTAGGGTGTGACTAGGCCCGCCCCTAGAAAGGTCAAAGGTGTCAGCTGGCCTCTCCTGATTGGGCACCCCAAGAGTTGTCCCTCCCTCCCTGGGCAATGATACGGAGAAGGCGGCAGCTTCCCCTTTAAGTACAGGGGAAGCCTGAATCAGACCTGCATCCTTACAATAGCAAGACACAGTGGTTAGGGTCGGGGCCTGTGCTAGGGTTGTGAGGCTGCTGTGAAAGCACCTTGTAAACAGGGTAGCTTGAAGCACAGACAGTCACTGACTCCCGGTTGAGGAGGCTACACGTCCAAGATCAAGGTGTGGCAAGATTGGTTCCTTCTGAGGACGGAGAGAGCATCTGTTTCGTCCCTCTCCCCAGCTGCGTGTCTCCTTGGGCCTCCACCCTGCCTCTGTCCAGGCACGTCTGCCTCTGCTCCCACATTTCCCTTTTCTCGAAGGCCACCAGCCATGTTGGATTGCACCCACCCTCATGACCTCATCTTCACTTGACTAGAACTACAGAGACCCTACTTATTTCTAAATAAGATGGTGTTCTGAGGTACCGTGGGTTAAAACTTAAACATACCTTTCTGTGGGGGAACCCATTCGACCCACACCAGTGCCCAACAGAACCTATTTCATCCGGGCCGTCGATCCGAATTCCGTGTCAACCTGAACGTTTGCCGTTAACCACAGAGGCAGAGACTTCTGAAATCTCACCCCTTCTCTGCTGTCATGTGATCTGTTGAGGGAAATTTCTCCGTGAAGGCAGTTCCAATACTGTTCTAGCAGTTACCAGAATCTACACTCAATTGTATGTGTAAACTCGATACACACATTTATTTAAAAAAAGAAAGCAGAGTTTTGTATAAATGGTCGATACATTTCGGAAATCGATTCGAAGTGGCCAAGTAAGGTAGTTGAATCTGAATTTATTTTCTTACCCTTGTTAGAAAATCATTTTCTCAATGAAATGCAAGTAATATACGTTTTCACATGCTGGTGTGCACTTTTGCGTTGCTGTTCTGTGCACTGGACCGTTGGGCTCATTAGCCACACAGTCCGCCCTGGGGTGTGAAAGTGGTGGTCAGTGTTGGGGTGCTGTCAGCAGAAATGTGAAGAGCAAGCACTGACGTTCAACTTTTTCTTCCGAAGATGGAATCTTCCTCCTGCTCTTCCCCCTCCTCCCCACCTCCTCCTCCTCCGTCTCCCACAGGTCAGACTTCTGTCTTGAGAGTCAGTCGGGCTTATGGAGGGACATAAGGCTTTCTATAAATTGAATCCGCTCCCATAACAGGCCAAGGACCAAGCTCAGGAGACCGAAGTGTTTCTTCTTCAGTGTGGAGAGGACGCCGTCCCCTGTAAGGCCGTGTCGCGGGCATAGTGTCCTCAGCCCCTGTGTTCAGGAGAGCGTGCGCTGTAGTGAGGGAGTCGGGCAAGGGTGTGCAAACAGACGGGCTGGAGGAGGGGAGGCAGGGAGACGCGTCATGAGGGGCCGCTCTCCAGAGCAGGGGAGCATCTTAACGACATTTCAAAGCAACGGCATCGAAAGGGCTTTTGCTCCACTTTTCACGTAGAAGCCCGAGAGGAAGATATTCCATAGGGTGTTTGCTTTCATCAGCAACAACCTGGGGAAGCCACGTTGGAACAAACTTGGCATTAATGTCATGAAATGTTTGGTCACAGGCTGAGTGCGAGTTGAGCCCTAAGCACCAGAGGTGTCTGGGAAATTCCCTGCACCCTTGGCTGGCCAACCTTGGAGGGGCTGACACAGGGAGGGCAAGGTGACCCCGTAGCCGAGGGGTGAAGGCAGAGCTGCCGCACATCCTGGTTTGCCCAGGAAAGACCCAGTCGGTGCCTGTGGCTCTGGCTCGGGCCTCCGTGGTCCTTCCTGTCACTTTCAGAGCCATGCCGGCTCAGGCAGTCAAGCAGATGGTGTCCTGGGTGAGGGGCTCGAAGGCAGGCGAGGGACTGGGCAGGAGTTACAGCTGCACCCCTGACAGCCTGCAGCACAAGAACATGGACTGGGCAGGTCCCCAGAGGAGCCCCCCATCCCCCGGCCAGGGGAGAACCCAGTCAGCGTCACCGGCTCTGAAGCTCCCCCTCCCAGTGGCCAGCAGACCCAGCGACAGCATGAGGACCTTTACACGTGGACCTAAGCCATCCATCCTTTCCTGACTCAGGTATCCCGGGTGGAAAAGCACAAGGGAGGTGGTCATTCCGGAGGACGGGACAGCGAGCGACGGGTCACTGCCCCACCTGACAGGGCATTGCCTAAAGAGATGTAATGTTGTATGTCAACTTCCAAACAAATTAATTGCCTTGTAATTGCTCTGCATTCAAACTAAAAAGCTAACGTGCAGAGAAGACCTTGTCCAGAAGCCCAATAAGATTTTTTATTTCTTTAAAAAATTTTTTTTATGTTTTTTATTTATTTTTTGAGAGACAGAGAGAGACAGCTCAAGCAGGGGAGGGTCAGAAAGAGAGGGAGACACAGAATCCGGAGCAGGCTCCAGGCTCTGAGCTAGCTGACAGCACAGAGCCCAATGCGGGGCTCGAACCCACTGTGAGATCATGACCTGAGCTGAAACCGGACGCTTAACTGACTGAGCCACCCAGGAGCCTCAGGATTTTTTATTTCTTGTGAACCTTCTCAGCAGGGAAAATTTTTCTCGAGTTCTGCAACAGACCTTTTACCCCCTCTCACTGATAAGGCTTGAGTCATGTGCTCACTCTCAACCTTTCCCTGGGTGATAGTCCTCCTGGTTCTTCAAGATGCGGAGATTTATTTTTGAGAGTGAGAGAGACTGAGAGCAAGCAGAGGAGGGAACAGAGAGAGAGGGAGACACAGAATCCAAGGCAGGCTCCAGGCTCCGAGCTGTCAGCACAGAGCCCCATGAGGGTCTCAAACCCGCACGCCATGAGATCATGACCTGAGCTGAAGTCAAACACTTAACCAACTAAAGCACCCAGCTGCCCCACTAAAATTTAAACTAAAAAAAAGGGGGGTGGGGAAGAAATGGCTTCAAAATAAATAAGTAAATAAATAAATAAATAAATAAATAAATAAAAATTTAAAAATGTACCAGTATTGACTCCTCAGTCGTAACAAATGAACCACACCAATGCAAGACGTTAATAATAGGGAAACTGGTGTGTGTTGGGCGGTTTTTGGAAATGCTGTACTTTCTGCTCAGTTTTTCAGTATATCTAAAATTTCTCAAAAAAAAAAAAAGAAGTGGATGCAAAGACAGGATTAAATATGCAAGAGATTTATGAGCTGAATGCCCAGGGGGAGGAGCGAGATGGGGCCAAGAGCGGCCAGTGGAGCTGTCCGGCTGCAGTGAAGACCTGACCAGAAGCAGAGGAATGAGGGAAGGAGAGCAAGCTGGGCGGGAGCATCTTAGATTGGAGGGGGGTCTTGGGTTCTTCCGCAAGGCTGCAGGGGAGGCCCTGGGCCAGAGCCTTCTATCGCATGCTGCCGTGTCTCCCAGGAAATGGCCAGCATCGGACCCCCAGGTGGGAGCAGCCCGTGGGGACCTTGACCTGCCACAGGCACTGCCCCAGTGTATGAGAGAGAGGCGTGTTCTCATGGGTCCCACACCCGGCGAGGCCGCTGTGACCCCCACGGTCACGTGGGACAGTCGGGCGCTCTCTACGACACATGGGGAGGGATGAAGCCCGGAACGGGAGTGAGCCTTTGGCAGACTGGGAAAGGGGAGTGGATATTGCTCAGCAACTAAATGCACCTGCTCCAGGAAGGTCATAACCGCTTTATGCAGAACATCTGGGTTTAATGCCTTTTCTTTCTTTTTTCTTCCTTTTTTTCTTTTTCTTTATCTTTTTGGTGTTCATGGTCGGGACTCAGAAAACTACTTTAGTCCCTGTTAGGCTTATTGATTTATTTAGAGCTCTGTTTCTGAACCAATTTTGAATTTTATATTTTGTTAGAGAAGTACCCAGTTCATTTAAGTCTTCCGACTCTTCAAATGTAATCATAGTATATTCCCTTATTGTTAAAAAACATCCCCATTGTACCTGTGACCAGGTTTCTTTCATTCCTAAACTGTTCACTGCTTCCTTGTCTAATTTTCATTTCATTCAGACCACCCAAAGATTTGTCTCTGAGGCATCTAAGAACCAGATTTTAGTTTTATTAACTCAGAGCTTAAAAAATATTCCAAAATAAAATTTTTATTTTTGTTTCTTTCCTTTATCTTTACATTGATTTATTTTGGTATGGTGTTTTTAGCTTCTAGAGCCCAATTCTTAATTCATTTTATTTTCAAGCTTTTTTTTTTCTCCATGTATTTAAGGCATTCCATTTTCCTATTCAGAAAGTCTTAAATTTGTTGTAGTGCAGGCTTTTGATTTTTAACTTCTTCGTGGACTATTTGTATTTTGGTTAGGAAATCTTTGCCTCATTCAGGATCCAGGGTCATGAAACTATACTTCCGTGTGTTTCTCTGGAACCTTTATTGTTTTACTTGTCATATTAAAAACTGTAATCCACCTGGAGTTGATTTTTGCACACACTGTGAGGTAGAATCACTATTTTTTGCCAAAACTATCCACTGATCCAGAACTATTAGGTGAAAAGATGGTCCTTTCTCTATTTGTCTTAAATCCCAAACTACATGTGTCATGGGTCTGTTTGCGGACTCTGCTCTGTGTCACTGATGTCTGTGAGCACCACTGTGACATCCCCATAGCTCTGAAACAGTCCTGGTATTTGCCAGTGTGCATTCTCCCACTTTGTTCTCAGTGACGGTCTTTGGTATTCTTGACTCCTTGCATTTCCACATCAATTTTCAAGTACACCTGTCAAGTTTTATAAAATTCATTTCGATTTTGATTAGAATTGCATTGCATCTAGATGTCAATTTGGAGAAAACTGAAAGCTTTCCCATCCCATTTTTTCCAATCCATGAATATGGTATCTCCATTCATTTATTCAGTTTAAATTTTTTTCTCAATAATGTTTGTAATTTCCAGCATGTAAGTCATGTATCCTGTTATTCCCAGTTGTTTGCTATTTTGATGTTATTATAAATGGATTTTTTTTCTATTTGTGCTGAAGTTATGGAAATTTTTGTATATTGACACTGTATTCTTACTATCTTAACATGTATTAATTCTAATAGTTTATAGATTCTTTTGGATTAGGTACACATACAATTATGATACCTGTAATGATGATAATTTTGTTTCTTCTTTTCGAATCCTTGTATATTTTATTTTTCCTGTGATATTGTCCTACTTAGGACATTCGGTATGAAATGGAATGGGTTTAGTGACAGCAACTACTCTTGTCATGCTTCTCATTCGGAGGCAAAGGGCTCTGCAATTCTTCATCGTTTCCGAGGTTTGCCATGACTGATAGTTTATCTGATGAAAGAAATCTTTTTCTAATTTGCTTCTGTTGTCACATATAAGTGTGGAATCTTTGTAAATGCATTTTCTCCATCTTTGAAGGGATCATCTGTTTTTTTTCCTTTAATATAATGAGTTATGTTGATTTTTTAATAGTAAACCCATCTTCCCTTCCTGTAATAAACTTCACTTGGTTATTAACATTATTATAATTTATTAGTAGTATTTACTTATTAGTATCTTTTTATTATTAATAAAAAGTATTATCCTTTTATATATCACTGGGTATAATTTTAAATTATTTTGTTCATGGTTTTTTTGGTAGCTTTGCCCAGAAGAGGTGTTCTTTCTTATATTGTATTTGTGTTGGGTCTTGGTATTAGTTTATACTGGCTTTATAAAACAAGTTTGAAATATTTCCTCATTTTTCATTCTTTGCAATGCTTTGTTTAAAATTGGTGTTATTTCTTCTTTAAATATTTGGAAATGTTCAGCAGTAAATTTTTAGAAGAATGCCTTGAGTGTCTTTAAAATATACACAGCGATTCATATTCTTAGTTTCCTTTTGTGTCAGTTTTGTTTCAAGGACTCTGTCTGCAGCTGTGCTTTGTTGCCCTTTGTAGGGTTTCTTTTTTCTTTTTGTACAAATTGCCACAAAGGTTTGTGGCATTTCTGAGTTGAACAAGTCTATAGGCACCATTTTTCCAACAGCATTTGCCTGTTTTGTGTTTCTGGGTCATATTTTGGTAATTCTCACAGTATTTCAAGCTTTTTTATTATTCCTATATTTGTGATGGTGATTTGTGATCAGTGATTATAACCTGCTGAACACTCAGATGGCTGTTAGCATTTTTTAGCAATAAAGTATTTTTAAATTAAGATACATACTTTGTTTTCTTAGACATAATGCTGTCACTCACTTAATAAACTATGGTATAGTGTAAACATAACTGAGAAACCAAAAAATTCATTTGTCTCACTTTATTGTGATATTTGCTTTATTGGTCTGGAATAGAACTCACAGTATCTCCAAAGTTCAAGTAACTTTTTTAAAGTTATTGGCAGAGATTTTTTTCTTAGTGCCTTCTTACTATTTCTTCATTGTTTCCAGAATCTGCAGTGTGTCATTTTCCTCATTCCTGATATTGATTATTTGTCCCTACTTTCTTTTTAACCTGATCAGTCATTTTGGAGGGCTTATCACTTTTATTAGATTTTTCATAGAAACACTTTTTCATTTACATTATTTATATTTTAATGTAGTTTCCTTTCCACGTCATCTTTGCTATTTCCATCCTTCTGTTTCTGGATTTAATAAGCTGTTACTTTTTTAAATTTTCTAGTTGGATACTCATGGCATTGATTTTTCTCCTGTTTTCTCCCCATAACACATGTATTTAAGGCTATGGATTTCACCCCAAATCATTCCTTATATTTCATTACACAAATTTTGATATTAAATATTTTCCATCATCATTCAAATTGTAGTTTTCATCGTGATATATTCCTTGACTTATAGAATATTTAGAAATATACTCTCCACGTATGTAGGAATTTTACAGTAATCTCATTCTTATTTTATTTTTAGAGAGTGTAAGCATGAGCAGGGGAGAGGGGCAAAGGGAGAGAGACAGAGAGAGAGAGAGAGAGAATCTTAAGAAGGTTCCATGCTCAGTGCAAAGCCTGACATGGGGCTCAGTCTCATGACCATGAGATTATGAGCTGAGCCAACATCAAGAGTTGTTGGATGCTTGACTGACTGAGCCCCCCAGGCTGCCGCAAGAGATACGGTAAAACGGCCACTGTGACTTTGAGCTTTGTCTAATTTTTTTCTATTCTTGTTAATTTTGAATTATTTGTCATTGAGGCTAGGTGGTTAAGTATGTTCACTTTTAGAGTCCTTAACCTTTTCTAGTGGTTTGACCACTTTACCATCATGAAACTACTTTCTTTCAGTACTTTGAAGGTATCTCTCCATTGTCTTCTGGCTTCCGCTTACTCTCTTGGGAAGTCAGCTGTCCGTCTTATTTTTGTGCCTTTGAAGGTAACGTGTCATTTACTCTGTCTGCTGTTAAGTGTTATCTCTTTGATTTTCGTTAGTTTTTTTTTAATTTTTTAATGTTTTTTTGTAAATTTATTTTTGAGAGAGCGACAGAGTGAGCAGGGGAGGGTCAGAGAGAGAGGGAGACACAGAATCCGAAGACAGGCTTCAGGCTCTGAGCTGTCAGCGTAGTGCCGACGTGGGACTTGAACCCAAGAACCACAAGATCATGACCTGAGCTGAAGCTCAACCAATTGAGCCACCCAGGTGCCCCTCCTCATTTAAAACTTTTTTTTTCCTTTTTGGTTTTCATCAATTTTTAAAGAGTATTTATTTATTTATTTAGCAAGCACACACACAAGTTGGGGGGAGGGGAAGGGAAAGAGAGAGTCCTAATTAGATTCTGCGCTGTCAGCACAGAGCCTGATGTGGGGCTTGATCCTATAAACTGTGAGATCATGACCTGAGCTGAAATCAAGAGTCGGATGCTCAACTGACTGAGCCACCCGGACACCCTTGGTTTCATCAGTTTGACTGTGCTGTAATTAGGGACTTTCTTCTTCTTGAGGTTTGTGCTGCTTTACAAGTCTGACGTGATATCTGCCATCAGTTTAGGAAGCTTCTCATTAATCACCTCTGTGGATATAGTTTCTATGCCATTCTCTGTGTTCTCTTTTTCTGGGACTATATTTACACCTTCATCTCTCATGTCTCCTTTCCACTTCCTTCTTACATGTCTGTTTACTGATTCTGTCTTCAACTGTGTGTAATCCGGGGGTCAGCAGATCCTGGCCAGCAAGCTGATGACCTGTTTTTACAAGTGGAGTTTTGCTGGAGCCCAGCCACGGCCCTTTGTTTACAGATTGTCTGTGGCTGCCTCTTCCCTGCGGACAGCTGTAATGGGGACAGCATGGCCTGAAAATTATATTTACCCTCTGACTCTTTGTGAAGATCGTTGATGAGCCCCAGTCTAATCCATTGCTGAGCCTGTCCACGGAGATACTGATTTAAATTACTGTGCCTTGTTCTTCTAGAATTGTCGTTTTATTTTTCTGGTTTCATTGTTTCTAGTGAAATTCTCCGTCTTGTCAGTTAGTGCCTTAAGCATTTTGACCGCCATATCTTACTCCAGGTGCTCCAGAGAACGGAGCCAAAGGAGGGAGCTGTGTTTTAACGCTAGTGTTGTAAGACCCTGGCACTGTATGGGAATCATGAAACACGACCTGAAGCCAAAACTGAAATGTCAGGGGTTGGTGGCAGTATAATTAGGTGTTTGAGTTTCTATCTGGTGATGCCAGTACCTGGAGATTCTCTGATTCCACTTATAGTGTATTGTTGCACCTTTTTGATTGTTTTAAAATTTTTTGTGTGTGTGTGTGTGTCTGGTTATTTTTACATTTTGCTGTATATAGTGGATAAGAGATTACAGATATGCTTTGAGACTTGGTTAATTTCTGCTTCTGGAAGACAAGTTAGCAGCCAGTTACCTTTAGCCAACAAGGAATTGAAATAATTGGAACCTGGCCTTCATTCATGTTGAAAACTGGTCTATTTCTACCTAATGCTAGGATTGGGCTCTTTTGGGGTCCCCGGTGGGCATGTGGGGCATTTACTGGGCCGCCCCTCGTCTTAGTGGGCGTCAAGCTCCAGTGTTTGTTCTCAGCCACATGAGTCTGATGACAGGTCTGCTCAGCCTCTGGGCCACTCAGTCACCCCTTGCCCGATGGAAAATGCCGTGAGCAGAAATGTACCACGTGTTCTGCTCACCTCTCTGGGCTTCCTTTGTGTCTGGGATCTTGGCCCTGCCAACACTCACCGGTATGGGAGTTCTAATGCCTCAGATACGCTAGAAACCCATTGTAGGTGGTGTTCTTACTCCCACCGGCTGGATTCATCAGAGACCAACCATAGCTCCACAGCTAGGACTAAACCTTTAGAAGTGTTCCGTGCCTCTGTGACCCGGTGCCTCCCTCCCCACCTCCCTACCTCCCTTCCCTGCCTCTCCTCCCCAACAGCATCTTGCACTATGGTTTTTCTACTGTTTTATAACCAGATACACCCAAATATTATCTTTTAGTCAACTCTTACTCCTATTTGTGAATGAGCTTTACTCATTTAGTTCATCATTACTGCTTGTTGCATCTACCTTCTTCTGCTTTTATTTTAGTTTGTGTTTAATACCTTTTAGTAGTTTTATTTTCTGGTAAGGGTCTCCAGGGGTATATTTTCAGTCATTCTGTGTCTGGAGATATCTCTGTTTCACGGATTCTGATAGATAATTTGATCATAGATTGGTCATAGATTGATCGTTAATCTTTGATTGCTGATTAATAATCTAGTTACAAAAGTCTAGGCTAAAAGTTCCTGTCGCTCAGCAGTTTGAAGGGTGTGATCCCGCCTTCTTCCGTGCGTTATCGCCTGTGAGAAGTTGGAAGTCAGTCTGATTCTCACTGTTTCGTAGGTAATCGTTTTTCTTTCTTTCTGATAACTTTGAAGATTTTTCTTTATTCTCGTTGTTGGACCTTTTAAAAATGCTCAGAACCTGAACGTTTTTAAACCACATACACTTGTCTCTCTCAAGGTCCAGGAAATTCTCAGCAATTACATCCTCCTACATTGGCTCTTCCTGATGTCCTCTGTTGGCTCCAGCTTGAAAGCCATATGGGCGCTGGCATTTCCGGACAGATCCTACACGACCTCTGTCTCTTTTTCTCCTCTCGTTGCATTCTGGGAGTTTCTCTTGGTTCACTCATTTGTTCAGTTAGTAGAGAAGAAGAGAAAAAAGCAGGCCGAGAACGTGTCCCCTGAGTGCCGTCCCCCCACAGCACTCTCCTCTTGGCGTCTGCCGGCTCACGCACGGTGGCGCCCCTTTTCCTTGGTTAGATGCTGGAACGCTCGAGTGTGAACACCACGTATTTGTGACGTTTGCATTTCTCCAGTTGTGCTTTTCAGAAGACCTTGTTGGAAGGATCTGTGTAACGATGAAAGTGTAAGAATTATTGCCAGTGTAAGAATTCCAGGCATGTGACACGGTGCAAACTAACCCAGACCGCCTCAGCCCCTGCTCTCATGGAAATTAAGCTCAGATGTATCAGGTAGAAAAAACAAGAAGTCACACAAACAAAAAAGGCCACCCACATTCTGAGAGCTCCCTTTGAGGCGTGGAATTGTCTGGAAACATGACTCCGGGGAGACTGGCTGCAGATCTTCTGAGTCTCCTTTTGTGGCAACCACGAACGAAATGTTGTCACGTTGGAATTTCTGGACTCTTCCTGTCCCGTGGTTGGCTGTGAGCACGTGTGGTTGTGACCGTCAGGGAAGTACGCCCATCTCCCTTGGGAAGGTGCGGGTGTGTCACCACGCTTCTCTCTGTCCAGACCAGGTCCACGGTGGCCAAGGACAGCGTGGTCCAGTTCTTCTTCTACCAGCCCATCAGTCATCAGTGGAGACAAACCGACTTTTTCCCCTGCACCGTGACCTGTGGAGGAGGTGAGGCACAGACTTCGTCCCTGAATGCTTAGAGCTCAGAGGAAGAAATGACACACGTGTGTGTTTTGAAGCTGACTGTAAAGTGGGGTGGTGATCGGTGATGTGAGGCCACATGACGTCCCGCTCAGCTGCCCGGATCGCAGCCTGTGAACCAAAGTGCGTTTGCCTTTATTCTCAGAGACAGGTGAAAACGGGACTTGGAAACCACCCTTGACCTCCAGCAAAAAGCCAAAGACGCGTTCCCGTGTATTCTTGCAGTTCTTGTCTTACCTGTCTGTAAAGCATGCGTTATTTTTAATTTCCACAGAAAACCTGAAAAACAGAGAGACCCAGTAGCTTGGGTAATGGGTGCATTGGTTCTAACATTTAGATCTCCACCTGTGCTCCCTCCGATATGCCAGAGCATAAATTTTCAAAAGGAGAAAGAGCAGCTGCTGAGTGGTTAGGGGAACACCTGCTTACCGCTTGCTTCGTCCAAGGATTTCACAGACAGTTAAGGAAGGTTCTGGGCTCCACACACGCATGTACACGTGTTTACAGGCTCAGGGGGGGATAGGCGGCTATTTAACACGGAGAAAGCGTCTGGCTGGAGGAAATGAGGCGGCCACCAGGGCCTCTGTTACCATAAGTCTCTTTTAATAAACTGAATTTTTAAATTGAAGGGTAAAGGCCTCTAAACTAGTGCCAGCCCAAGAGCCGCCGTCCCTGGAGTGGCTGGAAGCCTTTATGTTGGTGGCCTCCCCTAGAAGCACCAGACACCGTGCTGGGCATTTGCACGTCGCAGGCCACACGCTGCGGTGTTTGCCTTCACATTTATCCTTCCAAACAACCCCACGAAAGGTCTCTGCATGGCTGTGTTATGCGTGAGCAAACGGAGATGCAGGCAAGGTAAGGAACGGACCCCCGTTTGCTCCGCTGGTGAACGGCCCCCTGGGATCGGCCTCCGAGTCCATCAGATGCCAGTCCCCGGTGCTCTCAGTGACTTTGCCCTTGTGTCTCCCCTGAACCGTCTCCCGTGGCTGGAGCAGGTCCGGGTATGCAGGCGCAGGCGTGGTTCTGCTCAAAGAACTAGAATAAACCCTCCTCCTTCAGCCCAACCCAGCGCAGCCCTGCCCTGGACCCCTTCACCCATCCCGAGCTGCAGAACACCAGCTCCCTCAGGGAGAGCCGCAGACGGAGTGCGGAGTCTGCCTTCTCTGCCTTGAACTCCAGGCGTGTCAGGGAGGGCTTCTCAGCCAGAGTCAGAGTCCTGGGGGTCTGTCCGTCAGACCTCTCCGTTCAGGATTTGGCTCCTTCTGAAACAGGATGCAGGTGCTTTTCTGGGGAGCTCTGAGTAGCCCGGACCCCAGAAGGAGCTTGTGTTGCTGAGAAGGAAAGAGAAATGGCCTAGGGGTTGCAGGGGCTCTGGAAACCAGGCGAAGTGAATCTTCCCACTTACTTCTTCTTAGACTTGGCTTGGGCAGCAGACCACTCGATTACGGTCCTACAGCCTGGCCTCAAAGTGGGGTCCCTGGGCCAGCAGCGTCCGGCTCACATGGGAAACGTTGGGGATGCAGACTCGGGCCCCACCCTGGACCTACTGAATGAGAAACGCTGGGAGTGGGGCCCGTTAACCGTTTTCACCAGTCCCCCCAGGAAATGAGGGTTCACGTTCGAGTTTAAGAACCTTTGGCTATCAGCTGTAGCCGGGTAATCACCACCTCTGCCGTATCTGTGTTACCCCCCCCACTATTATTTACTTAAGGTTTTTTTCTTTAAATGGACGTTTTAAAACACTTTAGTGGAGACACCTGGGTGGCTGAGTTGGTTACATGCCCGACTTCAGCTCACGTCACGTACTAATGGTTTGTGGGTTTGAGCCCTGCACTGGGCTCCACAGTGTCAGTGCAGAGCCTGTGTGGGACTCTCTCTCTCCCTTTCTCTCTGCCCCTCCCCCACTTGCTCTGTCCCTTTTAAAATAGATAAAAATAAGTAAACTTTAAAAATTTTAAGTGAACATCTTCACAAAAAGAATTTAATATTACCTCAAAGAGCAAAACTTAGCTCTTGCCGTAAATTGAACACGGTCACAAAAATGGAGATTTAAACACAATGCTGGAGGCCACCTCTAAGTCCCCACCAACCCTTCACGGTCTCTCAGTCTTTCTCGATTCCCCCAAAAGTGAGAATGTGTTTTGCTGAACATTACACACAGTTTTCTGAGGCCAAAACTCCTTCGGAGCTTTGAGTCACTGACCTTGCATCAGGGACGGCAAGGAAAGTCTCAAAACACTCTTGATCTCCTTGAAAGCTGATTGAGGGAAAGCAGGGTTTGGAGTTGAGCCTGTGATCTTCATAAAGTCAACGAGTCTCTCCCAAACCTGGGCCTCTGACTCATTTTGGCCAAACTCGTTCTCCAAAAATGGCGTGATGACATTTCCATCAAGAGGCGGCGTGGGCACAGAGCTGACGTCCAGGAACTTGGCGTCACTTCTTGGCTTTGCACCATCTTTGAGCCCCTCAGTCTGCCCATCCGTAAAATGGGACGATGCCTCTTGCAGTCCTGTGGGGGAACAAAATGAGAAGACCTGTGTCAAGGAGCCTAGTACCGTGTCTGACAATTAATGAGTACTCGGGAGATATCTGTTGTGTCCAGAGCTAAACAAACCTGAACTTTGTTAAAAGTTCTGCATAATCTCCAGGGTTGTGGCTGTCCCCCTCCTGGCATTCTCCGGGGGTGAGTTAGGAGATACATCCATGACTCATGGTGAGTGGGACAGGCCCATACCCTCCCTAGATGCATGCATTTTATCCAGAAGCATGATCCTGCCGCTTGTCAGTCAGGGGGCCTCTGCTTCCAGGGACCGCAGTCCCTCATGGGCCCACAAATAAAAGCCAAGAGCTGGTGGGGTGTTCTTATTCTTACTCTGCAAGGAGACAAAGGTCTTTCTGTTTAATTTCTTCCCCCACACCCAGTTACCCAGAGAGACATTCCCCTTCAGGCACATGAGATAGAAGAGGGACATTTGGAACGGGACTCTGCTTAGTTCTGTCGGTTACATTCTTGGGAGGAAACCAGATGTGCCTCACACTCGGGTGCGGAAGGAGAGACAGAGTCACCCCCGCCGGAGCCGTGACGGGAGCACCTGGCAGTAGGACTGCCTGCCGGAGACAGCAGTGGTGGGGAGGACAGACGGGGCACTTCAGGCTGCTCTGGGGGCTCCCCCTCCCGCCGGCCATTTGCTGCATGCTGCAGAATTCCGGTACATTTGCTCACAATGTGGGAAAGCAGCCCGCCTCATTTCCTTCGCTTTTAGTTATCCCTGTGCCTCCATAAAATTAGAGAGGAAAATTGTTTCTCCTTAGATTGTAAACACCTGTGTGCTTCTTGTCTCCTAGAATTCTGTTTCCCTCTAGAACAAAGATGTTTCTCTGATTCAAGGAGCTAGAGTCTTGTTCTGTTCTTGTTTCGGAGGAAATAGTCACACACGCGTGAAGCCCACAAGGAAAGCATTACCAGAACCTAATTACAGTAGTAACCAGGCCGACGGGATCTGTGTCGGTGCCGTTTCTGAGTTGTTGGATCATCAGGCGAGTCAGCGCCTTGCTCCCTGAGGAGCTGGGATGCTGGACTCGCCGTAATCATCTACGCGGGACGCGAAAGATCAGTCTGGAGAAAGTCCTGGGCTGATTGCCGCCGCCATCTGATATTGTAGACTTGTGGGCAGATATTGGCACCCCAGTAACATTTTATTGACTCCGTTTGGATTTTCATTCTTGTGGTTTCAACCTTGCTTTTTACAATGCATACCAGTCTGTCCTTCCTCATGCCGTGGACGTCCAAGCCGTGGCTTGTGGAACGCTGTCTAGTGGTTTATAAAATCTGATTCCTCTCGGCAATCAAGCCCTAAATGTATTTTTAGACCTTTAGACCAACTGGCTGAGGCTGAGAGCTGAGCTTTGAGCCTTTTTCTTTTCCTGAAGAGTTCACGCTGGTTTTGAAAAATTGCCTTTTTTTTTTTTTCCCTAAACTCAGCGTGACACTTAGGTAGTGACAGGAAGCCTGGAATCAGATCTCTCAGGAAATGGAAGCATCATTTTGTGAGTTGTTTTTTTTTTTAAATCTACGGCACTCATCCATTTGGAATGCTCCCTCTCCTCAGAGTCTGTGCAATTTGAATTTCATAGAATCAAGAGAGAGTTTTCATCTCTTCCCCCCTGAAGGATTTTGAGGCCGGTGGGGGGGGGGGCGGTTTAGGGGATGGACAGCGCTGCTTCCCGAGGTGGAGAACCTCGTTGGCACGCCGATGCCCCGGGTGCCCCAGGGCAGCAAACAGGTAAAACGCGGTGTCCGCAGACAACGGGATATTGTGGAGCAAGGAAGCTCCCTCCAGACTTGTGGGCGGCTCTCACAGTGTGGGGTCGAGTGGGAAGAGTAGAAGGTAGAAGGAGATGTAAAACGCCTGTCTAGTCACAACGGGTGCAGGCAAACAGCCTTGCCCAGGGCGATGTGTACTTGAGAACGTGCAAACAAGAAGCAGGGGTCTCGGGGCGGGGGGGGGGGGGGGCAGATGGGGATAGTAAAGATAGAAGCATTGGGAAACGGGCCCTGGAGCGGCACTGGGGGCGCAGCTGGGGGACCGGCCAGCGAGTGAGCTTCTGCCCCCGTGTCCGAGCGTCCCATGAAGGAGTCTGTTGTCCCCTTCTCATGGAAAGTGCTAAGACAGGGCACCTGGGTGGCTCAGTTGATTAAGGTCTGACTCTTACCTCGGCTCCGGTCATGACCTCACAGTTTGTGAGTCTGAGTCCCGTGTCGGGCTCTGCGCTGATGGTGCAGAGTCTGCCTCTCCTTCTCTCTGCTCCTCCCCCACTCATGCTCTTGCTCTCTCTCTCTCTCTCGAAATAAATAAACATAACACAAAAGTCCCAAGAGGACCACAGTCGGTGCCGGTAATCACTCAGCCTCAGCCTCACGCCTTAATCGTCTTACACGAGCCTGGAGATCATCAGAACGTACAAACCAACCCGTTTGCTGGACAGAAGCCACACAGTGTTTCAGCCTCAGTGGGACCGTGGAGGGACCTGGGTGCTGTTGTGTGCCTGAAGCTCCCCGTGGTTCTGGTGCTTAGCCGGGGTGAGAACCACGGAGAAAGGTCGGCGGGCGGCAAGGCTCGCTGCCACGGGAACACGACACGATGCGACATTCACACGTGCCTTTTCTTTTTGCCATTAGGTTATCAGCTCAACTCGGCTGAATGTGTGGACATCCGCCTGAAGAGGGTGGTCCCTGACCATTACTGCCACTACTACCCCGAGAACGTAAAACCCAAGCCCAAGCTGAAGGAGTGCAGCATGGACCCCTGCCCTTCCAGGTCCGCACCGCGGCCGTAGGTTCAGTCTAAAGAGAAATCAACCGACTGCCGCCCAGCCCAGCCCATCTGCGCAGGCTGACATTTGCCCTGTGTGACCTTGAACACACACAGGTGGCGGCTGCCTGGGTTTGTCCTGCTCTGTGGGGACAGGGCTCGCCCGCTCACACAGCCCCGCGCTCTCCCGTCTGGCTGTGCGTGCCTGTGCCTTGATATTACCCCCGTGACCCCGTGTAAGGACCCTCTGTGAGCATCTCCTACACACGCAATAGGAAAACTCTCCCCATGCAAGTACGATGCCTTGTCCATCTGCTAGTCATCAATATCTTGAATCGCCATTTTCACTTTTAAACTGGGTGACCCATTGCCCCGCTCTGACTTTGGAAGTGTTCGCATTGAGTTCAGTGTAAATAATGCATTGTGCGAGCAAGGAAGAAGTTTGAATGCCAAGGCAGAAAAGCTATGCATAAACTATCCCGTTGCATAATTTAGTACCTGCTGACTTGGCTGGCCTCGGGAAGTTTCCTGGCTCTACTACAGTATCTTAAAATAACAGCACAATATCAAGTCCTAGGATCCCCCCGACGGCTGCCAGCTGGCCGAGGCAGGAGTGTGCAAATGGAAAAGGAAGCGTTCTCTGTGGATTTCATTTCCTATCACTGACCTGCCCATTTCCTGGAATCCTAGGTGAACATAATTATTAATAGAGTCCTTTTCAAAGGACAGATCCTATGAAATAAATTGTTTTCCTAAAGAGTCTACTAAAATGATAGCATGTCCAGATCATTAACATATAAATAACCTTTTTAGAGGATGAAAAATGGATTTATCTAAATTAAGAGACACCCTTTCTTTTGACTAATATGTACCACTGGTTTCTGTATTTTCATATAACTGGCGAGGCATGTGCCGGAGATGTCCCTAAACATGAAAAAGATGGTAGGAAGTTTTGGGGAAGAGTTCACAACACTTGGCATATTTAGTCTGTCAGTCTGAAAGGACTCTGTCTTTTGGGATGTCAAATCTGTATTGGTTAAATTAGTATGTTGATTGTTTTGGAAATGACGTTGTCACAACGATTTCACTTGTAGCGACGGCTTTAAAGAGATCATGCCCTATGACCACTTCCAACCGCTCCCTCGGTGAGTTACGTGTTTCCGTTTCCCACTCCGTAATTTGCTCTCAGTCATTTGCAAGGAGCAGTAGTATCCGTAGCAAGAGTCCACCGTGTAAGAGGGGGCAACATGAGACCTTCACAGGGAGCTCAGGGAACACGGACTTCAACGCCATAAGGAACATCTCTCACAGAATCGGACGGACTGCACTCCCGTCACTGGAGGCGTCTGACCAGTGGGGACGGAGCTCAGGCAGCGCAGTTGGTCAGAAATGTGAACCCCCTTTTATACCTGGATGCCGAGTTCCTGCCCTGGAGTGTCTATGATTCTCTAGTAACACGGTCCATTAGTGTTCATGGTCTAGAGACTGCTTAAAGAATGCTTTTGGCAACCCTTGGCGCAGTCGCGTTTGCAAGCTTGAAATGAAGAAGCCGATGACAAGGAAATAACGTGTTTTTATTTGTTCGCTTTCGAGCTGGGAACATAACCCTTGGACGGCGTGCTCGGTGTCCTGCGGAGGTGGCATTCAGAGGCGGAGCTTCGTGTGTGTGGAGGAGTCCATGCACGGGGAGATACTGCAGGTGGAGGAGTGGAAGTGCATGTACGCGCCCAAGCCCAAGGTCATGCAGACCTGCAACCTGTTCGACTGCCCCAAGTGGATCGCCATGGAGTGGTCTCAGGTACGAGGTCGGGACTCCGCATCGGGTCGTGGCTTATTTCAGTCGGATTTATTGAGATACAGATTTTTTTTTAAAGCAGTCTCCATGCCCAGCACAGAGTCCAACACAGGGCTTGAACTGACGACCCTGAGATCAAGACCTGAGCCAAAATCAAGGGTCAGGCTCTCAACCTACTGAGCCACTCACGTGCCCCACGGACAGGCCACTTTCAATGAAACCTCAAGATTTGAATGAACGTTGGCTAGGTGTTATTGATCCTTTTGTCACATACCCCCTAAAAGATGCTTGCAACATTAAATATCCCTTCAGCCGTATTTAGGTTGACGTCTAAAAGTTTTGATCCTAGGGCCGCTTAGGTGGCTCAGTCGGTGCATCCGGCTTCGGCTCAGGTCATGATCTCATGGTTCATGGGTTCAAGCCCCGCGTCGGGCTCTGTGTTGACAGCTCAGAGCCTGGAGCCTGCTTTGGATTCTGTGTCTCCCTCTCTCTCTGGCCCTACCCTGCTCATGCTGTTTCTCTCTGTCTCTCAAAAATAAATAAAAACCATTGAAAAAAAGTTTTGACCCTACATTTAAATAGAAAGTATCGAAGAATGTCATTTCTAACATGTGAATGCTGGCATTTTAAAATAAAAGTGTTACAGCGTTAAAAAAAAATGTGTTTAGCAGAATGTAAATGCCATGTTGATTTCTGTCCTTGCCGTCTTCCCCTTAAAAACCACACAGAGAGGCTTTTTTGTCACAATTTGTGGATACTTAGCATTTTCCCCCTTGAGTTCACATACTAAAGCCACTCTCCCCACAGAAATTTATTCCAACATCATGTACCTTTATGCTGTAGTCTTTTACTGATTATGCTGTTCTACTTTTTTTCCAAGAAAATATGTATAGCCATTGAAATCATTTTATTTTATCCAAAATTCATTTATTTCAATTTCCTGTGGCCTTAGGCTCTGAGTATTAGAAACATCTCCCTGGATTGTTATTATCATGACATAAATATATTTCAAATTTTGGTAAACACTTATTACAGATAACAAGTAAATTTTCCGTTGAAATCAATCCTTCCAGAAAGTGAGGGCGGTGGCTTAAAAAACTGTCCATTCCCAGAATGGGTTCAGATCTGGGGTCCACGCTGCTTTCTTCTTAGTTCTTACTGCTGATCTTGTTCTGTTTTGCTCTGCACGCGCACACCGGGAAAACTCGTTCACAAAAGTAAACAGAACTGAGGCAGGAGGGTTTTGTTACAGCAATGCCATTCCGTTCTAGAACTCCTGACTTACGTGCCAAAAGTCACATCGTGATCTGTCACCAAAAATCAACACTTTTACTTCCGTAAGCTGCAGAGCTCATTCTCAGCTGTGACAAGTCCCTTCTGTATGTTCTGAGCCTTTAGAGTTTTTATACTACGACCCCACATCCCCACCAATCCCGTGACTCTATCCCCATGTCCCCACCAACATTGTGACTTTATTGTCACTCACAGTATCAAAACAGGGTTGCTCACCAAATCGTCTCATTTACCTTTCTTAGCTGTTTTTTTTAATGTTTATTTTATTTCCTGAGAGAGAGAGAGAGCAGGGAAGGGGCAGAGAGAGAGGAAGGCACAGAACATGAAGCAGCCTCCAGGCTCTGAGCTGTCAGCACAGAACCTGATGCCGGGCTCAAACTCCTGAACTGCAAGATCATGACCTGAGCTGAAGACCGATGCTTAACCGACTGAGCCGCTCAGGCGCCCCATGCCTTTCTTAGCTCTTAATACGTTTCATTTCTTTTCAAACATCGAATACATTCTCAGCAATGAGAATTTGCTATCATTAAGGGCATATTCAGCTCCAAAGAGGCCTTCTGGAAAATGTAAATGCCGGCAGCATGTTAGGGTAGGCGTCAGCTTCCCGGGCCGTGTGAAAGGAGGCGGTACTGGGGAGCATCGGCCAGTCCTGGCGCACTTGCGCCTCATCATCATACTGTTTTCTTCGTCTTCGGGCAGAGTTCTTGTTTCCTGGCCGGTATGCAGCAGCCTCTGGAAGCCCTATCTATATATTTCAGGTTGATGAATCTTGGGGTAGGGGAACCGATTTCCCAGAAATAGGGTCTAATCTCCAACCTCACTCAGTTCATTAGACTATGTCACTGAGACAAGAGGAAATCAGGTAGGTTTCCTAATAGCCTTTTTTTAATCCCTGTTTTTAAGACTCCTAGTGTCGTTAATATAGTGTCACGTCAATTTCAGGTGCGCACGTTGGCGGCTCAGCGGTTACCTGTAAAACTCAGTGCGCATCATGGTGAAGTGCACTCTTACCCCCTTTCCCTATTTCGCACCCCCCCCCACCTCCCTGCTGGTAACCACCTGTTTGTCCTCTGCTGATACATTCCCTTTTTGGAGGAGAATGCTAGAAAGGGCCCCCGTATCCTGTGGAACTCGTCTCTGATGATGTAGGACACACCTACACACTTACGAGAGAACCCTCGAGCTCCACGAATCAATGGCAAAGTCATGGTTTTGGCATGACAGGTTTTCATGGCAGGTTTTCATGACAGGAAAATACTCCAAGAGAACCTTCCAAATCACAAATAAATAATTCAAGAAAAAAAATGCAATACAAGCTTTATGAAAATTCAAAGTAGCAAAATGTTTACTTTTTAAAATATTTTTAATATATTAAGTAAGCATGAGCAGGGGAGGGGCAGGGAGAGAGGGAGACACAGAATCGGAAGCAGGCTCCAGGCCCTGAGCTGTGAGCACAGAGCCCAATGTAGGGCTTGAACCCACAAACTACGAGATCATGACCTGAGCCCAAGTTCGGCGCTTAACCGACGGAGCCACCCAGGTGCCCAGACCCACAAAATGTTTTTATTAAATCTAACTGCTTGATATTTCTACAGTGTTTCTCCTGAGCTTTGGGGCTGAATGTGCTGGCCCGTTCATGTGATCACAGTTTTGCAGGATTGATTTGCATAGATAGAATGGAAAGGAAATCCTTTAGTGTGACGGATCGGAATTTGAATTTTTGATCGATAGTTTAAAAAAGTTTCTTTTCTCCATTTTCTCAAGTTGTTTTGGATAATGTCATAAAAATTTATGAGAAAACCTCTATCAAGTTTCTTTCATATTGGACAGAACAGTTTCAGGTCATTTCAGTTTGTTTTGTGCTGTGACCTCATCTGAAATACTTTTCAGATTGAGAATTGGACAGAGGCCTTGCGGAGGGAGGGGCCCTGAAACAGAAGAATCGGGAGAATCAGCTTCTACCCCCTTCTTTACGTAATGTTTGTCTAACCGTCTTTTGTGATTGACACTCACGTAGATCAGGGGCTTTCCTCGGCTTGAGTCGTGAATGCCTCTGTGGGTCTCCTCGTGGACAAGAATCTCACGGGCTTCTCAACTCTTCTTTGCAGTGCACGGTGACGTGCGGCCGCGGCCTGCGTTACCGTGTGGTTCTGTGCATCGACCACCGCGGGCAGCATGTCGGCGGATGCAACCCCCAGCTGAAGCTGCACATCAAAGAGGAATGTATCATCTCCGTCCCCTGCTACAAACCGAAAGGTGAGTTTGTGGGGAGCCTTGAAGTTAAATCGAGTGGTGTTTTCCGGCTCTCAGTCCAGTACTGCAGGATTGACATTTCAACCTAACCGTCTTAGGACAGCGGTCTTACCGACCGACAGCAGTTGGACCTGTCCACCGGGTAAAGAAGCTGGACTGACTTGATACTTCGTTCTGGGGGTGGGGGTGGGGGAAACTGAGCGCTTATCGGCTCCTGTGGGTCTGGGCTTACACTAACGGTTCTTGGCGGACACGGAATGATTTGATGGACTCCCTGCTTTGAGGAAAAAGGAGAAGGATAAAGAGAAAGAGGAGCAGGAAGTTTCCCCCAGAGTTCTCGTTCTTCCGAATTTCTTTTGTTCTTCCTGTCCCTTCCCCAGGAATTCTCAGCAGGAGTGGGGGGCATCCACGGGCAGGAAGTCTTGGCCTCCTGACTCAGATACACATTCCTTTCCACACATGGTTATTTCCAAGTACTTTAGTGAGGTATTACCAATCCTCATGCCAAGTACCTCCTTTCTGAAAATGGAAAAAGGATGATTCCCACTGGTTAGTGCCAAGAAGTCTTCCTGAGTCTTTTAGAAAGGACGGTAAAATTCCCCTTCACTGCTTCCGGGTCCGTTATCCAGACCGAGAGCCTTACAATGAACCGGTTCACAAATGCGTACTTATTCTGTCTGCCCTTCAGAAAAACCACTGGTTGCCGGTACAAATACTGGAGATAGAGCGTCGTTGGTGAAGTCTTTCCTCCAGCTTGTGCACGTGACGCTACTTTCACAGCCACTGACTCAGTGTCTGCGGCTTCCCTGAAGCAGCTCCTAATTATTTCCTTCCTTACTTCACGACTCGTGTGCTCCTTTCTTCTTTTCTTATCTAACGAGGCTCACAAGCACAGAAAGGGGTAGGCCTCTGCTCCCGTGATGGCCGTGCTCGGTCATCCGCTCCCTCCACAACTCCACCAATAAAAGTTTAAGTAAACCTCCCCCCGGTTTTCTAAACACCTGCATCATTTGATTTTCTCCATTGATTTCTCTATTCTTGGGCAAGAAGAATTTGTGGCAAAAGAAAGGAAGCCGATGCGGATGAAGTAAGAGCTTTCATCAATGTAAACGACAGAGATTGGTATTGGGTTATAAAAAGTATTTTTTTTTTAATGTAAAAGGCATTTTATGTTCCCTTGGAGAACATCTTCAGCTGAGCTAGGAAGATCCGCTGGTTGCCTTGGGATAATGTATTCGTGAAAAACCTACACAACAGAAATGCTCGCTTCACCCCAGGAGCCCCTTCGGGTCCTAGGACGCGAGTCGCCGCTTTGCATTTGAAAGGAGGACTGCGTAATTGATGAAATCTTTAGCAAATACAGATCATGTATCCAACTGCTCTAAGTTTGTTGTGTTCCCTTTTTCTTAGAAAAAAGCCCAGTGGAAGCTAAATTACCTTGGCTGAAACAAGCCCAAGAACTAGAAGAGCCCAGAATAGCAACAGAAGAACCAACGTGAGTCCGGGGGCCTTTTATGGGCACAATCAGGGCGCAGCCAGTTAACATGATCTATGTAATTTTTGTCCTCATTGGAGCACAATGATACATTTCAAATCCAAATGACCTGAATTTTCAGACCCTAGGGAGCTCGAGCTGGCTGGAGGTCGTCTTTATTTCACAATTCAGCAGTTCTGCTTTGGCATTATCTGTGAGAAGCCCATAAAAGAACAGTGCGTGTTAACTCAAAGCAGACCCAGTGGTCTGTTACAATTAAGAGATTGGGGATAATTCCTGGGTCTAGATTAACACGTATGATTTGACCAAGGACCATGACAATGCTATACGAATAGATCAGTCATTCCATGGTGAAGACACGGCCAATCTCTATAAAACCAGTTTAGCTGAAATGTATCGGGGGGCCCACGTGATTATAAGGGGCCATCCCGGAGCCGCGGTGGTGAGGAGCGATGGAAAGAATATGGCTCTCTGCATCTTGGAGCCTAGCACTGCAGCTTTGAGCTGTGTGACCGTAGACATGACTTTCATTTTTCTATGTCTCATTCTCCTTACCTATAACATGGGCAGGCTGGACTCGATCTCTCCAGGGTCCGTTCCAACTCAAAAATCTAATGACTTCAGGGGCGCCTGGGGGGCTCAGTCAGTTAAGCGTCCGACTTCGGCTCAGGTCATGATCGCACAGTTGTTGGGTTCGAGCCCCACATCAGGCTCTGTTCTGGCAGCTCAAAGCCGGGAGCCTGTTTCTGATTCTGTGTCTGCCTCTCTCTCCGACCATCCCCAACTCACGCTCTGTGTCTCTCTCAAAAATAACTAAACGTTAAAAAAAATTAAAAAAGAAAAAAGATCTAGTGACATCTATCCACATGTGATTTGACAAGTTTAGGGTCTAATGGTATCAGTAGAAATGACGAATTAAGAGTAAATCAGAGAAACCTGGAGGCAGAGGGCACGGACCTAAGAGAGCAAGGAATCACAGGTGCTCTGAGATTCTCGTCCAGGAGTCTAGAAGAACCACAGCACTGATGATAGACACGAGCAATTGGACAGGACAGCTGAGTCCCTGTCACATACATGAAATCTGTGGAGCTGACAGGCTGTTTACCAAGGGAGCAATCCTGAGTGCTCTAGGAAGAGGGGTCCCGAAGGTAACATGGCCAGCCTCCAGCTGGGAGCGGGCGTTTCTGGGTCAACGCCTTCGGCAACAGACAGAGCTCGTTCTGCTGTTGGACCACAGGCCTTACCGGCAAGGGTTTTTTTCCTATTGAGCTAAATATCCCTCGTGCAAATTTCTGATTTTTCAAAAAAAAAACACACCCACACATCTATGCCCCATCCCACGTGACAGGTTTTCACAAATTTGGAGAAACCTGGATCGCAAGCATGCGGCCTTTCCCAGGCTCGTCCCTCAGCCTTTTCCAGCGGTTTTCATGGGTTGTTTTTAGATCCCTTACCAACCTCATCCGTGTTTTCAGAACACGCTCGTTTGTCAATGTCCCTTCCAACTGGGGCCCAGCCCAGTGAGCCCCCGGGGAATGTGGATTAATTCTCTTTGAGAAGGCACCAGGCCTCCAGCAACGCGGGCCGGGAGAACTGGCCCATCCCACTAAGGACACGCACAGAAAGAACTTCTCCACATGGACTAGCGTCAGGCCTGGACGTGAACCTGGAGAAAACCACAGATGCTCTGAGGTGAAAGACCCCAGAGTAACTGACTGAAGAGAGAGGGCCTCTGGGCGCGTGACTAAAGTTTGGTGACCTGGGGGGGGGCGGGTCGCAAGAAGTGGGTGACGCAGGGAAAGGAGTGGTGAGAAGGGGGGGGGACCCGGGGAAGGAAGGCGGGTGTGAAGGCCACGGCAGGAAGGGTTTAAGGAGGGATGCGGGTCTCACAGAAAGCCAAGGAAAAGCTATGCAGACTGAGGAAGCGCTACTTAGGTGGACAAGAGTCTGTTCCAGTTAGTGTCAGAAAAGCCTGTTCCAAAGGAGTAATCATTGCAGAGATTCAAGAAATGAATCCCGGTCAGAAGGAAGTGGGTGTTTGACTACTGGAGAGCGAGTGAAGGTTGGTAGTCAGCTTGATGGCGAGAAGTGGTGTATGTATGTTTGATGTTTATTCTTGTTTTTATTTGAAATCAGGATGACCTTAAATATATTAACGAGATAATAAGGATTGTAGGCAGGTCGGTTAACACGTCTACACCTCCCAGGTGTACAAGAAGGATGTTAGGCTCACTGCTCCTGGAACCTTCTCCCTGCTCCAATCTCCTGTGATTCTGGGGGGGAAGGGGAGAGAGAGGTGTGAGACACCCGAAAGGGGGCGTGTCATTGTCATGCAAGGAAAGCTTACGTGTTCTCGGTGTGGGGGGACACGTCCTACCCGGATCTCCTGTCCCCAGAACACAGATCATACTGGTTATTCCTTCTGCTTGTCCTCTCTCGGCTAATGGGATTTCCGTCCCGTTCCCCAAACCACAAGCCTGGAGCCTTTCCTGCCCGTCTCTCACTCTTCCCTCCTGTGTCGTTGACTCCGGGCTGTGCCGATCCTACCCGCCCAGACCTGTCTCCGTTCCAGCTCCTTCTCTCCGTCCCGACTACCATCCTCCCCAGGTCCTGAACTCACTTACCAGGACACTTCCAGCAGCCTTCTGATTTGCTTCCCACCCAGCCCCTTGGAGCCTACCCATTCCACCGCCCCTGGACTAGGCCCGCTGCGGCACAAATCTGGTTCTTTCCTTCCAATGTTGAGAGCACCCCAAAGGTTCCCGTCACCCAAAGATTTATACCTGGTTGCAAGGCCAACCAGGCATCACCCGTCCTGGCTCCCAGCCTCATCGCTGACTACGTCTTAGCTTTGCCTCGAGTGGAATGTTCTAGCCACACGAAACTGAGGGTTGTGCGTGGCCCACGTCAAGCTGTCACTCATCGCCACATTCCCCTTCTACTAATTCTCTTCTCTGGGCGTGGGTGACGCACTTGCATCAGAATCACCTATGGCCCCACATGAACGCAGAGTTCTGGGCCCCACGGGGCAGACACTGGGGGGCGGGGCTTATCACTAGACCGTTTTTGACTCTGAGAGATAACTTTTTGCATGTGTGTGTGTGTGTGTGTGTGTGTGTGTGTTAAAATATGCATAACAAAATAGGTGAGGGGGTGAAGAGGTACAAACTTCCAATTATAAAAGAAGTGAGTCACAGGCATGAGCAGGGGACACAGTCCATCATATTGACCAGCTCTGCCTGGTGACCTGCCATGAGGATGCCCACTGTGGGGATCGTCTCGTCACATAGAAGTATCAGCTCACTCTGCTGCATGTGGGAAACTGCTAGAATATTGTATGTCAGTCGCACTCCCACTTAAGAAATTACTTCTGTGACCAGTGGGAAGGGTACAGTTTAGTGTTAGTAAAGCACAGGGTGCTGTTGTGTGAGCAGCACCACCACCACGTCCAGAAGCGCTTCATCTCCGCCAGCATACACTCTGTGCCCATCAGGCACCAACTCCCGTGTCGCCCTCCCGGCCCCCCAGCGCCTCGATTCAGCTTCCTGCCTCTGTGACTCTGTCACCAGCAGTTCTACCGAGCACCCCAAGTGACTGGGGAGGATGCACCCACGTTTGGGAATCATTGGATCAGAGAGTCCAAAGGGCCCCTTTCAGGGTCTGAAAATCCCATTCACTTTTTTTAAATTTTGTATTTTTATTTACTTATTTCTGCTTATTATTTATTTTTTGAGAGAGAGAGAGAGAGAGAGCGAGAGAGAGAGAGAGAGAGAGAGAGAGAGAGACAGAGTGCAAGCAGTGGAGGGGCAGAGAGAGAGAGAGAGGGAGGCACAGAATCCAAAGCAGACTCCAGGCTCTGAGCTAGCTGTCAGCACAGAGCCCGACGCGGGGCTCGAACCCACGAATGTGAGATCTGACCTGAGCCGAAGTCGGAGGCTCAACCAACAGAGCCACCCAGGCGCCCCCCACTCATGTCACTGGGAGGAGCCATACCATGTAAGCGGCAAGAGGCTCAGCCCTCCTCTTCATTCCAAGCCTGCTCATCCGTCAGCCCGCCTGCCTTTGCGGGTGCTTCCCTCCCCACGACTCACTGAGCGAAGCTAATGTGCCTTTTCCTCCGGAAAGACCCCACTCGTGTTTCTCCAGCGTGGGAGACTGAGCCCACAGCACCTGTTCCCGGCCTCCCCCTACCTCCCCGCTCCTCTCTCCCTCTGTGGTCACTATGCAATTTTCCTGTATAAACCAAGCTGCTGGCAGATTCCGGCCAGTTCCTGGCTGTCTGGTGTGAAGTTTACAGTTTCCTCCCTCCCTCCGCTTCTGCCTCGGTTCATCCCCTAATTTCGGATCAGAACGCAGCAGACCTCAGCTCCCAGCGCATCCTTTCCTAACCGCTGTCCTCTGTGGTCTGGGGACACTCGCCTGTTGACAACGAAGGCACAGGTGAACACGGCTGTATTTCAGGTCCCTCGAGCAGAGCCTGGCAAACCCGCCGGGGGCAGGTAGATATTTCTGCCTCTCTGGTTTACCATGGCCTGGGCTCTGAATTTACGTAGGGAGTGGATGTGCAAAAGCTTTTTTTTTTTTTTTTTTTTTTAATTAGGAAAATAAAAATGGCAGCCTACAAAGCTAAGGCAGGGGGACTGCCACTTTGACCTTCCTAGCTTTGCGCTGGGGGCCGTGTTGACAGCTGACATGCTTATCCTTGTTTTAAAATGTCTTCCCTGGAGACTTCCGACCTCCTTTGGGGCTCACGATGCTTCCACGGCTGGGTTGCCCCTTCTCCCCATTCTTGTAGATGAAAACCGAGGCACGAGGGCAGGCTTGGAGCGCTTTGGGTGTCTTCCTCACGGCTATTTCTGCTTCTCCGTCCGTGGAAGCCGTATTTGCTAACATCAAAGTATGTCTTCTGTCTGACATCTGGTCTCCTCACAACAGCAATAACAGCTCACGTCAAGGGCATTGTTTGTGCCAGGCCTCTATGTGGTGGGTTAACTCATTTAGTTCCAATGGTGTCCCCGTGAAGAGGTGTCATTATTACCCTCACTTTCGGGGTGAAGACACCAAGGCACCGAAAGGTCAGGGAGCGGCCCAGCATTTCAGAACTATGAGGCAGTGGATGGTGAGTCTCCTGCATGGGACTCCAGGAAGAGCTTCAGTTTTACTTTATGAGACCGAATTCCAGCTGCGCCCGTCTGTTGGTTGGTCTAATAAGGTGGACAGGGAGTTTAATGGTTCTATTATGGTTCCGTGAGACTTAGGCACAGCTTCCTGGAGGAGATGCTACACGAACCAAGGTCCCGAGACGCACGTGGGCATCCGAGGAGCCTCGTGTCAAGGCTGTGGGATAGTTGTGCTCAGGCCAGCTGGCCTCGCCGGAGGTGGGGGCCACGCCCAGCGCTGACATTCAGAGTGTGGAGAGGGGCCGGTGGGGGACAGGGAGCCGATGGCGTCAGGGACGGGGCTGGAGGCATAAGTAGGTCTTGGAAGTCTTCTCGGCTCACTGAGGACTTGGACTTCATTTGGAGGCAGTGAGAAGTTTTCACAAGTGATGTCATCATGATTACGTTTTTATTAATTTTTTCATTTCTTAATTGTATTTAAATCCAAGTTAGTTAACATACAGTGTAATAATGGTTTCAGGAGTAGAATTTGGTGATTCATGACTTACGTGTAACACCCAGGGCTCATCCCAACAAGCGCCCTCCTTAATGCCCATCGCCCACCTAGCCCCTCCCCCCACCTACACCCCTCCGGTGGCCCTCAGTGTCTTCTCCGTATTTAACGGTCTCTTAGGGTTTGCCTCCCTCTCTGTTTTTATCTTAGTTTCCCTTCCCTTCTCCTATGTTCATCTGTGGTGTTTCTTGAATTCCACATGGGAGTGAAGTCATATGGTGTCTGTCTTTCTCTCTTACCTTGCTCAGCATCATACACTCTGGTTCCACCCACAGTGTTGCAAATGGCAAGATTTCATTCCTTTTTTAAAAATGTTTACTTACTTTGAAAGAGAGCGAGACCGAGAGTGTAAGTGGAAGAAGGACAGAGGGAGGCACAGAATCGGAAGCAGCTCCAGGCTCCGGGCTGTCAGTCACAGGGCCCTGATGCGGGACTCGAACCCATGAACCGTGAGATCATGACCTGGGACCAGGTTGGACACTAAACTGATTGAGCCATCCAGCCTCCCCACGAGATTTCACTTTTTGTCATAACTAATATTCCATTTATATAGATATATAAACTTACGTATTTATACACACACACCACACCACATCTTCTTTGCTCATTCACCACCATGATTACATTTTAGGAAGAGCTTTCTGGCTGCCTGCAACTTGTTTCTAATCATCCATTGTGATAAGAAAAGGAACTGTGCCAAAGCTCAAATTGCACATCTCTGATTGTGTAGACTGGACACATTTCTGGGCCAGAAGATGACACATTGAAGGCATTGGATTTCTACAGTCACATTTCATTTCAAATTTCACCTATTTGCCAGTCCACAGCCTGGAGCCTACCCTCTTTCCCACACCTTCACCCACCTGGAGAAATTATATATTTTTTAAAAATGCTAGTTTCTAGTACAGTTGATTCTTTTTTTTTTCATAATATTTTATTGTCAAATTGATTTCCATACAACACCCAGTGCTCTTCCCCACAAGTGCCCTCCTCCATCACCACCACCTCTTTTCCCCCCTCCCCCTCCCCCTCAACCCTCAGTTCATTCTCAGCATTCAATAGTCTCTCAAGTTCTGCATCCCTCTCTCTCCCCAACTCTCTCTCCCTTGAACAACATGAATTTGAACTCTGCGGGTCAACTTGCATGTGGGTTTTTCTAGTATGGCCCTGCAAATATATTTTCTTTCCTTATGATTTCCTGTTTTCTTTTAAGAGAGAGAACACACGTGCATGCATACACATGCATGAGCAGGGAAGGGGCAGAGGGAGATGGAGAGAGAGAGACTCCCAAACAGGCGCAATGCTCAACACAGAGCCCAGCACAGGGCTTGATCCCAGACTGTGAGATCATGACCTGAGCTGAAATCAAGCATCGGTTGCTTACTGAGCCATCCAGGTGCCACCCCCACTTATGATTTCTAACAGCATTTCTTTCCTCTGGCTTACTTATTATAGGAAGACACTATATAATACATAGAACATATAAATTGTGTAATTGTCTGTTTACATTATGGGTAAGGGTCCTGTAGGCTATGGGTTGTTTGGGAAGTCAGAAGTTATATGTGGATTTTTTACTGTAGTCAGGGGGATGAGGAGGGGGTCAGTGCCCCTAACCCCTGAGTTGTTCAAGGGTCAACTGTATTTTTAAATTTTTTTCCTTTTGTACTTTATTGTCAAGCTGGTTTCCATAGAACACCCAGTGCTCATCCCCACAAGCGCCCTCCTCCACGCCCATCACCCCTTCCCCTCTCCCCTCCCCATCAGCCCTCCGTTTGTTGTCAGTATTTCAGAGTCTCTCATGATTTGCCTGCCTCCCCCTCAACAATTTGTTCCCCTTCCCCCCACCCCCCATGGTCCTCTGCTAAGTTTCTCCTGTTACACTGATGGGTGAACACATATGGTGTCTGTCCTTCTCCACCTGACTTACTTCGCTTAGCATGACACCCTCGAGGTCCACGTTGCTACAATGGCCAGATGTCATTCTTCCTCATGGCCATGTAGTACTCCATTGGGGTCAACTGTATTTTTAATGTTTTCATGGTTTACATTGAACTTTGGTCCATGGGGAATTTACTCTGACGTGTGGTATGTGGTGTTGGTCTAACTTAAATCTTTCTCAGTTAATTAACGGACTGCCCAAGCACTATCAGGGAATAATTTGTGCTGCCCACACTGATTGCATGGTGTCTTCATTGTGAAAATGGACTACACCATCGTCAGCGCCAGAGCACTGGAATCGCTGCAACTTTTAGTAGCTTTCTCTGTCGGGCTCTGCACGTGCTGCGTCATTGTGATTCCTTTTAAGCTGCTCATGACTGTCCTCAACCAGCCTCCCACAGAAGATGAGCGTTGTCTGTTTCCAGCCCCGACCCCTGCTAAATTGGATCAGAACCGTGTTCATTTGCTAAATCAATTAAAGGAGGGTGAACATCTTTAGTTTTGAGGAATGTGGTCTTCTCTCCAGTGAATCTGATCTCTGGGGTTCGAGCCCCTGCAGTATTTTGTGGCTTTAATCCTATCAGCCCTGCACTTTCTTTCTTTTTTTTTAATAATAGTTTATTGTCAAATTGGTTTCCATAGAACACCCAGTGCTTCTCCCCACAAGCACCCCCTCCATGCCCGGCACCCCCGTCCCCGCACTGCACTTACCGAGTTTTTATTCACAAGCTCCTGTGGTAAAAGCCTCAGGTTTTTTATCTGCAAAATCAGGAAAATAACAGCACTTGTCCTTAAGGGTGTTGTTAAAATTACATTAAATAAAAATGCAATGTTTTCACAGCAGCAAGCATTGGCTGAATTTTGAGGAATCTGGTAATTTTAAGATAGATAGGTAGGGACTTTTTAAATCATTATTATTTTAGCGAGAGAGAGAGAGCGCACAAGTGGGGAGGGGGCAGAGGGAGAGAGAACTTCAAGCAGGCTTCATGCTCAGTGTGGAGCCCAGTTCACAGCTTGATCCCATGACCCTGGGATTTGGACCTGAGCTGAAATCAGGAGTCAGTCGCTTAATTGATTGAGCCCCCCAGATGCCCCTTACATAGGGACTATTGCCTTGAACTCTTACTTTTTTCTAAAAATTTTCGATGAACTATACTGTTTTCCATAGTTATCAAGTCATCATCGAAGAATAGATTCATCTCTTCTTTCCTAAAATTTATACCTCTTACCTTTTCTTATCTCACTCACTTTGTTATTCCTTATACTTTTTACATTTCCGAAGACATTTCATTTGTAGCCTGTATATATTTTGAAATCAGAGTCTTTGTATTTTATTTTATTTGTTTTTTAATGTTTTATTTATTTTTGATACAGAGAGAGACAGAGCCTGAGAGGGGGAGGGGTAGAGAGAGAAAAAGACACAGAACCGGAAGCAGGCTCCAGGCTCTGAGCTAGCTGTCAGCACAGAGCCTGACGCGGGGCTCAAACCCACGAACGTGAGATCTGACCTGAGCTGAAGTCGGAGGCTTAACCGACTGAGCCACCCAGGTGCCCCAGAGTCTTTGTATTTTAATAGGAGAGTTTAATTCACTTAAATTTATTATGGTTGGTGATAGCCTGGCCTCCATTTTAAGTATCTCCTTGTTTCTGATGATTTTCTAGATGCTGCGTATTTTCTTGATTTTATTTTCTCCAGTAACTGGAGATCAATCCTTTGTAATTTCATCTTTTTTAATTTTTTTTTTATCACCAACATCCCACTTCTGTTGACTTCTCCTTGTTAAAATGAGTAAGCGGACATAGCTTGCTTTCTTACACCTATTTCAAAGCTCTGGGTTTCTAAAACATTTTTTAGCCAGGTGTTTTCCTTTCCTGTGGCCACAGTAGCCACTTCCCAGTCCTACAGGTCAGGAGCCCAGGGCACTGAGCCGGTTCCTCTCCGCTGGGTCCCACTAAGCCAGAAGCAAGGTGTCTCAGGCTGAGCGCCTGTCTGGGGCCCCGCGGGAGGCTCTCCTTGCAGTCTTACTCAGGTGGTTGGCGGAATTCACTTCCGTGCAGTTGTAGAATCGAAACCTCCAGCTCCTTGTGGGCTGTTGGCCGGGAGTTTTCTCAACTTCCCGAAGCCTCCTGCGTTCCGTGGCTCCTGGCCCCTTCCGTCCCCGAGACAGGAGCAGCAGCAGCAGTCTCTCTCCTGCTCTGAACCTCTTGCGCTCTTTTCCTGCATCTCTCTGACTCCAGCCCGAGAAATGTCTGTGGTTTACGGATTTCTGTGATTTCTGTGATTGGATTGTCCTGCCAGGGTGGTCTCCTTATCCTGGGGTCCGTAGCCTTGACCACAGCGGCAAGATTCCTTCCGCTGCGCAGTATGACGTATTCATCAGTTCTAGGGACTAGGGTGGAGGGTCCTTGGGG
>NC_043708.1:137411437-137417420 GCF_006229205.1 Suricata suricatta
TGGCTCAGGTCGTGATCTCACACTAGTGAGGTGCTATTCTTTTCTTTTTTTTAACTTTCACTAAAATTTTATTTTATTTTAATCAATTAATAATTTTTAACAGCTATTTATTATTTTTTAACACTTTATTGTCAAATTGGTTTCCATATAACACCCAGTGCTTCTCCCCACAAGTGCCCCCCTCCATGACCATCACCCCCTTCTCCCCTCCCCCTTCAGCCCTTGCATCATTTTCAGTATTCAATAGTCTCTCATGGTTTGTCTAACAGGAGAGACCTAACAGAGGGCCATGGGGAGGGGAAGGGGGAAAGAGAGTTTGGGAGAGAGAGGGACACAAATCATGAGAGACTATTGAATACTGAAAACAAACTGAGGGCTGAAGGGGGTTGACTTAGGAGTGCAAACATATGGTATCTGTCCTTCTCCACCTGACTTATTTCACTTAGCATGACACCCTCGAGGTCCATCCACTTTGCTACAAATGGCCATGTTTCATTCTTCCTCTTTGCCATGTAGTCTTTTTAAGTTCCGTTGTGCTCTTTCTGGTTGTGTGTAGTCCAGATGGCGCTTCAGATGTTCTCATGCAGCTGTTTCTTTTTTTTATCCTTAAAAGTTTTCTTTTTCTGTGAGGGAAAAACCAAACCAAACCAGATTCAGAACTGAATCAACACTGTAATATATTTTGTTTAAACAGGGGCACTTGGGTGGCTCAGTCAGTTGAGCAACTGACTTGATTGCAGCTCAGGTCATGGTCCCAGGGTTGTGTGATTGAGCCCCAAGTTGGACTCCACTCTGGGAGTAGAGCCTGCTTCAGATTCTCTGTCTCTGTGTCTCTTTCTCTGTCTCTCTCTCTGTCTCTCTTCTCTCACTCCCCCATTGCCCCTCCCCCTGCTCATGCGCTTGCTCACTCTCTCTCAAATACAAAAAAAATCTTTTGTTTAAATAAACAGTAATGAGGCACCTGGGTGGCTCAGTCAGCTGAGCATCTGACTCTTGAGTTCAGCTCAGGTCATGATATCACGGTTCATGAGATAAGCCCCATGTTGGGCTCTGCGCTGACAGTGTGGAGCCGGCTTGGGATTTTCTCTCTCCCTCTCTCTCTGCCCCTCCCCTGCTTGTGCACGCACTCTCAGACTCTCTCTCTCTCAAGATAAATAAATCAACAATTTAAAATAAATGAACAGTAATAATAATAATAATAAGTGAAAAATTGAAAAAATCCACAAAGAATATCATGCTAGTTTATACATAAAGTTTGAGTTGCCATAACTCCCCCCCCCCCCTTAAAACCACTCATGCTAATTCGGACAGCTCTCACATCTGGTTTTGAAGAGGACCCCTAAAAGGGTCTCTGAAAGCCAACCCGAAAGGTCCAGGACACCTTAGGAAACACTGGATGTAGCCATCACTTGCCCTGTTGGGAATGAGGTGAGCCTTCCCTCCAGCCCCGTCTTCGGAGTCACAGGACACACAGGGGCCTGGTGTGAGTGAAAAGAGTCTACATCTCAACTTTTAGTTTTTATTACTAAAGAGAGAGGAGGGAGAAACGAGGTGACCATAAAAATACAGCGTGCGCATGGTTAGAACATTTAAGCGATAAACAAGTGAAATCCCCCTCCTTACACACTCTAGACCTGACACGCGTGATCGCTTCCAGAAATGAGACATTATGTGCAAATCACGTGTAGATCTATGTGCTATGAATGTCTATACAGTTACATAACAAGTGCACTATGTGTACGTACATACCTCTCTGTGTGTACTTGGACAAAAGATCCCGTCTGTAAGCCACCCCCCACTTCCTTCATTTAACCGTCTCTGAGAGGAGAGTATTCCTTCTGAATTAATTGACCTCACAGCACATCGTCTGGACGGCTCGTCTTAAATTTAATCAGGCTTTTTCTTTCCAGTTCCACCAGAGGAAACAGCAAGGAGAGAAATGAGCATTGTGCAAATATTATGCCAATACTCCTCCTCGCTGGGAAGCTGGGTGAGCCCTCTCCCGGCCGAGCTTAGGGGAGGGAGGTCTCCACCATACTTAGCAGTGCAATGAACAGGATTTGGAGGGCTTACTGGTAGTTCTTTATGGGGCTCCCGTATCCTAGTGGTGTTTCATTCCGCTGATTGGATTGTGGACAACTGTGATGAGGTCTTGTCCAGGGAGAGACGGTTGGAGGACTCTGAGAGACCCCTACTACCCATTCTGAGATTTTGAGCATGAACCCTTGGAACTGTATCTTAACCATTTTCTGGAGTGACTTAGCACATTATCCTGTGAACAGAGGTCTGTACGCACTTACACTTAGGAAATGATGCGCCACACCCCCCTTGGGCCCTTACAGCATGCCTTCATAGATCATAGTCTTTGGTGATGTTTTGCAGTAAATACACCTGTTTAGCATTATTGTGCCCGTGGTTTCCCAAACTTACTCTATCACTGAGCCCTTCCTTCCCTGCCACCTGTATCTCAGGATGCAAGTGTGGTTTCAGGATAACTTAAATACATACATCCCTACTGAACCCATGCTTTTAAATTCAGTGCAGGAATCAGTAAACATCTTCTGCAAAGGTCCAGATACTAAATATTTTAGGCTTTGTGGGCCAGATAGTCTCTGTGGAAAATCCTCAGCTCCGCCATGCAGCATAAAAGTAGTCATGGACAATAGGTGAGCAAGTGACCATGGCTATATTCCAATAAATCTACAGTTATGGGTCCTTTCATTGAACTTTATGTCATTTACAACATATGACCCTTCTTCCCTACGCCCCAACCATTTAAAACTATAGACGTCATTCTGTAGTCTGTAGAGAAGCAGGTAGGCTGGACTTGACGTGTAGGCCATAGGTTGACAACCTCCAATTTAGTGGGTAATAATTCAGGATCAGAGATAAATACTTTATTCAGCCATATTGTGAAATTTCAAAGATATTTTCAAGAAGATGAAGGTTAGTGTATTTATATAAGTAGGAAAGACTATGAAAGCTTCATCTTCTCTGTAGAAAACATTTGTTATCTTAAATATTGAGAGTTTAATAACGTCCTACCTGCTAAAGGATAAGCCTGATGAAGATTTGTTGAATAAATATTGATGAAAATTCTCCATATTATAAAAGAACTCAGATTAGAAACTATCACTACATAATGGTTTATTTATTACCGAATTTTTACGAAACCTAATTTTTATGATGCTGTTCAAAGGTTATAGCACAGCATTTGAGATTTTTAAAAATATTTTTAAAATTTTTTAATGTTTATTTTTGAGAGAGAGAGCACAGCCAGGGGAGGGACAGAGAGAGAGGGAGACACAAAATCTGAAGGAGGCTCCAGGCTCTGAGCTGTCAGCACAGAGCCTGATGCAGGGCTTGAACCGACGAACCGTGAGATCATGACCTGAGCCCAAGTTGGATGCTTAAGCAACTGAGCCACCTAGAGCCCCTGAGTTTTCACATGGATGCAAATTTGGGGCACCTAGGTGGCTCAGTCAGTTAAGTATCCAACTGTTGATTTCAGCTCAGGGTATGATCTCATGATTCCTGAGTTCAAGCCCTGCATCAGGCTCTGCGTTGTCAGACTTGGGACTCTCTCTCTCTCTGCCCCACCCCTGCTCACTCATTCCCTCTCTCCTCCCTCTCTCTCCCCATCTCTCTTTCTCTCAAAATAAATAAATAAACTTAAGGGGCACCTGGGTGGCTCAGTTGGTTGGGCATCTGACTTCGGCTCAGGTCATGATCTTGCAGTCTGTGAGTTCGAGCCCCACGTCGGGCTCTGTGCTGACAGCTCAGAGCCTAGAGCCTGCTTCAAATTCTATGTCTCTCTCTTTGCCCCTCCCCTGCTCACACTTTGTCACTCTCTCCCTCTCTCAAAAATAAATAAACATTAACATTTTTTAATATAATAAATAAATAAACTTTAAAAAGGAATAAAATAGATGCAAACATTCACTATATCCCAGTAAAAAAATTCTTCCTGTTGCCAATTAGATTTGAAAATTCATTAATGACATAATTGAAGATCAGGACAAATACAGCATTTCAAATGTCCCGAATTCCCTCTGAACAGTCATCTCTTCCCTTCAGACAGCTGTCGTCACCCCTCTGGGCCCGCGTGTAACGGTGACTCCTGGGTTTTTCGTAGGTTCATCCCGGAGCCCTGGGCGGCCTGCAGTGCCACGTGCGGGCCGGGCGTCCAGGTCCGAGAGGTCAAGTGCCGCGTGCTCCTCACGTTCACGCAGACGGAGACCGAGCTGCCCGAGGAGGAGTGTGAGGGCCCGCGGCTGCCCACCGAGCGGCCGTGCCTCCTCAGGCCCTGCGGCGTGAGCCCTGCCTCCCGCGAGCTGGACGCCTCTCCCCCGGAGGACGGCGGGGCGACCTACCACTGGGAGTATGCTGGCTTCACCCCTTGCACGGCCACCTGCTTGGGAGGTACTGGATTCTCGGCGGGGCGGTGGTCATGTCTTGTGTTGCTAATAGTTCGCGAAGTCACTCAATGGGCCAAGCCAAATACACAGCTCAGAAAAATCTAAGGGAGGTAAAGTCATAACTGAAAGCTATGCCTTCTCTTTCTTTATTTTCCAGTGTGATTATTCCAGAAAGATAAAAGATAGTGGCATTATTTCCTGACCCCCCCCAAATGTTATGCTCCTTTGACCTCAGCAAATGCATAAATGAGATGGGGAAAGAGGCCACTGATTAATATGGAATAAATAGGAAAATGCAGAACTGATAAGTCGAGCAGTCTTGCCCGTAAGTCAGTGTTACAGACCGAGGCGGCCTGGGGGTGCCGTGTCCGACGGAACTCGGTCAGGAGTCCCCTCGGGAGGTCGCTAGGCCCCAGCATGGGGGCCACTGCGGTCTGTGTGTGTGTCCATACGTGGGTAACGTGTGCAGCCAGGGACCTGTTAGGATTAGGAGGTCGGGTAACCTCAGCAGGGCGGAAGTTGGCGCCAAGATGACGCCCCTCCAGGACCTGAACGAGACTTGCTGAGGAGAGAGCAGGAGTCCACACGTCATTCTCCAGGGCTCTCTTCTTTGGAAGGAAAGGATAGAAATAGTTGGAAAGCTAGACCTTCTGCTGATGCGAAGGAGACGCATCCAATCGGGACTTCAGGACCCCTGACGCCCTAACCCTGGATTCCAGCAGTTGTGGCAAAACCCGCTGGCTAAATGCGCGCTGACTTCAGGGGCACCTGGGGGCTCAGTTAAGCGTCCAACTCTTGATTTTGGTCAGGTGATGGTTTCATGATTTGTGAGTTCGAGCCTCATGTTGGGTTCTGCACTGACAGTGCAGAGCCTGCGTAGGATTCTCTCTCTCTCTGCCCCTCCCATGCTTGAGTTCTTTCTTTCTCTCTCTCTTTCCCTTTTCTAAATAAATAGATAAACTTAAAAAAAACATGCCCTGACTTCCATCCCAGCCAGTGGTAGGGAGAATCCCAGGAGCTGCTGCCTTGGAAGGAAGTTGGTTCAAGTGCATCCTCCAGCCCTCTTGGTGGTCCTGAGCCCATTACTTGGAACTCCCTGTCAGGTGGAGCTCATTGTTCTGTCCCTGTCCCTGAGCCCATCGCTCTTTGTCCCCAGACCCTTAGGTGAATTCCCAGTCCTTCCCATCCAGTCTCCACGACTTACTGGTATTTGTCTTTGTTCTGTCCTAATTCAACCTCTAAGCCCACCTATCCCGACACACACACCTGCTCTCTGACATTGCCAGCCTGCAGTAGCCCCGAGGAAGTGCCTGTGTCCTACCCCCTGGCTTTGGCTAAGCAGCCCGCTATCCTATGGAGGTATGCACATAGGATTTAAGAAAAGAATACGTAGCTGCCACCAGATTCTCTCTGCTTTCCTTACTTGCTTCTCTCTGGTGTTTAGAAGGCCACCCAACTAACTAGGAGGTTAGATTTTCTAACCTACCTGGACCTTAACTGACGACTGTGTCTCTTGTCTCCGGGGCACATGGTCTCAGCCCCAAGTACACTGCCGTGCCTGCGCC
>NC_043708.1:137417520-137419269 GCF_006229205.1 Suricata suricatta
TTTTCCCTGCCAGTGGCAGCCCCTGGAAACCAGCGATCTACTTTCTGTCGATTCTGGACGTTTCATATAAAATGAATGGCAAAATATGGGGTCCTTTGTAACCATCTTTTCTTTAGTATATTTCCAGTTGAGATCCATCCAGATTGTAACATGAATCAGAACTTCATTCCTTTTGATGACTAGTACTCTTCCATTTTGGGGACAAAACACATTTTTCTTACCCACTAATCAGTTAGAAATTTGGATTATTTGAGTGTCTTGGATGCTATGAATAATACTAGTGTGATCATTCAGGTACATATTTTTATATGCACATATTTTTTCATTTCTCTTGGGTGTATACCTTGGCATAGTAGAATAGCCTTTGAATCCATTTAAAACACACAAGTGTGGGGGCCCTGGGTGGCTCAGGCAGTTGGTCATCCTACTCTGGGTTCTGGCTCAGGTCATGCTCTCATGGGTGTGGGACTGAGCCCCATGTGAGCGTCTGCACTGAGCACGGAGCCTGTTTGGGATTTTCTCTCCCGCCACTTCTCTCTCTGCTCCTCCCCTGTCTGTGTGCATGCATGCATGCTCACTCTCTCTCTCAAAATAAATAAACAAACTTAAACAAAATACAACTTTTGTGAACCTTGGCTAATTGAGTTTATCCTTATTGGCTCCATGGACCTTTGTGAAAAGACAGATTGCCTTGAACGTGTCAGAAGGGCAGCTCAGATTTCAGGGAGTTGATGTGAAGGTTCCCATTTGTTTTTGGGGATCCTCTTGTGAATTTGGAACACATTTTACAGATTTTAACAGAGATTAACCTGGAAATCTTTCAATACTCGGTTAAATAGCAATTTCGACTTGTAAGAGTACATTGTATTGCATAATCCTAGAATAATGCCATTTAAGTGAACCTTGGATACCCACTAACCCAAGTTTTACAGTTAGGGACACTGAGGCCCAGAGGCCATCATGCAGTCCAAAACAGAAAACAATTCTCATCCTTTAGAGAGAGTTGGTCATGCAATGAATGCATATAACAAGACTTGTAACTTTGCAAAATGTAATGTTTTTAACTTTTTGGGTTCAAGCTTAAATTTTTCTTTTAAATAATTAACTATATTCTGTAAAACTGAAAGGTTAATGCTCGAAACCCGGATCTTCAATGAAGCACATGCCTGCTCTGTGCCAGACCTCATGGCTCTGGGTTCTGGGCTCAGTATCGGGATACAACATGAACAGGACACAGTCCTTCCTTGACTGGATGGTGCACAGTGTTTGGTGATTTTGCTTTTATTATCTTGATGGTACTAGTTACAATCAGTGTACTTTCCTCTCTGTGGTCCATTTTAATGTGGTTTTGGGAGCTCAGCCTCTACAAATCGATGTCTGTGTGATCAGGAAGGTTGGTTTTAACCCTCACCCTGCATATGAGGAAGGCGGGTCGCCGTAACTAAATCCCACAGGAAGATAGAATTTCCACAGGCACGTAGCTATTTCTCCAACTTCCCATTTCTGGTAGAAAAATAATCAATGCAAATCACAGAGTCCTGAAATGATCGTATCCTGATCCTATGTGTACTTGCATTTCCAACTTATCTTCACATCACATGAGAAATAAAAATGAATCTGTTTGTGGTCATTGCCGGTACTTGGGAACCTTTCCTAAGTCGGCTTTCATTGTGAGTGGCAACAGAGAATTCCTTTTTAATTCCTGGAAACATGAAGAATTCAGACATTGGATTTCCAGCTTCCCCAGTG
>NC_043708.1:137419369-137420469 GCF_006229205.1 Suricata suricatta
CATAGGATTTAAGAAAAGAATACGTAGCTGCCACCAGATTCTCTCTGCTTTCCTTACTTGCTTCTCTCTGGTGTTTAGAAGGCCACCCAACTAACTAGGAGGTTAGATTTTCTAACCTACCTGGACCTTAACTGACGACTGTGTCTCTTGTCTCCGGGGCACATGGTCTCAGCCCCAAGTACACTGCCGTGCCTGCGCCGCTGCCCAGAACTGCGCGCCCGCTCCGAGTTCAGGACCCTGGACACCGCCCTGGTTCCAGCTTGGAAACCTTCACGTTGGCCTGCCCTGGGAGAGAGTAGGAACTCGTGCTTTCTTGATAAGTCTTGAGAATCTCTCTAGAGGTAGTTGGTGAGATGCAAAAATGGTCCCCCATTCAACTGCCATTGGAGATATCTGGAACTTTCTATGACATGCTTGCAAACTATCAGCTACCTCTACCACTTCTGAGCCATCACGTGCCTGCAGTATCACCTGTGTGTTTTATTACAAGAACAGAAGGCAATCCTGCGCTTGCTTGTACACCCTCCGATCTCTTGATCTCAAGCTTTTGATTGTCGCCTTTGGTAGAATTACTATTTCGTCTAGTACTCTGCTATCTTGATTTTAGTTCTTTTTCTGACTGGGAAGTCCCTCGATTTGGGAAAGTATGGCCTGTTGCATCCTTAGAACTAACAGAGCAGTTGGAGTTGCCCAAGGAAAGATGACCAGGATAATTCTGATTCAGTTGGCAGAGTCTATTTGACCTTATCTTTGATTGATTGATTGATTGATTGATTGGCTGATTGATTTGGGAGGGGGGACAGAGAGAGAGAGCTAGAGAGCAGGTCCCATGTTATCAGGCAGAGCCCAATACAAGGCTCTATCTCATGAATCATGAGATCATGACCTGAGCCAAAATCAAGAGTCAAACACTTAACTGACTGAGCCATCCAGGTACCCTAGACCTCCTCTTTGAAGCTTGATGCGGAGATGTTAGAATCTGCTATTGTGTCGTGTCCTAAGTTAGCTCCTGCGTGCACCTCCAGGATGGCCGAACTTATGGGAATAACTTTCTTTTTTTATTTGGTAATAGTTTTTATTGAGATGTAATTCACATCCCA
>NC_043708.1:137420569-137422318 GCF_006229205.1 Suricata suricatta
CACTGGGGAAGCTGGAAATCCAATGTCTGAATTCTTCATGTTTCCAGGAATTAAAAAGGAATTCTCTGTTGCCACTCACAATGAAAGCCGACTTAGGAAAGGTTCCCAAGTACCGGCAATGACCACAAACAGATTCATTTTTATTTCTCATGTGATGTGAAGATAAGTTGGAAATGCAAGTGCACATAGGATCAGGATACGATCATTTCAGGACTCTGTGATTTGCACTGATTATTTTTCTACCAGAAATGGGAAGTTGGAGAAATAGCTACGTGCCTGTGGAAATTCTATCTTCCTATGGGATTTAGTTACGGCGACCCGCCCTCCTCATATGCAAGGTGAGGGTTAAAACCAACCTTCCTGATCACACAGACGTCGATTTGTAGAGGCTGAGCTCCCAAAACCACATTAAAATGGACCACAGAGAGGAAAGTACACTGATTGTAACTAGTACCATCAAGATAATAAAAGCAAAATCACCAAACACTGTGCACCATCCAGTCAAGGAAGGACTGTGTCCTGTTCATGTTGTATCCCGATACTGAGCCCAGAACCCAGAGCCATGAGGTCTGGCACAGAGCAGGCATGTGCTTCATTGAAGATCCCGGTTTCGAGCATTAACCTTTCAGTTTTACAGAATATAGTTAATTATTTAAAAGAAAAATTTAAGCTTGAACCCAAAAAGTTAAAAACATTACATTTTGCAAAGTTACAAGTCTTGTTATATGCATTCATTGCATGACCAACTCTCTCTAAAGGATGAGAATTGTTTTCTGTTTTGGACTGCATGATGGCCTCTGGGCCTCAGTGTCCCTAACTGTAAAACTTGGGTTAGTGGGTATCCAAGGTTCACTTAAATGGCATTATTCTAGGATTATGCAATACAATGTACTCTTACAAGTCGAAATTGCTATTTAACTGAGTATTGAAAGATTTCCAGGTTGATCTCTGTTAAAATCTGTAAAATGTGTTCCAAATTCACAAGAGGATCCCCGAAAACAAATGGGAACCTTCACATCAACTCCCTGAAATCTGAGCTGCCCTTCTGACACGTTCAAGGCAATCTGTCTTTTCACAAAGGTCCATGGAGCCAATAAGGATAAACTCAATTAGCCAAGGTTCACAAAAGTTGTATTTTGTTTAAGTTTGTTTATTTATTTTGAGAGAGAGAGTGAGCATGCATGCATGCACACAGACAGGGGAGGAGCAGAGAGAGAAGTGGCGGGAGAGAAAATCCCAAGCAGGCTCCGTGCTCAGTGCAGACGCTCACATGGGGCTCAGTCCCACACCCATGAGAGCATGACCTGAGCCAGAACCCAGAGTAGGATGACCAACTGCCTGAGCCACCCAGGGCCCCCACACTTGTGTGTTTTAAATGGATTCAAAGGCTATTCTACTATGCCAAGGTATACACCCAAGAGAAATGAAAAAATATGTGCATATAAAAATATGTACCTGAATGATCACACTAGTATTATTCATAGCATCCAAGACACTCAAATAATCCAAATTTCTAACTGATTAGTGGGTAAGAAAAATGTGTTTTGTCCCCACAATGGAAGAGTACTAGTCATCAAAAGGAATGAAGTTCTGATTCACGTTACAATCTGGATGGATCTCAACTGGAAATATACTAAAGAAAAGATGGTTACAAAGGACCCCATATTTTGCCATTCATTTTATATGAAACGTCCAGAATCGACAGAAAGTAGATCGCTGGTTTCCAGGGGCTGCCACTGGCAGGGAAAA
>NC_043708.1:137422418-137441764 GCF_006229205.1 Suricata suricatta
GAGAGAGAGAGAGAGAGAGAGAGAGCAAGTGGAGGAAGGGCAGAGAGAGAGGGAGACACAGAATCCGAAGTAAGCTCCAGGCTCTGAGCCTGATGTGGGGCTCAAACTCAGAAACCGTGAGATCATGACCTGAGCCAAAGTCAGATGTTTAACCAACTGAGCCACCTTTGTATTGTCTAATAGTTAGTCATGGATGCATTGACTTTGAAGCCTGACCCCACTTTGAACCCTAGCTCTACCACTCTCTTTGGGCTGTTACAGAACTTTGTAGAGGCTTATTTTTGTAAAATGAGAAGAGCCATACCTACTTCATGAGGATTAATGAGAGGACTAAGTGTCATCATGTGACAAGATGATGGTGGAGAAGGACTTAGTCACAGTGCCTGGCACATGGTACAGAGTAAGTGTCAGTAGGATGATTAATTTATAATATAATAAAAATAGGGTGTTCTTTTTGTAATGCTGCCATTTTTCTCTTTAGAAAACTGGATTAAATTGCTGAGCCCCCTTTTCTTTCTTCTTTTTTTAAAGTTTATTTTGAAATAGAGAATGCAAGCAGGGGAGGGGCAGAGAAAGAGAGGGAGAGAGAGAATCCCAAGCAGACTCCACACTGTCAGCACAGAGCCCAGTCTGGGACTCGAACCCATGAACTGTGAGATCATGACCTGAGCCGAAACCAAGAGTCAGACACTTAACTGACTGACTGCCCAAGGTGCTCCAAATTGCTGAGCCGCATAATGCATCTACTAGTCTTCAAGTTCATTCTGATGAATTCTCTCAGTAAAATAGCCATCTATAATTAATGATGGTTTTATTTTTCCCTTTCAAATAGTTAATCTTATTTGAGTTTTTAAAATCTTACTTCATTGTTTAGAATTTCAAGAACAATAATAAATGTGGGCAATGCCAACCTTGCCACCTTGCCTCTGTCCTGACAGTGGAAGGACCCTCCCCCATTGTTTTATTTAAAAACATTCTACAACTATTTCTTGAATGTTTCCTTGTCGTAGACACCGGGCTGGGTGATAGTGACTAGCGGTTCCTGCTTTCAGAACTTGGGTCTCGTGGGGGAAATGCACTGATCACATAATCACACACATATGTGTAAATCACAGCTGGTGATAGCAAAAGACATACATGGTGTTAGGAAAACATGTAATAGGAGGAACTTGACCTAATTAGGGAAGTAAGGGAAAGCCTCCCTAAAAACAAGTACACTTGAACTTTAATATGAAAGATGAAGAGTTAATTAAGCACAAGAGGGTTGGAGGGGGTGGCCCGGGGAGAATTCCCAGCAGAGAAAAGGGCGAGCACAAGGTCCCTGGGTGGCGGGAGGGTGCATGGTCCATCCCCAGATGAAGAAGGCAGGGGCAGCCGGAGTCCCGAGGAAGACAGCCAGGTGCTGCCACAGAGGAAGGCAGGGGCCAGACCACGAATGCCCTACAGGCAAAGCTGATTTGGCTCTTTATCCCAAGATCAGTGGGAGGCCATTCAAAGACGTAAAGTGGGAGATACATGATCAAATTTTTATGTATTTCAAAAAGATTAGTCGAGCTGCGCTGTAAAAAAGGGTGTGGGAGGGATAAGAACAGAGGTAAGAGAGGCCATCTACAAGGCTGTCTCCTCGTCCAGGCAAGGGCTTGGTCTTGAGCAGTAATGACGGCAGAGATGAAGGACAGTGGGTGACCCTGAGAAATGTGCGGAAGGTGAAAGTCTGATGGTGGAGGCATGAGCAGGAGGGAGGTGTCAAGGTCGAGTCCCAGGGTTCTCTTCTGAGATGATGCGTGCTTGGCAGAGGTCCAGTTGGGCACAAGGAAATCACAAGTTCAGTTTGTAGATATAATGACTTAACGTGCCTTTGGATTTCCGAATGGAGATGCTGCAGAGGCCGTTGGGTATGTGAATCTGAAGTAAAGTGCAAAGCTCCAGCCTGGAAGTCTACACTGGTGAGTCATCCATGTGTGGAGAGAACTGAAGCCAGGGCATGGGTGACAGTCTCCAGGAAGACAGTGGGTGGCCACTGGTGACTGAGAGTTCAGTTAAGCGTTGGACATGGAAGTCAGATTTGCAAGAATGGAGGAAAGAGTGACAAGTGACAAAGCAGAGATGAGTAGAATAGTTTTTTGTGGCAAAATTTATGATAAAGAACGTGGAGAGAGGGAAAAGACCAGAAGGCATCCTGGGTTGACCGAGAGCTGGGTGTGTGGTATACTACTTACTGACTGAGGGGCTTGGGTACATTCACAAGGCAGTGACAAAGCTCTTGAATGAAAGCAAAAGAAGGAATCGGATTTCCTGGGAAGGTGGAAGGGAGTGAAATCCAATACACGGATGTAGACATTGTCATCTTCACTAGTGAAAGGGCAAGTTCCTACCTGAAACAGACAAGGCAAGGCCAGGATGCAGTGGGTCTGTATGCTTGAGGATGGGAAGTTCCTGGTGTTCTGTGTGTGTGCACGCACGCACGCGAATGATCTGGTGAGTGAATGGATAGGTGGTTGAGGGCACAGTGTGACACTCTCACTAACCTGCCGCCGACGGCGTGCTAGTACTTGATCTAGGGTTTCGCAGAGATACATGCAAACCATAGATGAAACACACAGGAGTGCTGTTGATGCCCGGAAGTCCTCCAGGGAGCGCGGTGGAGTCCACGTGCGCCTTCCCACGAAGGGACCGAGGGACTGAAAACTGAGCTGGCCCCCTGCGGGCTCACACGGGCGTGCTCCCGTGGAGGTGTGTTCCCGACACGGAACGTTAGCAGCCCTGTTTGGTTCTCAGGTCCCTTCAGGTCATGGCACGCCTCTAGCTGTCCTTCCTCACGTCCTCTCAGGCTCCGGTGATGTTTATGACGCCTTCCAGCGGCCAAATGGTTCCAACGGCCCATAATCTTTACCAGCTGTCTCCCCAAGTGGTTCCTGAAAAGAACCCGCCTATTTGCAGTGTGTAAAATTGCATTTTAGCGCCACGAATGATACTGTTTGGCGGTTTTCCCGGCCCACAACCTATTCTGCTCTCCCTCCTTTTATTACTGGGACATCCGGTGGCAGCCACGCATTCACAGCGGCCAGGCAGCTGAGGGAGCGAAAACCGTATAACCGTCCTGTTCAATATGGCGCTGGGCGTGCGTGTGGAATATAATGTTGTACAAGGCGACACCACATAGAGGAGGTGTGCTCTCCTGTTTTCTTTTACAGATCCCGTCTTCAGGGTTCTAGTACTTTCATAGCGCGAGTTGGAGTCTTTCGTACCTTTCAGCAGTCCTCCGTGGTTTATGTCATGGATAGTACCCAGTTAAAAAGCTTGAAAGTACTGGTGCCTCGTTCTTATTTCTCCCTCTTGGGGGTGGGATTGAAGGGAGAGCGTGGCTGGGTCTTAACATCTTTTCCAGCCCCCTCCCCAACATCCCCTGCGTATTGTCACGTTCAAGATATTAGTTTTTAAGTAAATTCCTCAGTTTAGGTGTTCTCGGGGATAAAAGTCATCCATTTCATGACAATATTGAAATTATTATTAAGAGTGGCTCATCTGGGGGCACCCGGTGGTTTAGTCGGTTAAGCATCTGATTCTTGATTTTGACTCAGGTCATGATCTCACGGTGCGTGGGATTGAGCCCTGTGTTGGGCTTGGCATTCTCTCTCTCTCTCTCTCTCCCCCTCACCCCCCTCTCAAAATAAATAAACATTAAAAAAAGAGTTGTTCATCTGGTCCCCGCTTGCTTTAAGCCTCTCTCCTCTCTTTTTTCCGGTCACAGATTGTGCGTAATCCATTCTGTCTTTCTGACTTAGCGGTTCTATGGGGAATGACATTTGGAAAATTCTAATGGTTGGATTTAAGGGGTTAAGTGGCTACTATTCATTTGTAGCTGGATTCTCTTGCGGTCAGAAAATGTTACCTGCTTCTGGCTGTGGGACCTCAGCGCAGTTTACTTCACAGACTGACGTGAGGTCGGTTTCTGTTCATGTCCATTGGTGCTTCAGGAAAGCACATTACATCATTTTCTAGGGCCCAGGGCTGTTTGGTTATTAGATCAACATACTTTTCTTATTCATTTTTTCATATTTATTTTACAACTTGGTGTATCAAATACTGGATAGTAATTTAAAGGTTCTGACTAGATTTTCTCATTGCTCTAGGTATTTCTGAGAGAGAAAGAGAAAGAGGGAAGGAGATTAGGGTTACTTGGCAATATTGAATTAGTCAAGACTTGTGAGCAAGAAACCCAACTCACTCTAGCCTTAAACCAACAGAAGGAAATGTGTGAGTTCATTTATTGGTTCTGCTTTCTGCTTTAGAGTCCTTCCCCCCTCTAATCATTCACTTATTTCTTGATGAAGGCTTTGAATATTATTTCTCCTCCAAAAAGGCCCTCTCATGATGGCATCGTAGAAGCCAAATATGAGTTGAAGGGTGTTGCCTCGTGCTTCCGAGGGAATTTATTAGGAAAACTGCACCGTAATTTTAACACTTCATTTTATAGCTTCTAAGTGCATTACAATTGTTACCCAAATTCTGCTAAGTAAAAGGTGGAGTAAACCTACATATTTTTACTTTTACTTTTGAAGTAAAGTTTTTTAAATGTTTTTTATGCTTTTTATTTATTTTTGAGAGACAGAGAGAGACAGTGCGAGCAGGGGAGGGGCAGAGAGAGAGGGAGAGGAAGACACAGAATCCGAAGCAGGCTCCAGGCTCTGAGCTGTCAGCACAGAGCCCGACGCGGGACTTGAACCCATGAACTGTGAGATCATGACCTGAGCTGAAGTCGGATGCTCAACCACTGAGCCCCCCAGGCGCCCCTGAAGGAAAGGTTTTATCAAGCCTCTTGAAGGAAAAGCGTTACTGCCATCCTGCAGGTCAAGTGTGTGGGATGGAAGATACTCTCATGGCCGTCTGTGGAAAATACATTTTACCTCAATGAGTATCTTAAAGCGTCTAATAATATTTTTTTGCATTCTTTTGACTGTGCCTGCTTTAAGACAGAAATTTTTCACGCACCTCGCAGCGTGGCTGTAATGAGTTGACTTTGAGGCTTTAAGACCCACCACTATGCCCCCGGAAAGCACTCCACAGTCATCTCTGTGTGTATTTTCTACAGAATTTTGAATGCAGATTAAACTATATGTGAACCATAACTGGACTCTTCTCTGATTACAGAGAAATGCAACCTGCTAGGAAGTGAGCATCTGTGGCCCGTGACGTCACTCCTTAGGGAAGCTTGACATTTGCAAACGGGAACTAGTTACGCACTTGCCGCGGTGTCTCTTTCAGATCCCAAGTTAGCCGGTGTTTATTAGAAAGTAGTTCATGGAGGTCCTTGGAGGTTTAAGGCTGCATCCTGCCATGGCCGGGACCCTAAGATTACAGCCAGAGGAAGGAGAAAATGTAGCAGAAATTTGTGCACCTCACAATTGTATATTATATATATACTTCTGGCTTATTCTGCATTCTGTAAAATATTGTAAAATGGATGAATTGAGACATGGCATTTGGAAAGTGAACCGCAGTCTTCGAACATAATGGAACACACATTCTTGCATGAAACTGAATACATTAGCATATTTCAAATAGTATAGTCAGTTGCTGGTGCAATTTTTATTTGATTTTTTTCATCAAAAGTTTGATTTATATTTCGTTCAGTTCTGATTTTCCAGTGATCCCTTTTGTGTCAACAGACAAAGAATAGTGGTTGGGACGTGGGCTTTGGGGTCATCCATAGCTGCCTCAAAGGAAAAACACGCCTGTGGAAGTTCCTATTTGCACAGTCTCTGCCTTGGGAAGCCGGTGACCATGTTGCATTTTGGAATCCCCAGAGTACAAAGAAAGAGAACTCACGTAGGAGAGAAGAAATTTAATTTTGTTTAATGTTTATTTATTTTTGAGAGACAGAGAGACAGAGCATGAGCAGGGGAGGGGCAGAGAGAGACACACACAGAATCCCAAGCAGGCTCCAGGCTGTGAGCTGTCAGCACAGAGCCCGACGTGGGGCTCAAACCCACGAACAGGAGATCATGACCTGAGCTGAAGTTGGATGCTTACCTGACTGAGCCCCCAGGCGCTCCTCTAATTTTTAGTTTTGAGTCTATCATTTTTTTTTTTTTTGCTGTCTTAGTTTCTGTCTCCATCTCAGTTTCCTTATTATTAACTAATGAGATGGAGATAATGATACCATTCTTTGGCCCTCCCAAGATGCCTTGACCCAAATGGTGCATTTGGAAGCACTTTGCACATGCCAGAGCCCTTTGCCCCTGGGAGGTGTTGCTGCTGTATCTGCCAGCAGTGGAAATACTGCTGCTTACAGGAATAGTGACCAGGAGCTCAGACCAGAGTGAACATCTGGATAAGGGCTGTACATCCAAGTTAGCCCACAGGCAGTGACAGAGAAAAACTGTTAGGCTCCGGCAGCTGATGTGAAAATCCCTCTCGGGGAACTTTGTATGGTTTGGAGGATCACCTCGATGGTTCGGTGGAGGGGACTTGGATTAGCAATGCAGGTAAGTCTGCAGGTAGACGGGGAATCTGGACGTTCCTCCTGTTTCAAGGTGAGTATATTTGGGCGAAGAGGGTAGTGGCGCTGTGCTTCAAAGGTGGCTGAGAGAGTACGAAAGACTGGAAGACTTTGGAAAATGCGAAGTTAGTTGTTTGCGCCCACGTGCGCCCACGTGCGCCCTGGATGCAGCCCGTTGCCAAGCAATATGCTCAAACGGCAGTGGCCTAACAAGTCCCAAGACCCTATCCCCCCCGCACACAGTAAGTTATTCTAAGTCACTTGCATTGTTTTTCTCTCCCCCTTCCAGGCCGTCAAGAGGCCATCGCCGTGTGCCTACACACCCAGACCCAGCGGACAGTCAGCGACGCCTTGTGTGATGCGGTCCACCGCCCTCCCGCGATGAGCCGGGCTTGCAACACGGAGCCCTGCCCACCCAGGTACGTGCTGGCCTGAGCTCCTGTGACACCACGTCCAACGGTGACAGCCTCTCCCGCAGAGACACCGCGTGCACCCACGGTAGGTCACCCGGCCTACGTGAGTTCTCTCTTCTCCGTGCACCGCGCTCCCGCCTGGTCACAGCTCACGTGTGCGGATGCTGCGTGTTCAGCAGGATCCCCTTCCAGCCTGGCTCTTGGCAGTGAACTCAGCTGGCCTGCTGCTGGCAGAGCCATCAGGTCCTCGGTTCTGTTCTTTTTCTCCCTCGCTGTCTCCTCAAGGGTATGTCTTGGCTTGAGGCCATGTCGAAGAGCATAGGATTTGAGACAGAGTCCACGCCTGGGACACAGTGGGTGCAGATTCTGTATTTGTTGAAGGACTGAGTGATCTCCTACTTGTTACCGCGAATTTATACCATGTTGGTTATTATCCTTCCCACTACTTGCCTTAGATCTCAGATTGCGGGGTGTAATCCTACAGGCCCCAAGAATAGGTGAGGTGGTCTTAGGTTTGGTTTCCTTGGTCTGGAAGATTGATCCTGAAAGTTAATCTTCTTTATTTTTATGTTTATTTATTATTGAGACAGAGAGAAACAGAGCATGAGCAGGGGAGGGGCAGAGAATCAAAAGCAGGCTCCAGGCTCTGAGCTGTCAGCACAGAGCCCGAGGCGGGGCTCTAACCCATGACCCCGAGATCATGACCTGAGCTGATGGCGATCACTCAACCGACTGAGCCCCCCAAGCGCCCCAAGTTAATCTTCTTCCTTGTGTAAGTCCTTAAAAGGTCCTGGCGAGTTTTATTGGAAAGGAAGGTAGATTTCCCCCCGTTTCTCTATCCCTGGGTGTTGCTGGCCACAGAGCATTGTGACTCGGCATCATTGGTTTCTCACACAAGAACTTCCAGAATTGAACCCCCGATTTTTTCCTTCTTTCCTCCTCTCTGTTTGTTGTCCTGGTCATGCTTCCAACTCTAAAAAGCAGTTGCCCCAAATACCTATATTTTAGACAATAAAATAGGAATAAGAATAATACCTTATTCCCGGTCAGCTCCCTCCCTCTTTGTGGATTCGGTGCACCACGCCCTGCTAACACATGGCCCACCTCACGAAGCACCTTCATCCCCTGGAGTCAAGTTTGCTATGACTAGGACTCTAAGTAACTGTGTTCCTCCGGCCCTACTGGCTGGGTTCAGGACAGGTGTATCTTATGTTTATTCAGGAAAGAACTCTGATTCTGGAATTCTCTTGACCCTTCTCATTTTGCTTCCATGAGATGGGTTGGCTAGGCTGTAAGACCTCCTGCCTCGATGGTCTGAGGGGGATGGGGGCAGGGACGGGAGAAGCCAGTCCACCCTAGGAAGCCAGCCCTCCCCCTCCTGCAGATGGGCCCTTTCCTTCCGAGTCTGCTTCTCCAACCCACAGGGTCTCGGGAGGGGGCCTGCCCCAAGGTGCACTTCATCCGCGGCGAGAACACCCCTGCAGGAGCCAGGCGCAGTGTGTTCTCTGCGCTCCGGAACTTCCGACATGTGTCGTAGGCTGAGGAACTACCAGGGCCTTCCTGACTTGTGTTCGCGCTGTCACGCTGTGCTCTGCTGAAAAGCAGTTAGGACCCGGGCCCAGAAACAGCACCTGGAGATCTGTTTCCCCGTCCCCTCCCTCCCCCACTGGGCTTCCTGCCTTCCAGAACAATCCAAGATTGCAGAAGAGACGTACAGGAGGGGTTTCAGGAGGGTCTGCTCCAACTCCTGCTCAGGGCGCCCCCCTTGTGAAGTGTGCCCAGAGCTTTCCAAGAGCCCCGAGAACGTGCTGGGGTTCGGAGTGTTTGTCCACCTGCTGTGTGCCTTTAGCTTTAGAGGAATGGCACTCATCTTGTTTGTATCAACCCTCAAAATCCAAGTCGCCCACGTAGGGTTCCCGGTTGTTGGAACCGCTGACTCAGAGTCTCGAAAAAGCCATAGCCTCTCTTCCTTCCCTGGCACATCTGTCCCTGAGGCTCTCGCGGCCGAAGCAGACGGCTGCCCGTCTGACCCGGGGTCGGGGACGAGGGGGGACAGCGAGAGCAGCAAGCGTAGTCTGCTCTCCCCACGTGATTTCCCATGAGGGGTTGGACTCTTGTGTGACCGGCCCTTTGTCTACACCAGCTCTCCTTCTGGAAAGAGGACTGTCAACAAAATGGTTTGGAATTTACACCAACTTTAAATGGTGAGTGCAATTCGACTAAGCACGCAGTTCCATCGAACAGAGAAGGGTTAAAAGAGGAAAACACTACCCCCAAGACTGGGGCTGTGCTTTATTTCTAGCTTCAGATCTCATTCCACATCAACATGACGTTAGCCTTCACCCAGTTGTGCCTTCTTTCCAGGCCAGGCCATTGGCAAACGAGGACACGGGCCCAAGTGGGCAGGGGGACAATTAAATGGAAAATGGAAACGGAAGGGATTTGCACAGTGCAGGGGGCGGGGGCCAAGGACACCGCTGTAAAAACAAGCCGGTTCCCATCTCACTCTGAGAGTGAAGACAGCCCTAGTGGGTCATTGTCTAATATTTAGGAAAAGAAATGAAAATACAAAACAATCCGTTCTCTCTTCGTTCGGGAATGAGCCCGCCCACTTGCAATCATCACCTGCATTAGGTTCAGTTTCAGGTAAACAACTCAATTCCATAGGTTTTAGTGTGACTTCTTTTTTTGTCTAAAACTCACTTTTAAAAAAAAATTATAATAGTTTATTGTCAAATTGGTTCCCATATAACACCCAGTGCTCTTCCCCACAAGTGACCCCCTCCATGACCGTCAACCCCCTTCAGCCCTCAGTTTGTTTTCAGTATTCAAGAGTCTCTCGAGTTTTGCGTCCCTCTCTCTCCCCAACTCTCTTTCCCTCTTCCCCTCCCCCTGGTCCTCCATTAGGTTTCTCCTGTTCTCCTGTCAGACCTATGAGTGCAAACATATGGTATCTGTCCTTCTCCGCTGGACTTATTTCATGTAGCATGACACCCTCGAGGTCCATCCACTTTGCTACAAATGGCCAGATTTCATTCTTTCTCATTGCCATGTAGTACTCCATTGTGTATATATACCACATCGTCTTGATCCACTCATCAGGTGATGGACATTTAGGCTCTTTCCATGATTTGGCTTTTAAAGACTAAATCCAAATCAAACATTTCTCCGCTGTTTTTCCTATTTATCATAAAATTGGAGTTCCTTCTTAAAGCGGCTTCATGTTAAGTGGCCTCTTCTGGTTTCATTTTTCCTCTGGTGGCATGGACATGACTCGTGATGATTTATCTCGTAACATCTCATACACTTGTCCTCTCCGTCCCTAACCGCCCCTGCCCTAACTCAGGTGTATTTCATGTGGACTGTTCCAGTAGTTTCTACCTAGGCTCCTGCCTCTCGTGTTTCTGGCTCTGATCCACGTGCACATGTATGATCTTGAACAATCTTTCTAAACTGGTGACCATGCGAAGCTCCCATGTAAAAACCCTTTGGCAGCTTTCCTTCCTTGGGGATTAAAGTTCACATTCTTTACTTTGGCATATGCCGGCGTGTCCCGGGGCCACTTAATCTGCAGAGGCTTGCTGTCTCCGTTCTGGAGGCTGCAGAGTCTGAGGCTGACCCCTGCCGAGGCTGGGAGGAGAACCTGGCCCAGGCTCCCTCCTAGCTGCTGGCAGCCGCCCGTGTTCCCTGCTCTCCCTGTGTTTCCATATTGTCTTCCTTCTGTTGCCTCTCTGTCCAAATGTCCCCTTTTAGTTAGGACAGTGCTCACATTGGATCGGGGTCCGTTCTAATGACATCATCTAAGTTGATCATCGGCAAAGACCCTACTTCCAAGTAAGGTTCCATTTACAGGTAGTGGGACTCAAAGCTTCAGCAACTTTTAGGGGGAAACAATTCACTGTGTAACAGGCTATGGAGTCATTTGTGACCCTGGTTTTAGGTTTGAACCCCATCTCCGGACCACCCTCATCGTGTGTGCATGGACACACGCGTGTGTGGGGAAGAACGTTCTCAGCACCCACAGGAGGTTTTCACCACGACCCACGCTCATCCTTACTCATGCCTTCGGACGTCTGCACACACCATGCCCGCTGTCGGGAGCCCTTTTCTACCATGAAATAAGTTTCTTCTCTCCCAGGAAACTGACCACTCTGCACTGGTATAATGAAGTCCAACGGAATGCGAAATAGAACCCTTATCTGGGACCCTTGTTACAGGAGGGCTCCGAGTAGTGGAGACGGGGCTGGGGGTGGGTCAGGGCGCAGGGCAGCACCCCGGCTCACCCCCGGCGGCAAGTTCAGAAGGTTCCTAGCCCTGTGGGCCTAGCTTCTCCATCTGAGTAATGATGGAAGATGTGGGATATTGTGGCCACCAAGGTCCTTTCAACGCCAGCCTTTCCCTGTTTTTAAGTTGTGTTTTCCACTCACATCTTCAGAACTACACCTAGTCTTTCTGCAGGGACCCTTGGGTCTACTCATGGGTAATTGGAAATGCTCAAGGCTCATTTTAGTTCTAAGAATGACGGCCTTCCCTTGACAAGCCCAGGAGGTCACGGCAGGGTTGAGCTAGGTCTGGAGCACTGCGCTTTCTCTGCTCGCCAAACCAGAGCAGGGTTTAGGAACAAGTCGGGACCTTGTTTCTTCAGGCGGCGGAGGGCAGCCCGCTGGGGTGTCCCATGCGCGGCCGCGCCTCCGTCCCTGCTTTGCTGCGCCTCAGCGAGAATGACCGCACGTGATCTTCTCCAGCGGCGTCTTGTCCACGCAGCTTCCAGGCTCGGAATAAGAGAGCGCACAATGTGTCTTGGCCTCTTTGCAAAATTAGGAGTCTGTTTTTATGTGAAGGAGATGCTCTTCCTCGTTTCAAAATTGCAAATTTAATAAACTTCTCGAACGTTGAGAGTTATATTGGAAAAAGCTCAGCAGAGACAAAGGGTCGGTGCCAAAGTAAAGGTAAGTTTACAAAAATGTTTTAGGTTCTAGAAACCAGTGGTGTAGGAATAACAGGAACAGGGCGTCGCGTAATATTTTCCACACAAATATTTACTGACTCCAAGGGCAATAGCAGTAAAATATCACCCCTGGGCGGAGCTTACCACTGAGACTGGGTTGGACAGGCAGTGGATCTTTGTTTACCCAAAGGCAAATGCCTCTGATGTATTAGCCTGGACCTTCCAAGGTGGGGTGCTGTGTGTTTGTTTGCTCCTGGGGGGTTACTCCCCCTGGTCTGTGCTATAACGCTGAGTGTCTGCTATTTACGGGGTTTGCTTTTTCCAGGGGCGAGCCAGCAGCTTGTAGAAACAGGCAAGGTTACATAATGGTCCCACTCATCCGAGGAAAGCTTTCTCCTCCGACGGCACTCAGCCCTGCTAGGGAGGGAAATCAGAAAGCAAGAGGCAGGAGGGAGGTGTTCCTCTGCCCACTCATTACCCAGTTCTTGAGCGTGAAAAAGTTCTGTATTTAGCCCATTGTCTGTTAAGAAGAAACTGTTACCCGTTTCTTAAATAACAGGGGTTTCATTTCCAGTCCCTGTGCCTCTAATGGATCCTTCTTGCTACATATCTTCTTGAAAGATGAACATCCAGTCACTCCAAATAAGTTGTATATCTAAGTTGAATTAATAGTGAAACAGTGTCTTTTTAATTACTCACCTGTGTGGCCCAGTTATCATCAAATGTGATGTATGTATCCACTGTTGGTGATCTTCCTCACCTCGAAAGCTACTGGAAATTTACATCTAATCACTAGCTAATTAATAGGTTTCCAGTTAAGATGGTGTTTTAATTTTACGTTCTGTTCCAAATACAGATGGATGATAGGTGCTGTATAAGAACAGGGAAATTAACAACACACCCCGGGCAAAATCATGAAAAGAGCTGTCTGGGCCAGGAAAGCGGTGGAAGTGTGGAGTGATGAGTGGAAACTTACTGCTCTAAAGGGCTTGTGGCTCCAAAGCCGTTGGGAGAACATGCAAATTCAGCTCCTGTGGAGAGGAGGGACTGGCTATCTTCCTTCGAACGAACTGATTACAAAGAAGCCACATTCAGTGCTTCTTTGCAAATGGAATCAGGAAAAAGGTGGTGCCGATCACAGCCGGAAGCCACGGTGTGTCTGAGGCTCCGTGCTTGGGGAACGGAAGACAGACGTGATAAGCCCACAGATCACAGACCGCCCTCAGCGGTCGCGTCTTCAGGGTCCTCACAGTGCTTTGTGCTTTGTTGTCCACACAAGACTCGGTTCTAGACCGGAGATCCCGGAGGGCTAGACGGAGGCAAACAAAACTATAGACAGAGAAGGTTATGGGTCAGAGAGAAGGATAAAGGGAGAGGAGGAAAGAGAATCCTTCCTCCATATTGAGGTCACAAGCTGCAATTCCAAGGCACATGAAGAACCCTAATGCTAATGAAGATCGTCAGCAGAGTCAGCAGCTGAAGGGTGAATTCACTCCAGATGAAGCCAAAATACCAGGACAACCTGAAAAAAACTTTATTACTGAGATCTTTGGTGATATGAATTGGTAAATAACACCCACGTGAAGAACAGGAAATTATAAAATAGAGGCAGAGACATGGTAAGAACAGGTGAATCTTGAGAAGAACCAATTAGAGGGGTGCCTGGCTGGCTCAGTCAGTTAAGTGGCCAACTTCGGCTCGGGTCATGATCTCTCAGTATGTGAGGTCGAGCCCCACATCGGGCTCTGTGCTGACAGCTCAGAGCCTGGAGCTGCTTCAGATTCTGTGTCTCCCTCTCTCTCTGCCCCTCCCCTACTGTGCTCTCTCTGTCTCTCTCTCAAAAATAAATAAACATTACAAAAAAAACCAATTAGACAACTTAGAATTTCTTTAAGCTTTCTTATTTATTTTGAGAAAGAGCATGAGCAGCAGAGAGGCAGAGAGAGGGAGAGAGAGAATCCTAAGCAGGCTCCATGCTGTCAACGCAGAGCCTCACGTGGGGCTTGTGCCCCAATGACTTAGAGAATTTAAAAGCCCATGAAAAAATAAGTAAACGATAGGTAATCGCAGAAAGAAGTGGAGACTTGGAAGTAATGTGAGGAGCCGGTGCACGGAAGCACAGGAAGTTGAAGATTTGGGGAAAAGAGGAAAAAAGTCAAGACGTCTAGGTAATGGCAGAGAAGCAAGATATTTAGTACACTTTACTAAAACTTAAGAAAAAATGTCTACTCCTAGTATCAAGAAAAACAAATGAAAATATATCCCCACTTAGATATATAATAGGAAAGCTGCAGAAAATGAATGGTGATAAGAAAATCTTAAGAGATATAAGACATAAAAGACATGACATGACTTATTAACAACTGGAGGTCCCCAAAAAACAGAAGAATAATATCGTTAGACTGCTGCCAGAGAATCATGATTGACCTAGAGCCAAGCTGGCTAAGAGATTATTTCAAGTATGTGAATATGAATGTCCTTTTATAGCCAAGTGATGGGCTAGATATACTGGAAGCCCTCTGCTAAAAGATTCGAAAACACTGAGTAATTATGCAGAAAAATACCTATACCCTAAAACTCAGCTTGTAAGAAAGTAATATAAATCCTCAGAAGCAAACAGATAAACCAAAAACTACAGCAGGGCTCAGTTGATTAAGCATCTGACTCTTGATTTTGGCTCAGGTCGTGATCTCACAGTTTGTGAGTTGAGCCCTGCTTGGGGCTCTGCGCTGACAGGGCGGAGCCTGTTAGGACTGTCTCTCTCCCTCTGCCCCTCCCCTTATGCTAAAATTAAAAACAATTATAAAACACTTCCTGCATTATGCTAAGTGAAGGAAACCAGATGTAGACAAATACTGCTTGATCTCACTTATACGTGGAATCTAAATTAGTCCAACCTACAGAAGCAGAGAGTAGAATGATGGCTCTTAGGGGACAGGAAGTGGAAGATGATGGTCAAAGGATACAAAGTAACAGCTATGCACGGGTTCTGGAGATCTGCACAGCACAGTGCTCATAGCTAACAATATTGTACACTTCACGTTTGCTAAGAGGGTAGATCTTATGTTACGTGTTCCTTCCACACCCAGAATAATAATAGTGGTAGTGATGTTGATGGGAATAAGAGTAAGAGTAAGAATGCAAGTAAACTCTGGAAGAAATAGATACGTCTATGGCCTTGACGGTGGTAATGGTTTCACAGGTGCATACTTATTCCCAAACTCATTAAATTGTATCCATTTAATATGTACAACTGTTTACATGTCAGTCATACCTCAATAAAGTGGGTTAAAAAAAGACTTTCCTGAGAATTTAAAAATCACAAGTCACCCTTTACGTAGGAGTGAAGTTCATATTCACTCTGACTGTGAGATCCTGCAAAGTTAATTCACATAGCTCTTGACAGAGTTCATGCGTAGTACCATTTATGGAGGAAGGTGTCTTCCTTGAACTTAAAATTCCCACAAAGACCTAATTAGTGAACTCCTAACAACAACAACAACAACAACAAAAATAAACTAAAAAAAAAAAAAACTCATGAAGACACTGTGTGTGAGAATCAGTGGGGAAGAAAAAACAAATCACATATACAGAGCCTCAGATATTGGAATTATCAGGTACAAATATAAAGTAAGTTTGCTTAAATATATAAAACGTGAAATTGAAAACCTAAGATAGGAATAACAAACCATCAAAAATACATGGATGGAAGATTAAAAAAAACCCCAATATTAGGTTGAACTGTGTGAAATTTCCGATTTTATCAATCAAAAATGGTCTAGATTTGGCAATTTCATCTGATTTACCTAATAGAATATCTGGATGTTAAAAACATAATCACTGAAATTTAAATGTTATGGACTGGGGTAAACAGATGAACTTAAAGAAATATGTGAAGAAATTACCCAGAATAAAGCACAGAGAGCAAATTAGGTCTGTAAAATACACACTAGAGGTAAGAGATACCGAGGGAATACTGAGAGGGTATAAAATATATCTAAACTGAGCTGAAGAAAAAAACAGGTAATATTCAAAGAAGTGACTGGGAATATTTCAGAATTAATGAAAAATATAAATCCGAGAACCTAGAGCCACAACAAATTCCAAGCAGGAAAAATAAGAAATAAAATCTTAGAGACATGATAATTGAATCTGAGAACTCCAAAGGCAAAGAAAATATCTCAAAAGTAACCAAAGTGAAAAGATCTACAAGAGGAACAGTGGCAACAAAAAGTAACAGTTTTCTTCTCATTGGAAATAATGGAAGATTATCTTCAAATAATTCAAAGAAAGTAACTCTCAGCCTAGCCTTGCATACATTGTGAAATGGTATTTTCAAGTTGCATTAGTTTCTCCTTATATACCATGTGTCAGCAAACTAAAACCTTATAAGTTATGTGAAGATCCAATGAGTTAATGTATGTAAATTACTTACAAAAGAGGTTGGCACATAGTAAATGATCAGTAAATGTTAACTGCTATTATGTTAGACATTCTAGGTGAACAAAGCCAGACTTTAATATTAGCAAACTCTCACTAAAGAAAATTTTAAAAGAGTAAATTCATGATGTAGGAAACTGATCCTGGAAGAAAACAAGAGAGAATGATGAGCAAAGTACATTGTAAAGACAGTTAATCTAAAAGAAAATCACTGACTGTGCTAGTTTGAAAAGAAAAAAAATTAGACAACAAAGCCCAATAAAATCTGGGTTTGAAAAGAAAAAAATATTAGACAACAAAGCCCAATAAAATCTGGGGCGAGGTGGTGATTAGTCTTTAAGCCACTTAGATTATTTGTGAAATGGAAATGATTTTGGTTAACTCTGGACTTGTTTAATTAAATAGGTCCTTTAAAATTCCAGGAGTAACTCCTTTTAGAAGAGTTTGGAAGATAGCAGAGGAGAAAATAGAATTTTAAAAAATAACAAACTCAATACCCACAAAAACTCACAGGAAATAATTCTAATAAGAAATATGGAAGAGTTGCAGAAAACAGAATTCTACATAAAAAGTAAGAGAAAAGTTAAAGATTGCTGGGAAGTCTTGAAGTCTTGATCAAGAAAAAGATGGAGATACCAAATAACTCTAAACTTTGTTCTTAACATTCATAGTGATATGTATGTTAAAATTCAAGTGTAAGTGCTAATTGAAAAAAAAATATATAGGGTTTTTGCACATTAATTTGTAAAATTTGTAGATTTTAAAAAGAATCTAAGACTTCTTTACTAATGAAAGCTCTTCAAAGCAAGCAGTATAAACTAATTCTGGCTAACTTAAGCTGCAAAAAAACATTATTGAAAAGATGTTAGGTGGCCAATAAGAATAACAGAAAGACTGGAGAATGAAGTTCATAGAAGTGGTAGGAACCAACGGAGGGTAGACTGAAGGAAAACACAGCCTAGATCATATCAGAGGTTGTGTCTGATATTAGGAATGGCTGTTGGGTACTTGTGGCCATTACCAGCACTAGACGTTTCATGGTGATCTACCCAGTATTGCCCGAGTGCCCTACACCCACTCAGTGGAGTCCATTGCTGGTCACATCTGACTTTATGATTCTGTGGATCATGATAAGCAGCTCACATCACATGCTTATCTGTTGGATCATGGTCAGATGTTCTACCATAGTGAGGCTTTTAGTATCTAAAATGGCCCAGGACTAGGCAGGATCTGTATCTTAAAAGGAACTTTGCTACATTATAAAAAGGCAAATTTTAAGTTATATAAACTATATCTCAATAAAGCTATTCTAAGGAAAAAGGGAGCATGAAGCATTTAATACTTGACTATGGTTGCATTTTCATTTATGTTTTCTCTGGAGTTCATAATTGCCTTAATTTTTTTTTGTTTGCTTAGTTCCAATGATCTCATCATTAGTTTATTCTCAAAATAGCCTGAAGGGTTTAACTGCCCTCTCAGTACATTCAAATCCATCACATACTCTGTTTCATGGTTTCCTTGGGGATATCCCTCTCGGAGCCCTTCCTCTTCCTGCTCCAAATTGGACTGGTTGCTCCTTCCTAAAGAGCTTTTGTCTCCTTTCACTCTCCTCCTGAGGATTCCTTGCATCTCTCTTACATTGGATTTCTTGTTTTCCACATTTCATGTTCCATGCTTCCCTCCTTCTTAGGCTGTCCACTATTTTTTTGTTGGAGCACCTAAGTCCAGGAGCTTCCCAAGAAACATAGGGATTAAATTTTTTGCTCTTGAATATCTGGAAAATTTTTTTTACACTTTAATATTTTGGCTGGGTATAGATTTCAAAGTTGCATATCATTTTCTCAAAAAAAACCTTTTTGAGAGAGAGAGAGAGAGAGAGAGTGAGCACATGTGTGTGAGTCATTAGGGGAGGGGCAGAGAGAGAGGGAGAAAGAGAAGCCCTAGCAGTTTCCATGCCCAGCACTGAACCTGACTCCGAGGCTGGATTCCAGGACCCTGAGATCATGACCTGAGTCTTTGGACGTTCAACCAATTGAGCCACCCCAGCACCCCCCCAAAAATTTTTTTAAAGCATTGTTCCAGTCCCTGAGTTCTAACATCCAGTGCTGCTGCTGAGAACCACTTTGCCACTTAGATCTCTCGTCTTCTGTACGCACCTGTTTTGTTCCTTCTGGAAGACAGTGGAACAATGTCCTATGCTTTGGTGTAGCTCATTGTCATCCTTTGCTGGGACATTGGGAAAGGCTTTCACATCCTAATACTTCTTTCCATTTCGGGAAATTTTCTTGAGTTATTCTTTTCTTCTGCTTGAAAAATATTTTAATGTTTATTATTGGGAGACAGAGAAAGACAGAGCACAAGAAGGGGAGGGGCAGAGAGAGATGGGGAGACACAGAATCTAAACTGACTCCAGGCTCTGAGCTGTTAGCACAGAGCCTGATGTGGGGCTCGAACTCACAGGAAATCATGACCTGAGCCAAAGTTGGATGCTTAACTGACTGAGTTACCCAGACACCCCTCTTTTCTTCTGTTTTTTAAATGAATCTCCCATTGTATAATGTTGGACTTTCTGCACTGACTCAATTTTGCACTTTTTTTTTTAATTTTTGAAAAACAAGCAATTTTTTATTAAAAAAAATTTTTTTCCTCCATAATATTTTATTGTCAAATTGTTTTCCATACAACACCCAGTGCTCTTCCCCTTAAGTGCCCTCCATCATCACCACCACCTCTTTTCCCCCCTCCCCCTTCCCCCTCAACCCTCAGTTCATTCTCAGCATTCAATAGTCTCTCAAGTTCTGCATCCCTCTCTCTCCCCAACTCTCTCTCCCTCCTCCATTCCCCCTGGTTCTCCATTAGGTCTCTCTTGTTTTCCTGCGAGACCTATGAGTGCAATCATATGGTATCTGACCTTCTCTGCCTGGCTTACTTCACTCAGCATGACACCCTCAAGGTCCATCCACTTTCCTACGAAGGGCCATAGGTCATTCCCTCTCATGGCCATGTAGTACTCCATTGTGTATATAGACCACATCTTCTTGAT
>NC_043708.1:137441864-137469223 GCF_006229205.1 Suricata suricatta
CTCCTTGGACCTTTTAGTTTGCAAGCTCATAGTGAATGCGGGTTATGTGTTCCTCTCTGGAGTTTTTGGCTTACCTGAGTAAATACCTCTCCCCCAGGTCCTCAGATCAGAACTAGGTCTCATAATGCTCCCTTTGGGCTCCATCCTAGGTGAAACTTTGCAGAACTGCCCCCAGACTATGTGATAGTGTGGCTCAGGAACCAGGTGCTGCGCTGTCTCCATCCTTTTCAGTGGTCCCAGGCAGCCTATCAGTTTCAACCGCACACACAGAGGCTGCTCTTTGCTAGCCTTCAGTTATGGGTCAGGGAGTCCTGCCCACTCTGTTTCCATCACCGCCCTCACTGTGGTGCCGGTTGTTTACTTTCCCCGTAGAAACTGAGCTCCCAGCAGTGGCAGCTTCCCAATCCTGGCATCCAATAAGCCTGGATAACTTTAGTCCACTTTAGCACTGTGTTTCCACTTGATTTCTGGTTTACTGAGATGTTTATTTTGTGTGGGAAATTAGCTTTACCCTTATGTCTTTCATTAACAGTTACTGCCATTTTATTTTTTTGTTTTCTTTTGTTTTTTTGTTTTTTTTTAATAGTTTGCTGTCAGATTGGTTTCCATATAACACCCAGTGCTTCTCCCCACACGTGCCCCCCGACCATGACCATCACCCCACACCTCCCTCCCCCTCCCCCTTCAGTCCATGGTTCCTTTTCAGTATTCAGTAGTCTCCCTTGATCTGTGTCCCTCACTCTCCCCCGCTCTCTTTCCCCCTTCCTCTCCCCATGGTCCCCTGCCAGGTCTCTCCTGTTAGACCTATGAATGCAAACATGGTATCTGTCCTTCTCTGCCTGACTTATTTCACTTAGCACGACACCCTCGAGGTCCATCCACTTTCCTACAAATGGCCATATGTCATTCTTCCTCATTGCCACGTGGTACTCCATTGTGTATATATACCACATCTTCTTGATCCATTCATCAGGTGATGGACATTTAGGCTCTTTCCATGATTTGGCTATTGTTGAAAGTGCTGCTATGTGTGGAGGCTCCTCAAAAAACTATCAGTAGAACTCCTCTATGGCCCAGCAATAGCCCTGCTGGGGATCTACCCAGGGGATACAGGAGTGCTGATGCATAGGGGCCCATGTGCCCCAATGTTCACAGCGGCACTATTTTTTTTTGAGACAGAGAGGAATGCAGATACCTTGCTCTCCTCCGACCCCCCCATCACCACCACTTGCCTTTCTGGGTGTGCTTGTTCAGATTAAGACAGTTCTCAATCATGAATATTGATTGCAATTATCAACTGTTTTTCTGCCTCTGTTGAAATGATCACAGGATTTCTCTCCTATGTTTTGTTAATATCAGAAACACTGACTGATTTTCCAAGGCTGAAGCAACTTTGCCTTCCAGGAATAATCCAACTTGGTCTTGACATGATATATTTTTTTATTACATCACTTCACTGGTAATATTTTGTTTAGGATTTTTCCATCTGTGTTTATGAATGACATTGACCTAAATGAGTTGGAAGTTTTCCCTCTTTTTCTCTTTTCTGGAGAACTTACACAAGGTTGGAATTACTTATACATTAAATGTTTAGTAGAATTTCACCAAGGAAGCTGACACTTGAGTTTATTTTTTAAGTATTTTAAATTACAAATTTAATTTAATAGCTATAGCACTCTTCAGATTTCTCTCCATTTATGTGTTAGTTTTGATAACAAACAAATATTTTAGGAGTATTTTCAGTCTATGTAAATTTTTAAATTTATTGACATATAGTGTTTTTTCATTATACACTTATACTCTTTATTTTTATTTATTTAATGTTTATTTTTGAGAGAGAGAGAGAGACTGGGAGAGGACCCAGAGCCTGCACTGCACTGTCCATGCAGAGCCTGATATGATAAAGGTATCACGAGCTCATCATCTGAGCTGAAGTCACACAGGCACTGAGCTGACTGAGCCACCCAGGTCGCCCTCCACTCTTTATTTTTAATGCCTTTGAGATCTCCTCTTAAATTCGGAAATTTATGGTTTATCTTTTTTGTTCTTCATAAATCACCAAGAGTTTATCAATTTTACTAGTCTTTTGAAGGGGTAACTTTTGTTTCCTGGTCCATTCATATCTGTTCTCATGTATTTTGTACCTCTCTTCTACTTTTTTTCCTTTGGTTTAATTTACTCTTCTTGTTTTAACTTCTTGAAATGGATACTTAGATTATGATGTTAAGCTTTCCTTTTTAATATATTCATTCAAGGCTATTGATTTTCTTCTAATCATGGCTTTGGCTGCGTTCCACAGATTCTGGCACTTTGTATTTTTAGTAGGATGCATTTAAAAAATGCTCTCTAATTTCCATTATGATTTCTTCTTTAATCCATGAGTGATTTAGATGATTGCTGCATAACTTCTAAATATTTGGGGATTGTCTAGTATAATTCCACTGTGGCCTAAACATACCATTTTAATCAGCTCAAGGTATGATGACAAAACGTCATCGATTGGGTAGAGTAAGCAACAAAAAATTTTTTTTCTCACAGTTCTGGAGGCTGGAAAGTCAAGATCAAGGGGCTAGCAAGGGCAGAGTTCTGATGAGAGCTCTATTCCTGACTCCTTTCTGTGTCTTCCTATTGGAGAGAGAGAGAGAGAGAGAGAGAGAGAGAGAGAGAGAGGGAGTTCTGATTTCTCTTCTGATAAGGCCACTAATCCCATCATGAGGGCCCCACCGTCATGACCTCATCCAACCCTAATTACGTCCAAATCCCAGTCTCCACCTACCATCACATTAGAGTTGAGAACTTCAAATAAAGATTTGGAGAGGGATACAACCATTCAATCCATAGTATGTATTGCTAGTATTTTAGTCCTTTGATTCACTTCTGTTTTACTTGGGATTTACACTTCTATTTAGGATTTAGAATACATCATTACATCTAAAATTTTTTTCTTTATGTATATTTGTCAGATTTTGTGTTCAAATTTTTCCTAGCTTCGTGATACATGAAAATATTTTGATTTTTTTTTTTTACTTTGGAACTTTTAAAATAACATGGGAATTCTTCAGTTTCTTGAAAATTTCTAGGAACTCAACCACAAAATTAGCAGAATCTAGTTCTTACCTTGAATAAAACTTTTGTAATTTCCCAAAAACGTATCTATGTCATCAAGGTTTTTAAATGTGTCACTAAATTTTCTATATTATTTAAAGTTTGCCTTCTCAATATACGAGGGGCTTGGAGAAGTATTTTATAGCTTTAAAAAATTTTTATTCCTTATCCTATTTTTCTTATATATAACAGCATTATATATATATATATATATATATATATATATATATATATATACTTTTTATTCAGTCTTCGTACTTTTATGATTTTTATATCTTCATTGTGAACTCTGCCTTCATAAATGAAAGTTTTCATCTTTTTGTCCCATTGCATTTATCTCAAATATTTTTCATTGTTTATTTTTCCTCTTATTTGCACAAGTAAAACATGTTTATTATAGAAAATTAGAAATCAGAAAAACTGAAAGTCACCCTTAGATAAACACTATTTTATTTTCAAAGAACTTATTTTTTCTAGCAATGAATGCTTATTTTAAGAAAAATCAGGGGGAAATACTGGCAAGAAAAAGAAAATAAAAATCCTATCCCTTAGACCTTGTCACTGTTAACATTTTGATGTATAATTATCCAGGCCTTTTTTTCTGCATGCATTTATAAATGCATAAAACAATATGATTATAAGGTATTTTTTTACCTGATTTCTAAAAAAAATTTATCATGAATTTATTTCTATGTTAATAACTTTACTTTGTTTTTACATGGCTGCGAGCATTGCACTGTATGAATATAGCTACTTAGTTTGTCCTTCATTCTTAAACATTTAGATTGTCTCCTTCCATTTTATAAAAATGTAATTTAATTTTTTGGGGGGCTATTACAAACCACGTAGGAGAAGATGTCCTTTTATGTCCATTTTACGCATTTTAAAATTGTTTCCTCATGATATATATCTACTAGTTAAAAATTTGTGTTCACTGCCAGGTGACTATCCCCAAATGAAGATAATGTACAATCGGTCACCATCCAATGGGCAGACCGCGGCCGGTGTCTGTGGGGGTGAGGGAAGCCACGCACTCTGGTGCTTCTAGTGGGAGTGTGAGGTGAGATTCAGGAGAATCTTCCTTGAATGCAGTTTGGAAATATGTATCAAAAGCGGCTGCCTTGGTTTTTCATTTTTACAGATGGTTCATGAGAAAACCTGATTTTTCCAAGATCTTATTGGAAAGGAATCCCGTTATGCATACATGTTGTAAATCCAATCCTAACAGAGAAGAATTTTCTTAGGGATATTCCAAATAACGAATCCAGGTGCCCTGAAAATTTCCCGAAGTGTGCTTTTAAGCATTTAAAATGTCTTTTGACACCCATATAAATCATGCTTGCCTTGGGGCTCTATTCAAAACAAAACCAAGATTTTATTATTGATGTATGGTGGCCTGTCAGACCAGGGAGAAATCTGCTTCCTTTGTCCTCTGGGCTTTCCCAAATGGGTAAAAACCTTTAAACACTTTCCCGGCATTTCTGCCTTTGCACATTACATGTGTGTTTCCGCCGCACCTGTCGGCGGGGATGGCGCGGCCCCTGGGTCTGCGCGCGGAGCGCCACACCGGGGCGTCCAGAGCAGAGCTTGAAGTCCTTAATGCTCGGACTGTTGCACAAGCACGTAGTCTCCCGGGCCACGTCAGCTCGCCCTCCCTTGTGTTTCGGTGCAGGTGGCACACAGGCTCCTGGGGGCCCTGCTCAGCGACCTGCGGTGTTGGGATCCAGACCCGAGAGGTGCACTGCCTGTCCCCGGGGGAGTCCCCGGTCCCCGCCGAGGAATGCAGGGACGACAAGCCCCATGCTCTACAAGCCTGCAATCAGTTTGATTGCCCTCCTAGCTGGCATATTGAAGAATGGCAACAGGTACGGCAGGCCGGGCACCCCGTGGTCCACCACCCCTGTGGCCGTTCCAGCCGTGACACCCCTCCTTCCTTCCTCTCAGTGTTCCCGGACCTGCGGCGGAGGCACTCAGAACCGAAGGGTCACCTGCCGGCAGCTCTTGACCGATGGCAGCTTCTTGAGTCTCTCGGATGAGTTGTGCCAAGGACCCAAGGCGTCTTCTCACAAGTCCTGCGCCCGAGTAGACTGCCCTCCACATTTGACGGTGGGAGACTGGTCCAAGGTAAGGGCCACCCCCAATGACGGTCCCTTGCTCTTTGCCCCTTTTCTTTGGTTTCACCCTCTAAATATTTCCTCCGCAAGATTGTGCTGCCTGTGGTTGGGGCGTGCATCCTGGGGCCTCTAATGGGGGTAGAGAGGCCATCTGACATCAGAATCCATCTCGACAAATAAGAAAGGGCAGTTGCCAACCTGGCTGAGCTTCCCCGAGTCCTAAATTCAGTGCTGGGCACAAAGCCTGCTACTCTCCTCTGTCCCCCAACGGCCCAGGAAGCCGAGGCCGCCTCCATCTCTGACGATGAGAAAACATTCGGATTAAGTGACTTTCCCAAGGGTCGGGCTGGGATTCAAGTCCAAGGGTGTGTGATCCAAGGTCCGAACACGGGGCATACACACACGGCTTTCGCGCAAGAGCAAGGGGTCTCACTCCCGACGCACCCAGCTTCCCAGCTCTGCTGCCTAGAGACTGGGTGTCCTGGGTGAGTACACTCAGCTGTCAGCGCCCTGTTTTCCTTTATTTAAAGGCAGTGGTTGCTGGGAGCCTAACCTGAGGTATCAGGTCACTGGCAGAGTGGACCCTGCTCTTCCTCCCGAGGGAAAGGGCGCATTCTGGCGTGGGCGGGTTCATAGAACGTCCTTCCTGCTTGTTCTGTGGCTTCGCATGTTTCTTGTTTTCACTGTCTAACTCAATTAAGTGCCAGCATTCAAAAACGATCTTAATTGACCTCATCTGGGCCACTGACAGGCGTTGATAAGTGTTTCCCTAAACCCTCAGCAAATGCTCAGGAAACAAGCCCATCCCTGCAGGGTCTGCAGTAGGAACCCCAGGATCCAGCCACCGTGCGCCGCTCACTCTGTCCAACCCCCGAGGAGCCAGAACCGGAGCCGGGGGCCAAGACTGTCCCCCACGAGCTGCTGGGTCAGTGACATGAGGGACAGGAGAATCGTCTCCTCCCACAGTCGGGGTCCGGACAGACACGGGAGGCATCTTTCCCAGGCTGGCGGTGGGAAGGACAGGTAGAAATCTTCTGTGGGGATCTTCATCCGGAAAAGCTGGTTTGCTTTGTTTCCCCTCCTCTGTCTGCAAGGGACAGCGGGAAGTACTCCTCTGAGACAGGGTCAGGTGGGGGGAGTGGGCAGAGGTGTCGGACAGAGGGCGTCTGGGTCGGCTGGTGGGCAGGCACCGTTGTTTGCAGTCACCCCGCTGAGTCCCAGGAGTGGAGTCCTGCTGCTCCCCTTAGAGGTGGGCCCGGTGACCGTCTCCGTGAGGTTAGGGACAGAGCTGCAGGGGGAGAGGGGCCGGGCTCTGTGGAGGGGGCTCTCAGCTGTGTGGTGCTCTGTCTCCTCGCTCCACGGCGTGTGCTCTGGGTCCAACCGCTTGGGCATCTCAACCAACCAGCGGGGAGCCCGTGAGAAGCGAGGAGTCCCGAGCCCCCAGCCCAGACCTAAGGACCCGAGTCTGTGTTTTGACAAGACGTCCAGGTCTCGGGGAGCACATCGGAGTGTGAGAAGCCGTTCCCTGCTGGCCCCTCATCCTTGAGAGGCTTGCTCAGCCCTTGGGTCCGTGTCCCAGGTAGGAGTGGCTCTGGGGAATGGTCGCTCTGAGCAGGTGCTGACCTAACCGGAGGGGACGGGCAGGAAGGGAGCAGAGGTGGAGAGACCGGGGACCTTGTTTTGGGCGCAGCCAGGGACCTAGAGCCCCTCCCATGCTCTAGAATAGACCATTCTGCCCCCTCTTTCCTCTGCTTCCCCGTGTCGTCCTCAAGAACAAACTCTTCTCGGTGGCCTTTTGGGCTGGAGGCTGCGGGCGCGCCCCTCCCCCGGTCGTTCTGTCTGTGAACGGTGTGTTTGCCGTTGCTGGCCCTGTGTCACTCAAGTCACACTGTTACTGTGTCCGGTCGTGCTTGCCTGCTGCGTGGTCGCTCTTGGCCTTGCTCTCACGTCCTGGGTCCAGGCCCCGGCGTCCCCCTTCTGCGAAATCTTCCGTCCCCAGAAATCATAGCATTTCCCAGCTTTAACTCACGATGACCCGAATTTTTATGGCATTTCACCGGGGAGCCCCAGCCTGAGCACACATACGGTCCTCCTGTCTGGCTTACGGTGTCCTTGCGGCCGGCGGCCACGAGACCGATGAGGGGTCCTGGGGCCCAGCACGCTCTGAAAAGGCAAATATTCTTTGCAAAGTCAGGGGGAGATGCAGCGTGTCGTTGACGCGATGACCTTTAGGAAAGCTCAAGCCTGCCGATGAGGACAAGCGAGTCCTTCCTTCGGAGCCTGCTGCCGGGAGAAGAGGGGACAGAGCGAGGCTTACCCACGTGAGCCGGGGGCCTGAGGCCGGTCAGCCTCCTAGGCGCCCCCTGGGCAGGCCAAGGGCAAGCGGGGGTCAGCCCAGGGGATCAGCCCACGCAGAGCGAAGACGGGCTCCCACTCGCAGGCAAGGCTGCGTCTAGAAAGCTTCCCTCCGGGAGCGAGGGAGGGTGGGGGGTGCGCTCCTGCCCCGGAGGCAGAGCCGCCGCCGCCTGTGAAACCAAAAGCCAACGTCCAGACTCGCGTCCAGTCAGGCACACGCATTGGGTTTCCTCCGGGGTTCGGCTTCTCCCCCGTTAGTTGAGGTTTCCTCTCATCGCAGACATGCTCTGTGTGGGTAGAGACTCTGGTGCCAAATGGCCGCCGTCCCCGCGAGCCGGGCCCCTCGGCCCACGGCGGGGCAGCCCTCCTCCCCGACACTGGCTCTGCCCACGGCACGCTGGCGTTTTGTTCGCCCGTTGGCTCGTTTGTGGGTCTGAGCTCTGTTTTAGGCCAAAAGAAGCCTTCGATTCTTACACTGCGTTTCAGGTTGTAAGAAGGGAGCATTGGCTCCCGCACCGGGCACTCTTCCCAATGACGGGTTTCTGTGATCCCCGGGCCGTTGCGGAAATCCGTTCCTTGATCGAAATCCAGTAAGCGCCCCTCATGTGTGCCCTCTGTCCTTGGTGGAGCATTGGGCCATTTTGTCTACCTTCACCATTCTCCTTCGTGATGTTTCTTGGTGCTTTTTTTTTCAAATTTTTCCTGTTTACCTAAGTATATCCTGGCGCACTTTAACATCTCTTTTAATTCTTCTTTAGTTCCCTTTTCTCTAATATGCCTAACGAAGCTGCATTAAATTTTTAAATTAAATTGCATGTACACACAATGACTATCAAATACCAATGTTACGCGCACACACGGATGATCGGATATTAACGCTACTTTACGTAAAGCAGTTTGAGTGGTTTAAAAAACAACAACTCTCCTTTGGTGCTTTCCTGTTTCTTGAAGTCTTGGCTGTGGGTATGCTATCCTACTTTATAAACAAATAGCTGAAACGTAAATCAGATATCAATCACCACGCCCAAAATCCCCAGGACCGTGGATTGCTGGAAATTAATTTCTGTCTCGAGAGGAAGGAAGACAAGGAGGGAGCTGCCCATATTATAAAAGATAAGTCAAAATAAAAACGTATAGGATGAGAAGTAGGGCGTAGGGAAGAGTCAGTATGCCGTGACACCACCGTGTGGTGACGGCCGGGGACGGCACTCGCCATGCTGAGCACCCGGCGCCCTATGAACTTGTCCCATCACTGTGTTCTACACCCGAAACTAATGTAACCCCGTGTGTCCCGTGTGCCTGAATTAAAGAAATCACAGAGAAATAAAAACTAACAGGTGTTCGCGCCCAGGAAGAGGCTTACCGACTGGCGCAGCCCCACATGAGACCCCTCTCATTGTCCCCGTGGAGACTTGGCCATGTGACCAGCGCATGCTTCTCCTTGCAGTGTTCTGTCAGCTGTGGGATCGGGACCCAGCGAAGAAAGCAGGTGTGTCAGAGGCTGACAGCCAAGGGCCGGCGCGTTCCCGTCAGCGGGACGATGTGCGGAGACCTCCCGGGGCCCCCTCTCGTAAGATCTTGCCAGATGCCCGCCTGCAGTGGTAAGTATGGAGAGGCTGCCCTCCACTGGCTGTTCCTCTCGTCCCGATGGCTTCGTTTCCCGTGAAGCAGCACGTTTCCAATCTGTAGGAAAAGCAGACCAAGCAGAGCTCAGAACTGCGCTAAGCAGCAGCCAGTGTAAGGTTGAACATGGGATCCAGGTCCAAGGAAAGTCAGTGCTGAGAAATGTCCACCCAACTTGACAGACAGCGTCCGCTCTGTTTCCTCACTTGGATTTGTACTCCCTTCTTCCTTCGCTTGACCACGATTTCTTCTGCTTCAGTTAATTCACGAGTATTCCTTGTAGAAGTGAAGCCAGACTACGCTCTGGTTTCCTTCACTGAGGATGCATTTGGATCCATTCTAGGAAGAGTGGAAGAGCTAAGTATGTTTCTTCAAGTACCTGTTCGTACATATACAGTGGAACCTTGGACCACGAGTAACGGGTTCTGTAAGTGTTCTGCAAGACGAGCAGACGTTTCTAATAAATTGTAACTTGATCAACGAGCAGTGTCTTGCAATGCAAGTCATCCATGATGCCGAGTGTCACGCAGTCACAACTGAGCCAATGGTTCTTGAAATTCGCTTTGATCATACAAGTGCTTTGGATGACATGCGTGTTTCTGGGAAGAATTGTGCTCGCAAACCGAGGTTTTGCTGGGATCTAAAACCAGCAAGGAAAACATGAAATACCTTTTTTTAAAAAAAAAAAAAAAACATGACAATGGGGGCACTCCCTCAATTCTATACAACAAGCTTTTCCAGAGTTAGTAGGACGGCGTCATTATATCCGAAGCTTCTATCCATCCCACATTCCCCGGTGTTTTCAGTGCAGACGAGAGAAGGTTTACACACGCATATGCGGGTTCCATGCAGGATGATGGGTGACGACAAATGAGTTGGGCCTGACCTTACAGCACATGAAAGTAACCACCCCAGGGGAGGCGGGGTTTGGAACTTGGGGAAAGTCGTACGAGGACCCTGCAGCTCCTGGTCTGTTTCCTGCTTTGTTTTTTGCTGTCATTAATGGCCCATCTGTAAGGTAATATTAGTTACCTCAGGTATCCTCCTGAGCTTGTGGTAAGAGACAAAAATGAGAAATTAACTATTACGTTTATGCTGCTTAAGGGAAAAAGAAAGACTTAGATACACAATCCAAATTTACCAACAACTTTCCAGAAGAAACTCATAAAGTTAAAAACAAAAAAACAGTTACAACTTACAAAAAGAAGTAGTAGCATTTTTTTGGCTATTCATTGAGCATTTATTGGGTAGAACCCCTTGCATGCATTAAGGCATTAAGTCCCCAGCAACTTGTGAGACAGATAGTTTCCCTGATTAGAGACGAGGAACCCAAGACCTAGAGAATGTCTGAGCCTTGACCGCAGACCCGCAGCTGCTGGTCGGATGCCTTGGGCCGTGTGGCCACAGGTCTGTCTGGTTCCTGAGTCTGCGCTCTTAGCTGCCTCTTGATGCTGATTCATAGACAACGTTGACTTCTTGTCCCTGCGAATTCTTTGAGAACAAATCTTCAAAATCTTGAGATTCCAAGAATGTGAGGCTCCAAGTTTCATCCTGTCACAGGATCAAGCTTCAAAGTGCTTATCGATTTGATTTTCGTGGACGGTCGAATGGCGGTGCACTTTGATGACGAGCTGCCTTTGAGGAGAGTGAAATTCCAGGTGTCCAGGTGCTTCCTCGGAGATGATCAGAGCTTGGGGCATGCAACACGGTGCAGATGAAGTGAGAAACTATCCCCGCATGCAGCGGAGAGCAGAGTAAAATTACAAGTGTTAGAGCAAAAAAACAAGCAAAATGACAGTATTATTTCTTCTTTCCCCACCCCATATCTGGGCTTGCCAACGTGTGGGTCACGGGAGCAGCTGGTGGCCATCTTCCCCGGGTCTTCAGTTGCAGGGGAAGGACTGGGAACCGGCACCGGCCCAGCAGCCATGCTCAGGGCTGGACTTTGACGAGTCAGGTGCCTGGAAGGCTACAACGAGACTGAAGCCCATTTGGGACTGGCCGGAGTCAAGTGCGGGAGCAACCAAGTGCACATATCCAGCCCCGGTGGCTTGGGGTGGAAAGCTGGCTTGGCACCAAGGTGGACAGTGATGGCGGGAACATGGGTGCAGTTACAGCAGGACACGGACAAACACGGAGCTGAGGCACAGTCACTGCCAACAGCCTCGCGTTCCCAGAGCTGGCCTCGACTAGGCAGGGCAGGCTGGCGGGCGCCCAGAAGGAAGACGCATAGAAGACAGGTGTTTCCATTTTCTAGAAAAGCCGGAAGATGTGGTGTTTCTCCCACCCAGCACAGTGGGAGAGGCAGGGGGGTGGGTTGGTGACTCTACCACAGGCCCGCAGCCCCTTCGGGAGGATGCCGTCGGTACCTGGCCACTCTGTGCGTGGTAGGTGAGGCTGGGACCTGGTCAGGCCGGGCCGGAGGTGGAGGTCAGGGGCTTGGCCGGGTGCGGGAGGCAGCCACTGAGAGCCAGACCGGTTCTTGCCCAAGAACTGCGTCCGATGATACCACGCTCCAGGCACTTCTGCAACAGAATTCCCAGGAGTCCCAGGACAGGAGGAGGTCCAGGCTGTGGATCCCGGCAGCCTGGCAGGGCCTGAACCCCAGGCCGCTCCCCCAGCACACCTGCTCCGTGCTCAGTCTGAGCCCTTGCTGCAGCAGGGTTGGGAGGGCGCCAGCCGGGGCCACAGCGCCTACCTCCCAACAAATGGGCAGGCGCCAGAGGGAGCAGACGGGCCCTCACATGGCTCCCGCCACCCCTTGGGCATGTTCCTCACCTTGGAGTCAGGGCCCCATCTACTTATAGCCTCAGGCTCAATGGAGGAACACCTGGCCACAAGTGGACCCAAAGGTGCTTAGAACCCCCGTCCACGGTTGATTCTGGAGCATCAGGGGTGCTGTGTGGGCTCATCCCCGGCCGGAACCACTCAGCTAGAGGATACTTTGCTTACACGTGGGATTCCGAGTCCCCGGAGGGCAGGGACACCCAGGCTCTGCCCTCATGCTCAGCGGCGTGGCTGCCCCAAAGTAGTCTGTCTCCTCACCGACCTCGGGCTGCATGGATTTAAAAACCTGACTCTAGAGGAGCCTGGGTGAATGTCCAACTCTGGATCTAGCTCGGGTCTTAATCTCAGAGTTGGGAGTTCAGGGCCCGCCCTGGGCTCCTTCCTGGGCATGGAGCCTACTTAGAAAACAAAACAAGAAAAAAACCCTGACTCTGACCCAGTTTGTATTGATTTTGAGGCCATCCACGCGCACATCCACCTTTTCCACTGTCCAACACCAAGGGACCAGTGACCAGAGAGGGTGTTCAAATAGGAGTTTTAAGTCGTCGTAAGAGCTCTGTGTAGATAGATGCCCTTGTCTGCGTGTGGCCGTACACACCCATGCAGGTGTGCCCTCCCTGTCCTACGACACAGTAGGCCACCTGGGTGCATTTATAAAATGTAACCAGATAAGTAATATTAGAAGTATGTAAGGATCAGAAAGGAAGACAAGGCTAATACACGATTATGGCTTGAACTGTCCACTCCTGTCATGTGTGGGCACAGACTTGGCTCTAAACTTCCCACCAAAACAGGGATCTTGAAAAAGCAGGCTGGTCACTGACACAGTTTAGCGTTCACTGGATGGGACACGAATTAGTCCCTCAGGGTTAAGTGTGGGGATTCCTGAGGCCGAGGCCAGAAAGAATCCTCCTATGGCCTTCTTCTAGAAGGCACCACGTGCCGTGAGGACTTTGGCAGGGCTCGCGCAGAAAACATGGCCGCTGGTTCTCATCTCTCCTGCCCTCTTCAGCAATATCCCATCATATCGCCTTTCAGTAGAAGGAGCAGAATCTGGAACCTCCTTCTCTGGCGCCTTGGGTTCACCCAGTCATAGGCTTGGAGGCCTTGGGTCTCCAACGTTGCCACGCTTTTCAGGCACCGGAGAGCTTAAAAAAAATTCCAGGGCCCAGGCTATACCCTGTAAGTCAGAATTCCTGATGATGAGCCTCTGGGCACTGAGATTAAATAATAATAATAATAATAATGGATGCTTCTAGCAGGCTGCAACGTTTGAGGGCCACTGCGTTAGTTGGTATTGAGCCTCCGCACACCAGTGTGTCTACACTGGTTGTTAAACTGTGGACATGCTTCCCACATGGTGAACAGGGTCTGCCTGAATGCCGTGACTGGCGGCCAGCTGTTTGGGGCCCCCGGGCAGGAGCCGCCTGAGCTCCCCGTAATCTAACAATGATGTAGGGAACACGGGGAGGGTGGTGTGACAGCAGGACCCCACCCTAGTGCCCCAGCTGCCATCTCTTCTGGTCGGTGGCCCTCTCTTTGTGCACATTGTTGACTGTTTTGGGTAGCGTCTCTGCTTGTAATAATGGGCGGCTCTAAATTTACCAGTGACTCCATACGTTTATTTTTCCGGGTTTTGATCATGTTCAGAATTCTGTGCCGCCAACTGAAAGAACATCTGTGTGCCTCAAGTGGCCGGGGTGAACTTGACACCCTCTGTGGAGGTTGTAACCAGCGGGGGAAGGGGGTGCATTACCCGAGCAGAGGACCATCCGCGGGCGGAGCCCTGGACAACGGGCCTGACCCGCCAACCACATCTCTGCGGGATTCACATGCAAACTCATCATGCACGTCGCTCACCAAGAACATTTCACGCCTGTTGCTTTCCTGAATGTGCTGGTCCTGCCGCAGCCTGTGCAGCAGCGAGACCCCACGGGGCTCCTGAGCCCCGCAAGAGGACTGCAGGAGCTAATCCAGAAAACCAGGGTCAGGCCCGAGAGCGCCATCTCAGTGGAGGCCTGCTCTGATCATTCTCCTCCTGTGTCCTTGACAGTTACAGCCAGGAGAGCGTGTAACTGGGACCCTCCTCGGTGGTGAGACCCCACCTCCATGTCCTGATCCAGTGGTACCTTTGACTGCAGTCCCATCTCATCTGTCACTCTCAGATCCTCCGTGTGCCTGTGGACCTAAGCGCATCATCACAGAGGCCCCAGCCCCCCCCCCCACGTCACCCCTCCCTCACTCCAGAACCTCCCTGGGACACGTCGAGCCCTTCCTGCAGGCTCTTCGTCCAAAGGAGAGACCTAAGGTGCATCCTCTTTGGCCCAAGGCCATTAACAGGAAGCCACATCCAGGAGCAAGCTGGAGCCAGCCCGGCGTCTGGTCCCGTCCCACGCTGCCCTGCTGCTTGCCACCTGCACCTCCCTTGTCAGGGGTCAGGGTCACGGTGGTCGTCTGGGACAGCGTGTTATGTGCCCACTACTCTGCGTGCATTTGGTGTAAATGTCCAACCAAACTTTCACGGTCCTCTGATGAAGGGACTGGCGTCAGACACATTTTCTAAAATTTTTTAATGTTTATTTTTGAGACAGAGCAGAAGCAGGGGAGGGGCAAAGAGAGATGGAGACACAGAATTGGAGGCAGGCTCCAGGGTCCGAGCTGTCAGCACAGAGCCGGACACAGGGCTTGAACTCAAGAACTGCGAGATCACGACCTGAGCCAAAGTTGGACACTTCACTGACTGAGCCACCCAGGCGCCCCACCCATGTTTTCTAGGCAAGAAAACTGAGTCTCAGAGAGATCCAATGACTTGTCCGAGTGGCAGAGCTAAGATCCAACTCAGATTTGATTGGCTTCAAAGTGCCTGTTTTCCCCCCTTTCCTTAAAAAATGTTTGTTTATTTTTGAGAGAGAAAAATAGAGCTTGAGCAGGGGTTGGGGTAGAGCGGGCGAGAGGGAGACACAGAAGCCGAAGCAGCTCCAGGCTCTGAGCTGTCAGCACAGAGCCCGATGCGGGGCTCAAACCCACAACCTGTGAGATAATGACATGAGCTGGTCGGACACTTAACCAACTGAGCCACCCAGGTGCCCTTCCGTTTTCTTCATAGACCATGTGTGTCTTCAGGCCCTGCTCATTTAACTGACCCACTCGGGTCCTACTTTGAATGATTTCACTCACTTTCCCACTCTCCCTTTCTCTCCAATAGCTGACGTGGCTCTGGCCAAGCCATATATTAACTCCCCGAAGGCCCGTACCTACCAGTCGGTGAGGGCACAAAACATCAGACATCCCCTCACTGATGGAAACATTCAACCTCACGTCTCCCCAGACCAGGGCTTTGCAAAATAATTCACATGTTCTCATGCCGTTCATTCAGACTTGGGTTCTTTGCTGCTCCAGAACTCAGTATTTGTACCTACCACTATCTGGGTTCTAATTGCCAGGGGTTTTGAAAGAGGAAAGACACAGTTGTTGACTTGTATCAGCCTTGCAAGATTGCTGTCCAAAAGCTTCTATTTCTGAGATATTTGCTCGTATTTTCTTTTTTTCTTTTTTCCCCGCCCCCCCGCAGGAGTGAAACCAGAGGTGAAGACAAAGCCTGGTGAGCAGGGACCCCAGATCCTCGGAGTGCAGAGAGTCTACATTCAGACGAGGGAGGAGAAGCGCATTAACCTGACCGTCGGGAGCAGAGCCTACTTGCTGCCCAACACATCCGTGATCATTAAGTGCCCAGTGCGACGATTCCAGAAATCTCTGATCCAGTGGGAGAAGGATGGCCGTTGTCTGCAGAACTCCAAGCGGCTGGGCATCACCAAGTCAGGCTCACTAAAAATCCACAGTGTCGCGGCCCCTGATATTGGCACGTACCGGTGCGTCGCGGGCCCTGCCCGAGAAACGGTCGTCCTGAAGCTCATCGGTACCGACAACAGGCTCATTGCGCCCCCCGCCCTCGGAGAGCTCGTGAGGGACCATCCCGGGATGGCCCACAGGGACACCAATAGCTTGGGAGCCACCTGGCAGATATGGGGTCACAAAAATGAGCTTCATCCGGACGAGGGTCAAGTGGATAGCCAGCCTTTCCTGAGAGCGCTGTTGGGCCCCTGCAGCCACTCAGCGGGAAAGGCCAACCCCTGGGAGTTTAAGAACAAGCAGCTGGAAGCGGCTGTTAAGCAGGGAGCTTACAGCATGGACGCGGCCCAGTTCGACGAGCTGATACAGAACATGAGTCAGCTCGTGGAAACTGGGGAGGTCAGCGACGACCTTGCGTCCCAGGTGATCTACCAGCTGGTGGCCGAGCTGGCTAAGGCCCAGCCAGCACACTCACAGCGGAGGGGTGTCCGGGAAGGGGCGCCTCCCGCGGCTCAGCTAAGGGGAGCCACGGGAAGGGTGCCCCAGGGCCTGGAGGCAGGAAACTCAGGCAAGCTGACGTTCCCGCCACGGGGGCCTGTCCTCCTGAGGCACAGCCAGCCCACCTCGATTTCACTTAATAAAACGGTGAATTCGAGGATCGGAAACACAGTGTACATTACAAAGCGGACGGAGGTCATCAACATCCTGTGTGAGCCCGTCACCCCCAGCCAGGCGACCTTGACCTGGACCAAGGATGGGGCCTTGCTAAAACCCTCCGCCAAGTAAGTAGAAGAACACGGTGTTCCCTTCGTCCTAGCTTCTTAGCGGGCATCCCAGTTTTCTTGAAAAGGTTTTCAACTTCCTTCTCCTGAGAATGTGTGTCCAACAGGATTCGTTAGGAAAGGAACTAAAAAAACCAACGTTAGGCTGCGTTTTTCACAGATATGCTGGAATTTTAAAAACTAAGCCGTACTGTCCTCATCATCATCAGGTTGGGATGATACAAGGTTGGGTAGAGTTAGACTGAAGTTAGACATGTATAGATTCTCTCTTTGCAGAACACTGAACATTGAAAATTAAAATCAATATGGGGGCTCAGTTGCTTAAGCCTCCCAACCCTTGATTTCCGCCCAGGTCATGATCTCAAGGTTTCATGAGTTCAAGCCCCACATTGGGCTCTGTGCTGATGGCAGGGTCTGTGTGGGATTCTATCTCCGTTTCTCCCCCATTCATGTGTGCATCCTCCCTCCCTCTCTCTCTCTCTTTCTCTCTCTCTCTCAAATAAATTTTAAAAAAGAAATAAAATCAACAGAAGCCCTCAAAAAAGTAATCGCCCTTGCAGGAACTCCACACTATGTAGGCACTGCAAACCCTGCAAACCAGAGCACAACGGGGCCTTTCTCTGCCTAGGAGACGGGCACTTCCCTGGAGTTCACAGGTTGGCGGGGCTGCAGTTAACGTTGTCTGGTGAGGGCACTGATCAGCAGAATCCAAAGGCTAGCCTTGGCCAGTTGGAACCAAGGACCCTGTCTCCTGGGCACTGCACCGCTTCCAACGTCTGTGTCACGCGAAAGAATAGCCTTGGTAGAAGGCTTGAGGATCTGAAGTAGTTTTCTGTGCCGTGAAATTGCTTATGTCATCAATCCAAAAAATAAGGGTCAAAGCCTTCGAGGTGTTCAAACCGCAATATTAAGTCATATATTTTCTATTATGATCCCTATGTCAACATAGAAACATCACATTTCCAGGGGCGCCTGGGTGACTCCGTCAGTTGAGCGTCCGACTTTGGCTCAGGTCATGATCTCACAGGTCGTGGGTTCGAGCCCCGCATCGGGCTCTGTGCTGACCGCTCAGAGCCTGGAGCCTGGGTCAGATTCTGGGTCTCTTTCTCTCTCTGCCCCTCCCCTTTTCACGCTCTGTCTCTCTCTGGGTATCGTTCAAACAAAACAGCAGATGTTAAATTGTTTTGCAGACCCAGAAGTTCCTTTAAAAATGCAGATTTTATTTTTATCCTTCCTCTTAGTGCGTTGAGCCTAATATGTGAAACATCAGACAAAATCTAGATAAAACTCAAGTGTTTATAATAAATGATTAGGCTGTCTCTTAGAATGAAAAGATAGAGCTAATCTTTTTCATCTTTTGCCCCGAAACCCTGGACACAGGAGCATAAAGAAGTTTTTGAAGTAGAATAAACCTTCCAGATCAACTGACTAGCTTAGCAGTTCGCAAATCATTTGGCCTTCGGACCCCTTTGAACCTAAAGAACTTTAGAAACTTCTCTGAGAAGTCCAGAGTGTTTTTGTTCATGTGGGTTACAGCTATCGATATTTACCATATTAGAAATTAAAACAAAGAAACATTTAAAGTTTAAATGTTTATTAATCCATTTAGAAATAACATTAAGGGGGCACCTGGGTGGTTCAGTCGGTTGAGCATCCAACTTTGGCTTGGGTCATGGTTTCGTGGTTCGTGAGATCGAGCCCACGTCAGGCTCTGTGCTGACAGCCTGCCTTGGATCCTCTGTCCCCCTGTCTGTCTGCCTGCTGCCACTCATGCTCTTTCTCAAAAATAAATACACATTAAAAAAATAAAAATCAGGGGAAAAATAAAAGAAGTAACAATAAGAAGCCAATTATGTGTCCACATAACTAACAATTTTACATAAACACAAGCAGTATTTTAAAAAAATCACTGACAGCAATGGCATTGTTTTATGGATTTGCAAGCCTCTTTAATGTCTGGTGTAATAAATGGTGTAAATGCTTCTCCATGAAATCTGTTGTGAGATGTTGTTTTAATTAAAGTTTATAGAGAAAATTTGGCCTCATACAGATATGGTAATTGGAAAGAAGGAAGTTTTCATAGTCTTTTTGGGTCATTGTGGCTATTCTTTAACGCCACACTAAAACTGGACAAGGGGTAGTTTATAAATGTCAGTTGGACTGAGGAATCTAAAGCCATATTAATGAAATTTCATTACTGTGTTACAATGAAATCTTGGCTTATCTTGCACTTTAAAAATTTTCTTCCATTTATTTTTTTGAGAGACAGAGTGAGAGTGTGAGTTGGGGAGAGGCAGAGAAAAAGGGAAACACAGAATCTGAAGACAGGCTCCAGGCTCTGAGCTGTCAGCACAGAGCCCAACACAGGGCTCGAACCTATGAACCATGAAATCATGACCTGAGCTAAAGTCAGATGCTTAACCCACTGAGCCACCCAGATGTGCCTTATCTTGCACTTTTAATGGATCTTTTACCTACACATGCTCTTATAATATCAAACATTGGTCATTTGGAAAATATTGACTCACCAGTTAATGCTGGCCTTCCAGATGTTGATGCATTTACTATACAATGTAAAAAATATACATTGTCTGTAGTATCACTACTCATCCCATCCAAAAAGTCTTTGAGTTTTGGAAAGATGTCAAGCTCACCATGGAGAATACTAATCTTCCAAAATTTTAATTTTCACCTGCAAGTTCAAATTTGATCATTGCCAACAAATACAGTCAGTTGTTTTCATTGAATTGGCCAGCTCATTTTAGTTAAATTTTTAAAAACAGCTGCCACATAATGAAGTCTGAATAATCATAGTTTGTCAGCCATTCTTTTGAGTAAAAATGGTAATCTGTGAGGAAAAAAAAGTGGCTAGTTTAGCTAGCAATTCAAACATGCAGAAGTGTTTGTGGTACTTCTTGTTTTGTATATAGAATGTTAAAAACACACACATTCGAGTTTTGAGATTTTTGTGAAATTAGAAACTCTCCCTGCTTCCATTAAGGACATTCTTTTCTTAAAAATTTTTTAATCTTTACTTATTTTTGAGACACACACACACACACACACACACACACACACACACAGAATCTGAAGCAGGCTCCAGGCCCTGAGCTGTCAGCACAGAGCTTGATGCAGGGCTCGAACCCACGAACCGTGAGATCATGACCTGAGCCAAAGTCAGATGCTCAACTGACTGAACCACCCTGGTGACCCTCCCCCCCTCCATTAAGGACATTCTTAAGGGAAACTGGCATTTCTGCTTTTGTGGCAAGTGCATGTTGGTCAAGAATTCAGGGACTAATGGTGTCAGGATTGCATCCACCATTGTGTTCACGAAGCAGCGAAAATGTCACCACAGCAAAAAAGGCAAATAATGGCTTAGCATTATTATGAAAATTGTTTTGATCTCATGAACCGCTAGGGCCCATGGGCCACCCTTTGAGGACTGCTCAGCAATTTTTCTTTTATACATTGTAAGGAAGCAGAGGCTGACAAAGGTGAAGGTACCGATTCACCGATGGCCACATATGTCCTTCGGGGATGCAGTAGAGCGTGGCCAGTGTATGTAAATGTTTGTCAAGTTGATTTTAAGTGACTTGATCACATGGAATTGCCATCAGCTTCTGAGCCTGAGACTCCTGGAGGTCATGTGGAGAGCGGTTTAGACAGGGTACCTCCCGTTCACGTGTATTTCTGCATACTTTAAGGATCTGCCATTTGATGCTGAAGCAATTCCTTATGCCTACTGAGGTTTTTGTTTTTAAGTTTTTAAGAGAATAAAGTAATAAGATCCATTCTTATTCCCATGTTCTTCCTCAAACTTACCTTATTAATTTGTTCAACTTACATTTGTTTCAACTTCCTGTATGTAACAAATTGTTCAATTTGAATTGTTCAACTTTTATGTAACAAAGGTTCTCACCTTTGGATATATTTTTCTAAATCTCACTTTTCAGCTGAAGTAACTCAGAAATGGAATTATGTTTCCAAGAGCTGCTGTCCACTGAGAGGACAGAAAGCACGTAGGCATTTGGATGCCAGCTGGGCACGAAATCTCACCTAGGACGGGAAGGGCTGGGGGTAGATTCACTGGGGCTGATGCTTGTGGAAAGGTCAGTGTTGTTAAGAATAAGGTTCTGCGCCAGAGGCCAAGGGCACATCCCTAGTGGAGGCATACTTGGTTCTCCAGCCCAGGGACGGACCCAGGCCGTGCGGGGTCTGGGCACCCTGGGTGGGGCCCCACCAGCAGTAAGGTTCACACATGCCCAGATACTTCCAATCTCAGTGCTCTCTCACTGTGCCATTAAATTGACAGGCACAAAACAAAGGAATCATTTGAGGATTGCTAAATCATATAAACCCATATATGAAATAATTTAAGAAAATATTTTAGTGTATTTATTTTTTCAAGTGTCGTTACTCATTATATTCTTGTTCTTCATTGACTATTTCTTTTGATTTTTTTTTTTGAGAGAGAGAGAGAGTGAGAGAGACAGAGCATGAGCAGGGGAGGGGCAGAGAGAGAGGGAGACACAGAATCTGAAGCAGGCTCCAGGCTCTGAGCTGTCAGCACAGAGCCCGACAAAGGGCTCAAACTCACGAACCACGAGATCGTGACCTGAGCCGAAGTCAGACGCTCACCTGACTGAGCCACCCAGACACCCCTCAACTGACTGTTGCTCAGTAGGTATTTTATATTGTAGATTGTAGATGTTGGGGTGAAAGCTAGCCCGCTGTACCGACAGCTAGGTCTGCCGTACTCCTGGCGTTTGGTCTGGGCAATTCAACTGCTGTGATTTCTGCCCCCTTTCGTGTATTTCGCATGTGTGTTGCAGGGGGCATGTCCTGGCACACACCGTCCGTGCCACTGTGCTTTTGCATTGTGACCATTCATACATCGAACTTGCTGTACAAATGACAGTGTGTCAAGCTCTGCAAATGCACAGCTGTGAATAAGATTTGGTCCCTGCTCTTGAAAAGATCACAATCTGGCAGAAAGGAATACATATTTCATCAAATAAATATATGAACCAGAGCAGAAGGAGCCCAGAGGGAAGAAGATAACTCTAGGGGTATTGGGGAAGGCTTTACAGGGAAAATTATATTTGATCCAGGATTCAGTGGGTACGTTGGAGTTTGCCAGAAGGACGGGGTGGGAGATGGGCACCCTGAATACAGTGAACAGCATATGCAAAAGTGTGGGGTGATGAAAGATCATGGAATGTTCTGGAAACTGTTAGAGGCTCATTATGGCGGAAGCATGGGGTAAGCACCGTGAGATGAGAGGAAATGAAGAAGTGGCCCACCTCAGTTCATGAGCAAACACAGCATTTAGTGGCCAGAAGAGTCCGTACTGCTAAGATCTGGAAAGCAGGGGCTGCAGGGAAAAACCAGCTCACGGACTCCCACCCCAGGTCATCTAGAAGCAGCTTCAAATCATTAAGAAAGAAGCAAAATAAAAGTAGAGGAAGACCTGTTCTCCATCCCCTGAACAACCCCCAGCTGTCAGGATACAGCCGGCCCACCGGGGTCTCGTGGTATTTTCCTGCAGGTGTTTATGGGTGTCAGGAACTGGGAAGCCGTGTGCCGCGCATCAGGTTAGCCCTGATTCTTAACAGCAGGCTCCGAGTCCAGTCTAACGCGGCCTTGGCATTGCCGCTTCCCCGACTTCTTCCTACAGTGCTAGTGAGGCGGTAACAGTAACCACCGGCCAGCTCCATTCCGGGGTGCAAATCCAAACCGAAAAATCCCCACCTGCAGTTCCTGCGGAAGGATTGGGCACCAAGTGAGGGGCTAACATCCTGCCAACCGAGGCTTGCAAGTTTGAAGGTCAAGCACTGCGTCCGTCCCAAGCCCGTTCTCCTGCCACGTGAGGCAGGCAGCCGGGCTCTCCACGCCCCATCCCGCAACCAGGCCTCTGGGTTCCACCGAGCCCAGGAGGACGCCTTTTCCACCCTCCCATCTGACGGGCGGGACCCTTGGCCGATCAAAGTCTGGTTTTGTAGTCTGTGTCTGTGCCGTGCCGTGGTCCGGGAGCCACGGCACCTGGTGTGAACGCACCCCTTCCCCACGTTCTGCAGGATCATCTTGGACGGAATGGGGAAGATGCAGATACGGAACCCCACAAGGAAGGAACAAGGGGTATATGGATGCTCTATAGCCAATCACCTCGGTTCCGACGTGGAGAGTTCTTCCGTGTTATACGCAGGTAACGCCCGTTGTTGAAACCTGACATGTGGGCTTTTCTTTCTGTTTTTAATAGTAAACTGTAGAGCAGCAGTTCGCAAAGGCCAGCAGGAAGCCGCAGGAACACCTAAAGGCAGGGGCTTTGTCACAACACAGATTTCTAGATCCCCCCCATCCTGGAGGTTCTGACTCCGTAGTCCCGGAAGGGGTCCATGAGTTTACACTGTTCACATGGTCCCAAGTTTGCCGGTGCTGCCGGCCTGTGGACCAAACCTTGAACATGGCTGCTTTCGAGTTCGCCTTCTGAGGGCTGGGAACCGATGAGGGTTGAGTTAACAGTGGGGATAGTATGGACACCTCATGTTTTAAATGCCACCGGCCAGTCAGAGAATCATTATCCTTTAAAGCTGACTGTGGCCCTCCAAAGACGTACCTACCAAACTTTAGAAACAGTTGCAGGGAGTCGTCACTATAAATTAGTATCTGTCTTCGCGGGAGGCAGACTGTGTCATTTTAGTATGAAAATGTGCTTAATTATGAAGGAACCCTTTTCAGTGGTGAGTCGTGCACAAGGCTTCCTGGGAGCGAGCTGCTGTTCTCGGCGGTCCATCCTCCAGCCGTCTGGCCCGGGGGCCCCGGGGTCTGTGGCTCGCGGGGACGAAGCGGGGGAGGGGAGCAATGGCGGGGATGACAGCCCGGCATGTGGACAGCCTGGCACTGAGCGCTGTAGCGGGTGCCTCATGGCTGCACGTCGAGAAGTTTGGACCAGCTGATTTTCAAAACTGCTTGAACCAGAAGGCCTGAGCTCCTCCCTGGCCACATTCCCAAGGCAGGGCCTTCAGACCCCTTTTCTGTGTCCCGGCCTCCGGCGGTGTGCTCTCCTGGGAGCATCAGCTTCTTCCCAGAAAACGTCTGTCCCGGGTTCTGGAATTCCTGGGAGGAGTGGCAGTGCCCCTTGTGGCTGACCAGCCGCCCCGTGAGCCCATCCCAGGACGATCCAGCTTCCCGAGAGAGCAGGTCCTCTGGCTTCTAAACACGCGGTGACCAAGCGGTCCACTAACCTGCCATTCTCCCTGTGCGAGGCGGGACAGGGTAGGCAGACATGCCCCGCCTCCAGTGGCTCATGTGCTAACGGCGGAGGAGAGGATGCCGTCGTGGCGGTAGTTCTCCAGGGCGGGGACCCCGGGTCAACGCCCTCTCGGGGCTGTTGTCTTCCCTGCCCGGCACACGCTCCTGGGAGGCACCTGGGCCCCCGGCACCGCCTTCCGTCCCGGCAGCCACCACCCGTCCGGTGCGGTGTCTCCTCTGGTCTGAGTTGCTTGAGGCCAAGAATGGCTGTTTTCCAACTCTGTGTCCCTCTGGTCCTGCGCAGGCGCTAAGCAGATCTACTGAGTGAGTTCATGAGTCTGTTAAAAGTCCATGTTTCTCAAAATCCAGGGAAGTACAAGCCCTTGATCAGGTTCTTGATTCTCTGCGACCTTGTTTTTGTTTATTTTTCCGTGCAAGTTTTTTCTTCAAGTTTTCCTTCCAGAGAAGGAGTCCGCTGGCCACAAGCACCAGTGCCTTCGACCTGCTTTGAGTCATCCAAGGCTGTGCATCCCAGACATGTCCCGGCCCTGCTGTGCCTTCTGGGCTTCTCAGGAACTTCTGAGTTCCTTTTTTCTTAATTTGCCAAATTTTTCCAAGAGGGATTTAGCTTCAATCTCATTTATAAAACCAAAATAGCCTAATAGCCTCTGGACGGCTGTGACAGTGTGCCTGTAGGTATCTCTCTGAGCGCCTTTGTCCATCTGTCTGTCCGCCTGGCCATCTGCCCACTGAGCACCTCCAGGCTGTGTGTGTGCGAGGCCTAATGCGGACCACGAGGGACAGAGAAAGAGCTGGATTCTGCCCCTTTCCTCGAAGAGCTCACCCCGGTTTACCCAACACAACGTGCTTTCCCAGAGCAGAGCCTGAACCTAACACCGTTTCCCGCCCCCTTTGAATTAAGAGGCGCCTGCCATCTTGTCTGTTGAGAGAAATGCCAGCCGACTGGAGCACGGCCGTCTGTCCGTTGTGGTTGGAGGCACCGTGGAGGCGGCCCTGCGGGCAGACGTGACCATCCGCTGTCCTGTAACAGGCAAGTGTGGGCATGTCGTCGGGGGGTGGGGGAGGTGCCCCTGGCCGGCCGGTGTCGCCAGGAGACGCCAACTGCCCGTTGGGCATCTGAGGCCTCAGCCTGAGTGGCTTAAAGGTCGGATTTTCCAGCGCACGACAGTGAATCTGTCTCTGAAGCGGGAGACCCACCGTGAGCCCAGGTGTGAAGCAGATGCCCATGACCCCATTTCCAGTGAGGACTGTGGCCGCCCAGAGCCCTGACGTGCTCCCGTCCGCAAACCCGGATCACCGTGTCCCCCTCGGCACGGGACCACACGGGGGGCCAGTGTCTAGCCGCGGGGGTGCTGAGCGGGCATCGCGTCCGTGAGGGGCTTGTTGGAGATTGTTAGGTGCGTCCTCCCGCTGGGCACAGCCGGGTCTGGGTAGGAATGTCAAGGTGCCCCGGCCACGGACTGTCCTAATGCGAGCGTAACCAGTCTATGCCTCGCAGCTCGTTGGCGCTTTGTGATGGCAGAGGAGCTGTTTCTGACGGGCTCAGGCTTTCCTTAATAGAAATAACACTTTCCATCTGACCTCGCCTTGCTGTCAGGCCATTCTCGCTCCTCAGATCAGATTCCTAAGTCTACCTGGGCCCACGCATCCCCGCATGAGGGGCACGGGATATTGGGCGCCCGTGTACATTTGAGGGAGTCGGCGGGGCCGTGTGAAGAGCTTTACTCAGCCTCTCAGGGAGCCCCGGGGGGCCCTCACAAATAAGATCTACTTTAAGGGGACTCAGCATATGCGTGGGCGTTGGGTCTCTGCCAGGGTGACCACAGTCCCCACGTTTCCAGCTACTGGGGCTCTTGTAAGTTTCGGGATGAGTCTTACCAAGACTGTGGCCCAGACAGCAGGGTGACCCAGGGGTCATGGCGCTGTTCTGGGTCACACAGTGACCGTGCATGGTCACACATGCGTCCACCTCCCCGGCACACCTGCCCTGTCACGGTCCGTTCCTGGTCCGTTCCTGGCCACGTTTCCAGACCAAGCAGTGGAAATTTGCTAACCCCCGAGGATTCTTCTTCACCCCTTGGAAGTCCCTGCGGTGTTTGGTCTACACAGACTTGAAAACTCCCTCCAGCCCCCCGGCTGGCCCCACCCACAAATGTGTGCGTGTTCTGGCAAAGCGCAGCCACCGTTAGAGACCGGGCTGCACGCTCTGGCCTTGGCAAGGAGGCAAGCAGAACGGGGCCCTGCGGTTGCCAGGCCGCAGGCGCCTCGAGTTTCCCCAGCCCTGCACCTGCACAGGGCTCTGCAGAATGGATCTGACTTCCATCAAGAGGAGCCTCACCGTTTAAATCACTTCTCCGTGTCTTACTTGCACAATAGTTTAAAGTCAGGCATCCAGGGGGCGAACCCTTAGAGGTCGTGATAGTGTATTGTTGGCTCTCGTAGGTCAGGGGCTGGATGTGGTAGCAAGGGTTTTGGCAAAGACTCGGGGGGGTGTTACTCTCTGGGCCAGGCCCCGTGGGCACACGGGCCATCATTGACCCATCCCGACCTCAGCAGCCCCTCTGCCCCTCCCTGTTGCACCCCTGGGGCAAGGGGGAGGCTCTGCATGGGGAGCACCACCCCACCTGCTCCCTCCTGGCTCCTTCCTTCCTCCTTCCAGGAGCTGCCCCGTTTGGTCTTTCTTACCTGGCAGTCCTCCCCTGCGGAGGGGGCCCCAGGGACTCCTCGGGGGCCCTTTCCTCCTCCAAGGAAACCCGCCTCGGTGAGAGTTATGTGCCGCCGCAAATAAACCTGCAGGGACTTTACCGTGTTTCCTCAAGGGCAGAGCCCTACCAGCTTACTTTTGACGGAGGCCAGTCTTTTTGAAGACCGACGGGGAAGTTGGTGAAAGGTCTGAAAACCGGTTTTGCAGGCAGATCCGTCCTGAGCTCACATGTGACCTTCCTCCCCTCGTCCCCACGGCGGGGAAACCTGCCACCGTAGCAGATGGGGGCAGCAGCCTATTTACGGACTTGAACCCTGCTTCACAAAATTACATTTTCGTATCGTAGACAGAGATTGTTTCTGGGAATCAGTGGCTGGTATAAATCTTCCTTTTGGTTTTCAGTTGCCCTTAAGATGTTTTCTTCCAATTATAATGAGTTCATCTATTCATACCTTTTTTTTTGTAGTTACATTAAGTTTTTTCTTTTTTTTAATTTTTTAATTTTTTATACAATTTATTTTTTTAACATATGCAATTATTTTCCATCATTTACAATACAGTAGTTTCAATGATACTCCAAACAGAAAAGCAAAGTAAAAAATCAAAACCCCCACTTCTGTTTCATGTAATTAGACTTATACAGAAATTAGAAGGTTAGGTACCAACTAGTTAATCACCTAATTTCACAGCTATCTGAAGTGGCAATTGTAATATAGCAGCTTATCTATGATACATTCAAGATACATGATATAATTTATTACTTGC
>NC_043708.1:137469323-137492199 GCF_006229205.1 Suricata suricatta
TCATGTAATTAGACTTATACAGAAATTAGAAGGTTAGGTACCAACTAGTTAATCACCTAATTTCACAGCTATCTGAAGTGGCAATTGTAATATAGCAGCTTATCTATGATACATTCAAGATACATGATATAATTTATTACTTGCCCATAAGCTAAAACACAGCCTGCTTAATACCTTTCCTTAAATTCCACCTCTATACAGCACCAAAGACTTACTCATCCATTTTCTATATAAAAAGTAGCTACTTTTTTGCATGGACCTCAAGTATACTATAGGATAGAGGTGGTATTCATACCTTTTAGACAGATTCATAACCTTTTGTTAAATCTGAATATGTTTTATTTAACCCATGTATGTAGACATCAAAAATAACAGTCTCTGTCCCTCTTAGGTGATATTTCTAATAACTGTATGAAATAACAGGACCTCAAATCTGGATGTTTAAAAGTTAGATGTTTTAAGTTGCAAGAGTTGTTCGTCTTGCTCTTAAAAAAATTATTTTTCTTCTAAAAAACGGAGGAAGAGTTGGAAGTGCGTCCTCTCTGCCACCTTCTGGTAAGAAAGAAAAAGCTCATCCAAGAAAAACGACCATAAATCTTACTGGCTGGTGGTTTTCCTTCTAGCATCCACGCTTGGTGAAAACACCCTGCGTCTTGTAATTTCCTGCATATTGTGTTGCTCGTTTTCTCTCTTGTCAAGCGCAGCAGACGGCGGAGCCTGCCCTCGTGTCAAGGCAGAGAGGCAGTTCTAGAATGTATGCTGCAGCTTTGTAATAACAAAGAGAAAAGGGGAAAGAGAGAGATGAAAAGAGAAAGAAAAAAATGTGAAAGAAACAACCTTAATCTTTCTAAGCAGGAGGAAGAGTCCGCGAAAACATATTCCTTCCTTGGCACACTATGCATTAGTAAAATGAATAAATTAGAGCTACTGGTATCTACGTCGATGAATCTTTAAAACATAATCTTTCAAGGGGCGCCTGGGGGCTCAGTCGGCTGAGCGTCCGACTTTGGCTCAGGTCATGATCTCACAGCTCTCGAGTTCGAGCTCCACGTTGGGCTCTGTGCTGACAGCTCAGAGCCTGGAGCTGCTTCAGAGTCTGTGCCTCCCTCTCTCTCTGCTCCTCCCCTACTCACACTCTATATGTCTCTCAAAAATAAATAAATCAATTTAAAAAATTTAATTATAGGACATAATCTTTCAAGAAGGGTCCTGAGAAGATTCGAGGGGGAGAACATCCTCTTTTCCACAAATGAGCTGGTTCTACTGGGCATCAGCTCGTGAAAGAATGTAGTGGAAATCCTACCCCCGTCACATACAAAGCGTAACTCACAGTGAGCGGAAAACCTAAATTTAGGAGCGAACACCATGAAACCCTCAGAATAAAAACAGGCACAATTCTTTGTCACCTTGGGTTAGACAGTAAAGTTCTTAGGACACAAACACCAAGAGGAACGAGTTGATAAAGGCGTTTCTCCAAACTGAAAATCTTTGAAGCTGCACAGAACACGGTCAGAAGAGTGTCGGGACACCCCCTGGAATGAGTGAAAATGTCCGCAAGCCACATATTTGGTAAGAGAGTGTCTGAAATATAAGAGCACCCTCACACCTCAGCAATGAAAAGACAACCACGTGTGAAATGGACAAATGATCTGAGTGGACATCTCTCCAGAAGCGCACAGATGACCAGTAAGCACATGAGATGCTCGCCGTCACGAGTCTTCATGAAGCTGTAAGTCAAAACCACAGTGAGATGCCACGGACCGCAGTGAGACGGCTGTGATCAGAGAGACAGATGCTCAGAGTGTGGGCAAGGTGGAGAGGTCCGAACCCTCTTGCACTGCGGGTGGGAATTTAAAATCACGCAGCTGCTTTGGAAAACGGTCTGGAAGTTCCCCCCCAAAAGTTAAACCCAGCAATTCCAGACCCAGGATCAGTGAAAATACACGTTCCCACGGGAACTCGTGCGTGGGCGCTGATAGCAAGCGGTCGGAGTACCTTCAGTGTCCGTCAGCTACCCAACCGACGAACAACATGTCGCGCATCCAGCCGGCGGAATTTTCTCTGGCCGTGGAAAGGAATGAAGGGCCGATACGCGCTGAAACACGGATGGATCTCAAGAAACTACAGTAAGTGAAAGAAGCCAGACACAGAGATCTCATATTGTGTAATTACATTTCCATGAAATGTCTAGAACAGGCAACTCCTTAGAGACAGATAAGAGGCTGCCAGTGACTAAGGAGACTGGAAAATGGGGAGTGATGACTAACAGGCACGCATTTCTATGGGGGGATAAGAATGTTCCGGAATGGTAGGGTAGTGATGGTTGCACAGCTTTATGAGTATGCTAAAGAAATCACTGAATTGTACACGTGGAGGGGTGAATCTTAGAGTCTATATATCTCATTAAAACTGTAGTCATAAGACCCACAGTATGATAGAACTAAGAGTTTTAAACCCTGTGGCACAATCATAAATGTTCTTTATCAGCGTTTAAGTTATGGCCAAAATGCACAGATACTCACGCGAAGGACTTCCTCCCGTGTCCGGGTTTTGGTCCTCCTGGGAGAAAAGAAGGAGAAGTTTGGGGAAGGAGCGTCAGCCTGGCTATACCTTACTGCTTAACCGAGAACCAAAGCAAATATCATGCAGTGTGAATGCGCACTCGCTTTGCACAATGGACCCGTGGTTCTGTGTTCTGCTGGCGTTTGGACTCAGCCTCTGCGGTGCTGTGGGACCTCGGGCCTGTGACCTACTCACCCCGGCCCGTGGTTTTCTGTCACAGAATAAGCGATTAGGGCACGTGACCAGCAAGACTCCTTCCAGCCTTGAACTTCCGTCCTGGACCCCTGGCCTTTACAGGAATCGGGAACCAATGGAAGCAAAACTAGGAAAAGCGCCTGAACTAGGATGCCGACCAGTCAGGGCTTAGAACTGAGTGCCAACGTGTGTCCTCATCCAGGATCGGGAAGACTGAGGAGGGGACCCAGTCAGAATACCTCTGTCTAAATAGCCAAAGGGGGACGCGGGGGGCATGGGCAGCACGGCCGAAGGAGGTGAAGACGCACAGCACAGGAAGTAGTCAATGGTACTGTAATATGTTTACTGTGCTGAGCAGTCCATAGTGTGTAGAGCTGTTCAATCCGCAGGATGTGTGCCTGAAACCAGCTTCATGTTACATGTCAACTATATTTCAATTACAGCGTTTTAAAATGAGAAAAAAAAAAAGGTAGATGCAGTGTCCCCATCAAGGAGCTGCTTGGAGCTGGGGCACCAGCCCAAGGAAAACCCGTTTGCCTCTAGGATCCCTCAGAAGCTCTGGTGGCGATGAAAAGGAAGGAACCAAATAATGTAAGAATCTGCGACTTGGTGAGACCAGAATTCGATCATTTGGAAAACGTCTTTCATTTACGAACAAGCTGATGTTTAAGGCAAAACAAGCTAACTGGGGGGCAGTTAGTAGGGAGGGTGATGTGAAGCAACTTGGCCGGAAACCAGTCAGACGTTGGTCTCAGGGGTTAAACATGGAGGGACCTTGGAAGTCCATGAGTCCGGCCCTGACGTGTTGAAAACAAGACGCAGAGAAGAGAGACCTGACCAGAGTAACGAACCCAGGCCCCGGGAGAGGCGCGGGGAGGACCCAGCACCGCCTCTGAGGCTGGCGCCACTTCTGCTCTGAATGCGTCTCCTGGCTTCTGTTTTCTGGTCTCGTTAAGAAAAGTGACACATCTTGGGGCGCCTGGCGGCTCAGTCAGTTAAGCGTCCGACTTCGGCTCAGGTCATGATCTTGCGGTTTGTGGGTTTGAGCCCCGCGTCGGGCTCTGGGCTGACAGCTCAGAGCCTGGAGTCTGCTTCGGATTCTGTGTCTCTCTCTCTCTGCCCCTCCTCTGCTCACACTCTGTCTCTGTCTCTCTCTGTCTGTCTCTCTCTCAAAAACCAATAAACATCACCGAAAGAAAAAAGTACCACATCCTAAAATAACTGGAAAGCACAGCTAAGTATTAACAAGCAAAGAAATTCCCATAATCTCGCCACAAAGAGACAACCATCATGTCCACCGTGCCACAGTCCCCGGAGCCTTACTCACTGAGTCAAAGAATGTTCTCACGATACTGAAAGAAAATTCTAAGTATCATTTAACTGCTGCACAGCTGAATGTAGCACAATTCAGCCATAGTCCCTTGTTTAGGGAAACGGAAGCGGCTTACATCTTTATGGTTACGTGTGGTGCTGTGAGGAACATTTTTGTATATAACTTTTATATATACATTTTGTATATACATTTTGTATATAACTTTTTTGTGTTGTTGATATTTTTATTAATTTCTTATTTTTTTAAACATTTATTCATTTATTAAGAGAGAGAGAGACAGAGCTCGAGCAGGGAGGGGCAGAGAGAAGGGGAGAGAGAATACCCCAAGCAGGCTGTGCACTGTCAGCACGGAGCCTGGCGTGGGGCTCGAATCCGCGAACCGTGAGATCCTGACCCGAGCCGAAACCAAGGCGGACGCTTAACCCACTGAGCCACCCAGGCACCCCAAGGTTATTTTTTTAAACAGGTTAACAGGATTGGAGTTACTGAGTCACAGGGCTTTTCAACATTTTTATAACATCACAAAGCGTTGCAATTTCTGTAACTCAAAATGCGTATCACAAATTGCCTTCTAGAAAGTGAAACCCGCCAGTGATGTGGGTCTAAGCCCTACATCTTTGCCGCTGTTAGGAGAGGGCCGGGAAGAAAGCAGGCAGGAGTTACAGAGTTACCCCCTACAGTGTAGACACAAGCAGGTGGAGGGAGGCGCCGGGGTGACTGCGGGGCGGTCGACTGCTTGGTCCTCCATAATGTGAGGGGGAGGGAAAGCCTCTCAGAAGAAACATGTTAAATACATTGAAAGTGTTTTCTTTTTTTAATGTCTTTTATTTTATTCTGAGAGAAAGAAGGGGGGAGGGGCCAAGAGAAAGGGAGACACAGAATCGGAAGCAGGCTCCAGGCCCTGAGCTGCCAGCACAGAGCCCGACGCGGGGCTTGAACCCATGAACCGTGAGATCATGACCTGAGCCGAAGTCGGATTAACCGACTGAGCCACCCAGGTGCCCCTGAAAGTGTTTTCTTAATCATGGGATTTTGGTTTTTTAGGGTTAAAATGCTTTGGAGTATACTGAAAGTTTTACTGAGTCTAACAGAATTACTAGCCTGTTTTTACTGGGCTTAATGATTTCCCTTACGGGGGAGGATTTTGAGACAATTTTGTGGTTGCGGCCAGATTATGTTGTTAAATTCCTATATGTAGCCTCATCTCTCTGACGATTACTTTCCCCCATCAGCCAGCCAGGGTTTTATATTATATACTGTGGAATTAGGTGGTAATGACTTAACATCTTTAAATCACAAATCCCTTTGATTCTCTCCAGAAAAAGAACCATCACTCCAGAAAAAGACATTTACTGACAAAATTTTGCATATGATTTTTAGAATTCTTAAAAAAAACCCCTGAAGACCTCTTCTTGCTCCTGTTCTATGAACTAAACATTTTCTTGCTTCTGACCATCCTAAAGCTAGCTTATTTTTCTTGACCTGTGGCTTTTGAAATGTACTCCCTCTTCGATTTCACGTTTATCTCTTTTTTTAAACCACATTCAACTCTTGAAACAGCTAAAATCGTTTTTAAGTACATTTAAAACCATTTCTCCCACTCAGAAGGGCTGCCCATCCCCTGCTCTCCCCACTCCTGCGCGGGGCTCAGAAGCCTCCCCAACATTCTCCCCTCTTACTGCCGTATTCAGTCAACAGTCAGTCACAGGTGGCTGGAAATTGCGCGCATTCTCCTATCCGTTCAGCAAGCATTCACGAGACGTCGGTGAAGCCCCAAGGTCAGCGCACAGACCTGAATAAGACCTGGTGTCTGCAGCTTTATAGGCAAGGAAACGATGATATAAGGAATGCAAAAAGCTAAGTGTTTATGCAGCGCATCAGACGCCTGCGGGAGAGAATAAAGCCGCCCAAGGATCAGGGGTTTCCAGAACAGATGGCGGGGTAACCAAGCCGCTTGGAACAAAAAGGAAGACCATCTGAGGCATCAGCATCTATGCGAAAGCACAGAAACACGCAATCTGGCTCATTTGCAAAACCACAGGCAGCTCCGTGTGACTTGCACCAGAGGGTGCGAAGGAGAGTGGGAAGAGCATTCTGGAAGCGTGGGTGGGGCCAGATGGCGAAGGACATCTAATGTCAGGCTGCAGCCCTCGGCCGTCATGTCACTGGCAGAGGGGAGACGAGAACGTCTGAAGCAGGAGGGTGGTGTGGGTCAGTCTGTGTTTTTGAAAGAGCATTCGGCGTCCAGATGAAAAGGTAGAGGGGAAAGAAGGTGCACAGAGCCGTAACCTGAAGTCAGTGGAATTGTGTCTGGGTCGTTGATTGGATTGTTGGACCAGTGACTCGAGATTTTAAGTTAAGAGTCCGTGCTTCCGATTTATCCCAGAGGAGGAGGCAGATCTGGCACTTAGCAATGGATGTGTCATTAGCTGAGGATCTGGGACATCGGTGTCACCGGGCCAGCCCCGGCTTGTTGGCACAGAGCAGTTGAGGCTAACACGGAGAGAGGCTCCGTTGCAAAGAGCTAAGGAGGCGTGTCTGCTGCCTGCATCTCACAAGGAGCAGATTGAAAATCCATCAAAACTCATCATCAGAATGACAATTTGGGGCACCTGGGAGGCTCGGTGGGTTCGGCATCTGACTCTTGATTTCAGCTCAGGTCATGATCTCATGTTTATGAGTTCAAGCCCCACACTGGGCTCCCCACTGACAGTGCAGAGCCTACTAGGGATTCCCTCTCTCTCTCTCTCTCTCTCTCTCTCTCTCTCTCTCTCTCTCTCTCTGCCCCTGCCCTGCTCATGCTCTCTCTCGCAAAATGAAGTAAAAATTTTTTTAATTAAAAAAAAAAGAATAGCTTAATGTGTTAAAGTCTCAACAGCCTATAAAGTGGGTATTATTATTCTATTTGTTTTGCTAATGAGTCAACACGCTCAGGTACACAAAGTCACTTGCCCCGGGCTACATACCTAAGGAGGGAGTGAGCTAAAATTCGATCCCAAATCTGTGTGACTCCAAGGGAACTGGATGGAGAAAAATCTGGATTTGAGACAAAAGAATGAGAACCCCAGAGTGCTCACCAGAGAGAAGGGTGTCCAAACAAAGGCCTGAGGGAGGAATTAGAGAGTGCCACACGTTAGGAGCAAGGGTTAGATGCTTAGGCGTAGACAACAAGCAGGGCCTGACGTGACCTGGAGAACTGCTGCCCACGGCGACAGCGAGGGTCCAGGGAGGGGACACTGGCTCTGGCTCGCGGGTGCGATGCTGGCCGGCATTGGTCCACACCCAGGCTGACGGAGGCCCCCACCCAGACACCCACCATTACCACAGCTTCCGGAAAGGGACGTGGCAGATCATGGGCTGTGTGGTAATGACCCCCAGCCCCTCACCTAACCCGTGATCAACTTGCCCCAGATCTCTCTGTGTTCATATTTGGATTATTGATTAGTGGATTGAAAAGACTCATTTGTAAAACCATTTTCTGTTCTTTGAAGATCTGCTGAAGCTCTATTCTGAATCCTCCTTGTGTGATGATTTTCTTCTCATCTTTGATCTGCATTGGTTTCCCATTTGGAGAAAACATGAGTCTACACAATCCAGAAGGAGTGAGAAATGCTAGAAGAAGTTAGCTGAATATGTACAATGAAAAACAGAAAGGGCTATTCAAGAACCTATCAAATTTCGTACTTACTGCTGAAAGCCTATTGCCTGGGCGTATGTATGTCTGAAAATACTGAGTCTTGCCACGTCTTGAAGCCGCCAGACCACGGTTGTTGTGGTCTGGTCCTGTTGTCAACCACACTGTTCTCACCGTTGAGTGTCTACACCCCCGCTTCTGTCTTCAGTCCCTCCCTTATCTTTCTGTGTCTTGAAAATGTCACAGACATCCAACCCGACACTCACCTCCCTTCTTCACGGGGCAATAACAGACTGAGCCATAAGGCCTGATTTTATCACACCATTTCTCCTCCTCTGCCCATTCTTTCCTTGTCTGCAAAAAACCTCTCTCCTGTGCCCCATCAGTGGGTAGGCCAGTGGTTTCCCAACGGTCGGCTTCCTGGAGCCTTGTCAGGGACCCCAACCTTACTTTCTATCCTGCGACCCTCTCCCCTAACATACGGTCCAACTAAAGGACCCTCATGTTTTATAGTTTTATAAATTGGACTTTCTTCATCAAAAATATGTTTTTAATTGGTTCTGCTACTAGCAATGTTTGAGAGCCACCGGTCGGAACGCTAGAGTGGGGCCTGCGACCCCCAGCAAGCTTTGGCTTCCGATACAGCACACAGCCTCTCACAATTTATCTTATTTCAGACTTGAAATTGCTTTCACCTCCTGGTGTTTTCAATGCCCTATTTCTGATAGGAAGACTCACAGAACCCATCTAAGTTTTAATGTTGATAAAATTTGCAATTTGTGAAACACATGGAACTGGCTTCTATTCCTTTGTCTCAACTGAGGCTTCCTAGACTTGGGCCCGGAAGACACGCACGGAGTGGGGACTGAAGGAGAGGAAGTCATGTTGGAATTCAGCCTCCAGAAATAAAAAAGCATGAGGGCTTCTTGGTACCTTCTGAAAAAGCCATGTAGGACCTGGTGATAGGAGAAAAATAGTCATTGTGGGGAAAACACCGTAGGACCCGAATAGAATTTCAGCATCTCTGCTAACACTCCAGGGCAGGTGCCCCTCTGTTTTTGCTTATCTTTTCATTTATTACATTTATCTTTTCGTGTACTCTCCCTGGTTACATATTTGATACCACACCAGTTATATATTCATTTTCATGGCACATAATATACTAAAATCATTTTGTTATCAGGGACAGTGTCGGTCAGCTCAGGTCTGGACATCCCCTCCCTCCCCACCCACCCACACCCAGAGAGTCTGATTTAATTTGTCTGTAGTGTGGCCTGAGAATGGGTTTGTTTATTTTTTCAAGTTCGCAAGGCAGTTCTAATGCGCATCCAAGGTTAAGAACCAATGCGTTAGCCAGTAAATGGGGCCAAAGAGTCCCCTGGGACTTGTCTCGGATATTAGCCCAAATGAGAGACATCCTCAGGAACCATGGGTAACCAGGAGTTCAGGAGAAGCCAGGTTCCATGGCAGGGCCTGCGTCCTTGCTCGGGGCTCATTCTGACGTTGGACTCAGGCTTGTCAGTACCTGAGACCTCAGCGTTCAAAGGTCCACAGAGGAGGAATGGGCTTCCGCATCAGGGAGGGTCAGGGAAGAGACGGCCTCTGGTGGATCTTTGAGAATGAACAGCAATTTCCCACGCAGTCAAGAAGGATAGCCAGTGGAGATGATAATCACCAGTGGAGAGAAGAGCCCAGAAAATCTTAGCGTTACAGGCAGCCGGCATGTTTGGAGAATAGTGAGGCCCCAGGGGGTTAGCTCTTGTTAGCAGTTGGTACCCATGGATTGAAAGGGCTTTTCTGCCTTTATCTTCCAAGAATAATACACGTTGTGGAACTAAGAAAACTGAATCTGGTTCCCCACCATTTCTCGGGAGAGAAGAGCCACTTTATCGAGAAAGTGGGGGCAGCCCAGGAAAACAGAAGGGCCGGGCCTTGAGGAACCGGCCCAGCCTTGTGATGTCCCCTCAGGAGCTCCCCTTACGGTTTGAATTTGGTGGTGATAACAGCAGGACCAACTCCAAGGTCACGGCACATGGCTTCCAAATGAGCAATGCTTTCAGCGTGGCCATTAGGGACCGTATCATAGCTATTTGGTCATCCATGTCCCAGTGTTACATTGCTAGACTTTCAGACTTGCTGTCAATCAGGAAGGGGCTCTAGGATGTCCAAGGTGTGTCTCCATCTGAGCTGTAGTTCTGGAATTTTCTGTATCAGAGTGAGTGACAGACACCACTTGTGTATCTTCAGCATGCATCCTACACTTGATTGGCACCAACTTTGAATTTGAGTCTTGTTCTTCAAGGAGCCATCAGAGGGTTTTAATTTTGGGATAATGTGTGAGAGAACTCTCCTGGGCCTTTTCTAGCCCACCAACGAGACATTGGGGGGCTTCTCTGTTTTTAAGCAAAAGGTGCACCCTGAGGCCCTGAGGACAGGGGAGTCCCGTGACAGGCAGCGCCCCCAAACCCAAATCCTCTGTGGGGCAACTTCCGTTGCTACCACACTGGTGCACAGCACCATCACCTGCAGGCAGGATTGTCCTCACAGCCCCCCGCCGGTCCCCCCACGTCTGCCCCTGAGCCCTGCAGGCTCTGCTCAACATGGCAGGCCAAAGCGATCCTCCAGAAGAGCTCGGGTCACTCCTCACAGCCTGCAGAATAAAAGCCAGATCCTCACAATGACCTGCAGTGCCGTGATCTGAGCCCCCCCCCCCCCCCCGCCCCACCTCTTCTCGGACCCTGTCTCCCCCTGCACCTCCCTCGCTCCCACCTCTGCAGCCACAGTGCTCTTCCACGTTCCTCCAGAGCAGGAGGAACGTACCCTGGACCTCAGGCTGATTAAACCCACAGGGCGGCTTCTTAGAACAGCATTTTCAAATGCAGAAAATAAAATACAGGATATTCTAAAGAAAACCCATTCTAATCAAAATCTTGTAATAAGTAAATAATAAATCAAAAGTGGAATATAATAAGTGTTTTTTTCCTAATGCACCCAATTCAAAATCTAGCATTAGATCCAATAATTGCTGTGACTTTGAAGTCATGAAGGTCTAGAAGATACTTTGAGAGCTTAGTGACTACTCTAATGTGTTACGAGGACATTTATCTGTGGCTTCCATTGGCTGCGTCATTGGAAATCCTGGCACCTTGGTCTGTTGGCCATGGTCATAGTGGATGGAAATTCTAAATGTCGCTAGAGGTAGAGTTAGCGACAAGGGCTTGGAACCTTGACTTGCATCTATGGCCCCGGGTGAGGTTGGAAGCCTCCATGAGGAGCCCAGCTTCGGGGCTCAGGCTCGTGCTGTCCCTTCTGCCTGAAGTCAGACCTCCACACGGCCCGTTTCGGCTGGCTGAAGGCCTTTAGTAAACCTCTTTTCACGTTAGACTTTACAACACTGTTGTTCACATGCTTCTCGCCATGGAGATGTGATGAATGAGCCCAAGCATCTGAAACACTTATAGGTCTCTGTTTTATAACTTAAGAAAAAACCCATTTATTTAGACTAATTGTAGGAGATACATCAGAATTAATTAAGATTCTTATATTGTTATGTTTTCAAACTCATGTCTTATTTTCAAAAATGTTTAGCAGTCACTTAAAAATAACTCAACAGGGAATCTTAAAGAAATCTCCTTTAATTAGTAAATTATTTAAGTTCACACATAGGGAGGCTGGTGAAATGTTTGAAGAGACTTTTGAAATGATTTGTCCTTTTTTAATCAAAATATTTAAGGAGATTATTTGCTTCCTGGCTATTACAGACCTTCCCTAAATTACAAGGGATTCCAAAATAATTGTGTCTGAAGGTGTGAGGATTTCACCACAGAGTCTACATTCTATTATCTTCTCCGTTTGGAAGAGAACCTCGCCATGAATAACCAAGGTCACGCTGTTGCATCTTTGAGATATAATGATTTGCTTCTAGACCCACTCCCTTGGTCATGTATGTGCTCAGCAAATATTTACCTGTCCTCTCTTTGCCAGATGCTGTCCTCACAGCTTCCTGGGGAGGCCTGAGATTCACGAAGTAGTCCTGCTCGGACAGAGTGCTCGTCCTAGAAGGCACATAAGAAAATGAGTTGAGGGGCACCTGGGTGGCTCAGTCAGTTAGGCATCTGACTTCAGCTCAAGTCCTGATCTCGCAGTGCGTGGGTTTGAGCCCCATGTTGGGCTCTGTGCTGACAGCTCAGAGCCTGGAGCTGCTTCGGATTCTGTGTCTCCCTCTCTCTCTGCCCCTTCCCCACTCACGCTCTGTCTCTCTCTGTCTCAAAGATAAATAAATGTTAAAAAAACACCTTTTTTTAAAAAAGCAAATGTTAAGTAGTCTATGTGTTGTGTCCCCTCCCTGCCCCCCCAAAAATCTAGAAAAGCAAGATGAAAACAAAGAGAAATTTTTTAAAGTCAAACTATTAATTTATTAATTTATTTAACTGAAAGTTGCTAAGAGAGTAGATCTTGGATGTGCTTACCTCAAAAAAGAAAGTAACTGTGACATGACACAGGTGTTGGCGAATGAGCAGGAAGGTGCTAATCATTTTGCAATCCACAGGTGCATCAAACTAACGTGTCGCACACCTTAAAATACACAATGCTCTGTATCAGTCATATCTCAATAAAGGTGGGGGGAGCCGCTAGAAGAGAGGCCGAAATAAAAATAGTGCTGGAAAGAATTTTAAAAGTCAATCAGAAATAAAGGCAACATTAGAAGCAGAAAATAAAATGCTCTATATAAAAAGAGGAAAATTGGAGCAAGCTCAGGATTTCTTACAGAATGCAGGGGAAAAGAACAGACAGCTAGAAACGATGACACCTAGGGCAACGGACATGGAGAAGAGAGAGTAACAATCACATAATTGGTCTTCCTGAGCAAGAGAAGGGAGGAAAAGGAGCAGACACAGAACTTAAAGATGGATGGATGGATGGATGGATGGATGGATGGATGGATGGATGGATGGATAGATAGATAGATAGATAGATAGATAGATAGATAATGGATGGACAGAGAGATGATGGATGGATAGATGAATGGATGGATATATGTAGGTAGGTAGGTAGATAGATATATAGAGAGAGAGAAGGAAGGAAGGAGGAAAAAAAGAGAAGAAAGTTTTACCGAAAGGAAACGATGACTGTACTCTGCAGATGAAATGTTCCAAAGTGTTTTGGGCAGAGCTGATGAGCAAGTGATACTATCTCTTGATCGTATCCTGGCAAAATTTTTGAAAATTTTAGATCATAGAATCCTGCAGGGATCTGAAAAGAGAAAAGGAAGTAGCAACACCAGATTACTTAAAAGGGAATAAAAAACCCGGCTGCCTCGGACTTCTTCAAAGTGTGAAGGCCCACGTGACAATGGTCGGCCTGAGCGGTGAGGAGAAGCTTGCGTTTCCGCACCCCAGTTCCGTGGGAGCTGAGCTGTTTCTTAGTGAGGAGAAGAGAAGACGTGCCTACACACTCAAGGAGTCACCATCCGTCCTGCCCACTGACCTACCTGCCTTCTTGGGAGAAACACTCCCAAGTGGCTACCCTGTCAAGCAAGACAGGAATCTTATTACAATCATGGAAACTCTGCAGTATTAAAGGAGTCATAATAAACATTGAAACAACTTAGATATAGAATTTAAGAGTTTATTTTAGTGACTTAAAAGTAGATCGCAAATCTATGGGGCTCCTGGGTGGCTCAGACGGTTAAGTGTCCGACTGGGGCTCAGGTCATGGTCTCCCGGTTCATTGAGTCCGGTGTCAGGCTGTGTGCTGACAGCTCGGAGCCTGGAGCTGCTTCCGATTCTGTCTCCATTCCTCTCTGCCCCTCCCCCATTCATGCTCTGTCTCTTTCTCAAATATAAATAAACATTGAAATACGTTTAAAAAATTGATTGCAAATCTTAAATATAGAAGATACATGATGAAAAATAAAAATGTAAAATGACAGAATTTCAAATCCTATATTCTGTCAGAAGACAAAAAGGGTGGGAGAGAGATGTAAGAAGGAAAATTTCATGTTTTCTCATCCTAGAAAGAGAATTGGAGATCTAGGAGATATGGTCTGAGGTTTTTTTGGTGGTTTTTTTTTTTACTTTTTAAAATTGGGAGGCAGGGAAGGCATTCAGCGGGCGTCATTCGATGGAAGGTCTTGCTGTCACCTGTGCCCCTGCCCCTTTTGGGACCTGTGTCAGAGTCTCTGTCTCTTCCAGGGATTCTCTGTGTGGGCATGAATACGTAGCTTTTCCTCTTTTTAGTGTAAAAGTCAGCATATTCAACACAGCATTCTACACCTTGCAGTTTTCAGTTGAGAACATTTCTTTTTTTTTTAAAGTGTTATTGAAATATGATTGAGATGCAAAAACGTTGTAGATGCCTAATCCATACACTTTGATGAGGTTGGATACGTGCATTCACCCGCTAACCATGATCCGAGTCAAGATAATCCACATATCCATCACCTCCAAAACTTACCTTGTGAACCCCGTTTTTGTGATAAGAACACTTCTCATGAGATCTACTTTGAGCGCATCTTTAAGTGCATAGCACAGTCTTGTTGGCACTCGGCACTAGGCTGTCCGGCAGATCTCTAGGATTAATTCGTCCTGCGGAGCCGAAGCTTAGTAACACTTGGACCACAGTCCTCCATTTCTCCTGTGCTCAGGCACCCGGTTACCACCGTTCTATTCTCCGCTCCTGTGAACGTGGCTCTTGTGGTCATGTAAGTGGATTCATGCAGGATTTGTCCTGTGACCAGCTGGTTATAGTCAGCTTCTGTTCTCCGTAAGTTCATCCCTACCGTCACAATGTCTTTTAAAAGAAGTTGATTTACTTTTGAGAGAGAGAGAGAGAGAGAATGAGGGTGAGCATGTGCACAAGCTGAGGACTGGCAGAGAGAAGTGGGAGACAGAGGATCTGAAGCAGGCTCTGCACTGACAGCACAGAGCCCGGCCCTGGGCTCCAACCCACCCACCATGAGATCATGACCCGAGCCCGTCAGCTGCTTAACCAACCGAGCCACCCAGGCGCCCCAGCGTGTCCTTTTAGTAAGGCTGAGCAATAGTCCGCTGTGCGCATTTTCTTCATCCATTCATCTGTCAAAACACACTCAGGTTGTCTCCTGAACTTGGCTGTTGTGAACACCGCTGCAGTGAATGTTGGAGTGCGGATGTCTGTCTGAGAGCCTGACTTCAATTCCGTTGGATACGTACTGTACCCAGAAGTGGGGTTGCTGGGTCATATGGTAGTTCTCGTTGCTTTTTAATGTTTAAGCAGCCCCCGTCCTGCTCTCCCAAACAGCCATACCATTTTACATGTCTACCAACAGTGGGGTAGGATCCTAGTTTCTCCGCAGTCTTACTAACGACTGGTGTGTTTTGTGTTTTTGAGAGCAGCCATCATAACCGGGTTGAGGTGGTATCGCCTTGTGCTTTGGATTTGCATTTCCCTAATGATGAGTGATGTTGAGCATCTTTTCACATACCTGCTGGCCATCTGTGTGTCTTTGGAGAAATGTCTATTCAAGTCCTTTGCCCATTTTTAAGTTGAGTTACTTGTTTATCTGCTGTTGAGTTGCAGGAGTTTCTTATACATTCTGGATATTAACCCCTTATTAGATAAATTGTTTACCAAAATTTTCTCCTGTTCTGTAGGTTGTCTTTACACTTGGATGTTTCCTTTTTCTCACAGAAGTTTTTTTACTTTGAAAGTCCCATTTGTCTACTTTTCCTTTTGGTGCTTTTGCCTTTGGTGGTCCAAGAAATCATTGCCCAGACCAACGTCAAGGTTTTCTCCTGTCTTTTCTTCCAAGAGTTTTAGTTTCAGTCTTATGTTTGTCTTTAATCCATTTTATCACACACATATATATTTCGTGTATGATGTAAAAAGGGGTCTGATGTCATTCTTTTACATGTAAGCATCCAATTTTCTCAATACCATTTGTTGAGGAGACTGTCTTTTCCCCTGTGTGTGTTCTTGGCACCTGTGTCAAAGATCAGTTGACCATATTTGCGTGATTTAAATTCTGGGTTCTTTTCTCTGTTCCATTGGTCTATATGCCTGTTATTTAAAAAATATTTTAATGTTTATTTATTTTTGAGAGAGAGAGAAAGTGAACAAGGAAGGGACAGAATGAGAGGGAGGCAGAGAACCCAAAGCAGGCACCTTGCTGTCAATGCAAAGCCTGACGTGGGGCTCAAATCCAAAAACTGTGAGATTATGACGTAAGCTAAAGTCTGATGCTCAACTGACTGAGCCACCCAGGTGCCCCTATGTGCCAGTTTTTAATGCTGACATCATTCTGTTTTGATTACTGTAGCTTTGTAATATATTTTGAAATCAGGAAATGTGATGCCTCCAGCTTTGTTCTTTTTTTCTTAATGTTGCTTTGACTCGTTGGTACCTTCAGTGGTTCCATATGCATTTTAGGATTGTTTTCTTTATTTCTATTTTTTTTTAAATGCCATTGGAATTTAGATGGGGATAGCATTTAATCTGTAGATTGCTTTGTGTAGTATGCACATTTTAAATATTAAATCTTCCTGTCCATGAAAATGGGATGCCTTTCTGTTTATTTGTTTCTTCTTTAATTATTTGCATGAATGACTTGTACTCATCTCTGTGCAAATCTGTTATCTTCTATGTTAAGTTTATTTCTAAGTCTGTATTCTTTCTGATGCTATTGTGAATGGGATTATTTTTGTAATTCCCTTTTCAGATATTTCATTATTAGTGTACAGAAATGCAACTGATTGTTGTGTGTTAATTTAGTATCCTTCAACTTTACTGAATTTCTTTATTTGGGGTGTGTGTGTGTGTGTGTGTGTGTGGTCTTTAGGATTTTTTTTTTTACATAAAAGATTATGTCATATGAAAATATAAATGATTTTACTTTCTTCTGACCCAGTGCCTTTAATTTCTTCTTCTTGCCTAAGTACCCTGACTAGAACTGCCAGTACAATTTTGAATACAGGTTTCAAGAGTGGGGGTGTTTGCTTTTGTTTCTGATCTTAGAGAAAAAGCTTTCAGTTTTTCATCATTGAATATTAAGGGTGATAAGCTGTGAGCTTATCATATGTGGACTTTATTATGTGGAAGTAACTTCATTTGATATCAAATTTGTTGAGAGTTTTTATCATGAAAATATTAGATTTTGTTGAATACTTTTTCCACATTTATTGAAATGATTGTGATTTTTATCCTTCATTCTGTTCATATGATCTATATCACATTAATTAATTTGCATGTCTCCCAGGGATAAATCCCACTTGGTGATGTTATATGATCCTTTTAATGTACTACTGAATTCAGTTTGCTAGGTTGTTTTTGAAGATTTTTATGTCTGTGTTCATCAGGAGTGTTGACCTGTAGTTTTCTTTCCTTGTAGTGTTTTTGTCTGTCTTTGGTGTCAGGGCAATGTTGTCCTTATAAAATGAGTTTAGAAGTATTTCTTCATAAGGGCATCTTATGGGTGGCTCAGTCAGTTGTGTGTCCGACTTCAGCTCAGGTTGTGATCTCAAGGTTTGTGAGTTTGAGCCCTGCATTGGATTCTCTGCTGTCAGCACAGAGCCTGCTTCAGACCCTCTGTCCCCCTTTCTTTCTGCTCCCCCAAAATAAAAAATAAACATTAAGAAGTAGTGTTTCTTCCTCTTAAGTGTTTTGCAAGAATTTAGGAAGGATTGTATTAAATCTTTTTAAAAGGTTTGGTATAATTCATCGGTGAAGCCATCTGGCCTTGAACTTCTGTTTGTTGGGAGGCTTCGGATTATTGATTCAATTTCCTTATACATTATTCACGCCTGTTCAAGTTGTCTGTTTCTTCATGTTTCAGTCTTGGCAGTTTTTATATTTCTATGAATGTATCATTTCCTCTAGGTTTGGTTGTAATTATTGAAATTATTCGTAAGTTGTGATCCTTTTGGTTTCTGTGTCATCAGTTTTCATGTCTCCTTTTTCATTTTTTATTTTACTTATTTGAATTCTTATTATTTTTAGTAAGGGTGGATAAGGGCTTGTCAGCTTACTTTCTCTTTTCAAAAAACAACTCATTTTTGTTAATTATTTCCTATTGGTTTTCTGCTCCTTATTTTGCCTACTTGTGCTCTAATTCCTGTGTTTTTTTTTTTAATCTTCCTTCTGCTAATGTTGGGTTTAGTTCTTCTTTTTCTAGGTCCTTGAAGGATAAAGTTCAGTTGATTGAGATCTTTCTTCTTTTGTAATGTAGGGATTTATAAACTTCCTTCTTACTACTGCTTTTCTTGGATCGCACAGGTTTTGTTATGTCCTATGTTTATTTTCATTTGTTTTAGGTATTTTCTAATTTTCCTTTTGATCTCTTCTTTGACTCAATTGTTGCTCAAGAGTGTCTGTGTTAATTTCCACATATTTGAATTTTCCAATTTTCCTTCTGGTACCAATTCCTAGTTTTGTTCCATTGTGGTTAGAAGAGAAACTTGGTGTGGTTTCAATATTCTTAAATTTGTTAAGACATCTTTTGTGGCCTAATATGTGATCTGTCTTGGAGAATGTTTCATGTGCATTGAGAAGAATGTGTATTCTGCTATTGTTGGGTGGAATATTCTATGTCTGTCTGATAGATCCATTTGGCTAATAGTTCAAGTCCAGTTTCCTTGTTAATTTTCTGTCTGGACATTCTTTCTATCCATTGTTGAAAGTGGGATGTTGAAGTTCCCTATTATTATTGTATTGCTATCTATTTCTCTTTACACAGCTGTCAATGTTTGCTTTGTATATTAAGGTGCTCTGATATTGGATGCATAAATATTTATAATTGTTATAGCTTCCTGGTGAATTGACCCTGAATGAATATATACTGACCTTGTATCTTGTAACGGTTTTTGACTTAATGTTGCCTCCTATACATACAGACACCCTTGCTCTCATTTGGTTACCGTTTGCATGGGATATCTTTTTCCATTCCTTCACTTTCAGCCAGTGTGTGTCTATAATTCTAAAGAGAGTCTCTTTTAGGCAGCATATAGTTGAAACTTCTCTTTAAATCAATTCAGCCATTCTATGCCTTTTGGTTGAAGAGTTTACTCCATTTATATTTAAAGTAATTATTGATAGGTAAGGACTTAGTATTGCCATTTTGTTAAATTTTTTCTTGTCTTAAAACATTTTTTTAATCTTTATTTATTTTTCAGAGAGAGAGACAGAGACAGAGACAGAGAGAGACAGAGAGACAGAGTACAAGCAAGGGAGGTACGCAGAGGGAGGCACAGAATCTGAAGCAATCTCCAGGCTCTGAGCTGTCAGCACAGAGCTTGACGCAGGGCTCTAACTCACAAGATGTGAGACTGTGACCTGAGCCAAAGTCAGATGCTGACGTGAGCCATCCAGGCTCCTCTGTTTTTCTGTCTTAATTGTGGTTCTTTTGACTCTCTTTCCTCTACTTCCATTTTCCTTTAAGATTTATTGATTTTTTAATAGTGACATGCTTTTTTTTTTTCTTTTTCTTTTGTGTATCTACTGTAGGTGTTCTTTGTGTGTGGTTACTGTGAGGGGTCACATAAAATATCTAATGGTTATAAATGATTATTTTAAATCAATGACAACATAACTTCAATCTAATACGAAAACTCTACACTTTTACCTCTCTATCTTCCTACTTTATGTTACTGATGTCACCCTTTACATTTTACATTGAGTACCCTTAACAAATTTTCATATTCAAAGTCTTCTTTTGTCTTTTAACTTTTATGTTGGAGTTAAGAGGGATTTATACGCCCCAGTTACAGTTTATTGTGTTTTATATTTGTGTACATATTTACCTTTTCCTTCTTTCATATGCTTTTGTGTTTTTGTTTTGTGTCCTTTCATTTCGCCTTGCAGAACTCTCTAGCATTTCATCCGTAGCAGGTCTGGTGATGATGAACTCACTCAACTGTCATTTGTCTGGGAACGTCTTTATTCGCCTTTCATTTCCAAAGGACATTTTTGCTAGACATTTGATTGGTTGACTTTTTGTGGGTTTTCAGTAATTTTGCAGGATCATCAGTATTTCATTACACTGATACATATAAGTTAGTGGATGGGTCCCTGTTGGGTATGTGACCTGTCTCCAATCTTTTGCTTTTATATAACTGCATAAATACAGCATTCCGTCAGCAGGTGTGTTGACAGCATTCATTCCCAGAAGAGGGGATTACTAGATTCAAGGATTGTAATGTTAAAAGATCTGGTTGAATTGCCATCAACTAGTTTGCTTGTTTTTTTTAAAGTAAATTATAACATTATGGGAACTTTAAACACAGCATTTAGTTTCCACTTCATGAGACAAAAGGGAACTAAGACAGGATAATCAAAAGTCAAAAGCCCACAAAGTCAGAAGGTCTAGAGCAATGACAGAGTAAACCTAAGCGTATGTGTAATCACAATAAATGCTAATCGGGTTAACAGCAAAGGCTCTTAGATTGGGTTTGCCAGTAAAACCTAATGATATACAACTACAGGAGACATTTCCAAGATAGAATTATACAGGAAGTTGTAAGACTTGGGCAAAAGTATATTAAGTGAAGAAAACAGAAACAGAATAACCAGACGTCACAATAGTAAAATCAGACAACATATGACGTAAGACCCTAAAAAAGGATAAAAAACATCTATTAAAGAAAATAAGATCCATAGCAAACCAGAGTCGGCATGAACTGTCATGTGCTGGATAAGATACAGCACGTGAACACCAAAATGGGGAAAACATAAAAAATATTGTGGTAAACATAGTGGACAAGAGTGTTTTGTCTGGACGCGAGTGCTAGAGGAGAAGGAGGCTAATGGGGACACTTCCTAAAAGAGGATAAGAAGATTTTGGGGCGCCTGGCTGCCTCAGTTAAGCGTCTGACTTCAGCTCGGGTCATGATCTCACGGTTCGTGGGTTCAAGCCCCGCATCGGGCGGGCTCTGTGCTGACAGGCTCAGAGCCTGGATCCTGCTTTGGATTCTGTGTCTCCCTCTCCGCCTCTCTCTCTTTCTCTCTCTCTTTGTGTCTCTCAAAAATAAATAAAATGGTAAAAAATTTTAAAAGACGATAATAAGATTTAATTACTGAAAATATCTGAACTTCACACCCTAAAAAGAAATAATATACCTTCTTTTCAAGTATACATAAAACATTTACCAAAAAAATGATTGTGTTTTAGGCCATAAATATATGTTAGAAATTTCAAGGAATAGAAGTTGTACAGAATACATTTTCTGATCACAATGCACTGATGGTATAGCTCCCTTGCAAAAGGTCAGAGTGATAAAAATGCCAACTAGTTGGAACATTTTTAAATTACTTTCTGGGGCACCTGGGTGGCTCAGTCAGTTAAGCGTCCAACTCTTGGTTTCAGCTCAGGTCGTGATCTAGTGGTTCGTGAGATCTAGCCCCACATCGGGCTCTACACTGATAGCACAGAGCCTGCTTGGTCGGGATCGTCTCTCTCCCTCTCCCCCTCCCCCTCCCCTGCTCATGCTCTCAAAATAAATGAAATGGACTTAAAATTAAATGAATAAAGTAAAATCCTTCCTAAGTAAGATGTGAGTCAAAGAGGAAATTCGATGCAATTACCAACTATGCAGAAAATCACTCTGTCCCATGATTTCGCCCCGAACCCTACCCTACACTCATTGTATGCATTCTGCCGTAATCACCTCATTTAATTTTGTGATTTCAATCATCAGTTCTATGTTAATACTTCTATCTCCGGTCTAGACATTTCTCCCAGGTTCCAAATCCAGTCTGTTGCTTTTGGATGTCACTCAGCTCTCTCGGAGTCTCAACGCACTGACAATAATTTCTCATGTTCTCCACGCAGACCTGCTCTTCCTCTGGTTTTCCTTGTTTGAGTTAATGGACCACCATCTACCTGCGTGTCATCCTGAAATCCTTCCGTCCCTCACTCCCCCCTGCGAAGTCCGTATGCACTTCGATAAGTACTAAGTAACCCGTGTCGCTCCCACCTCTGCCCCTCACCTTTTTCTCTCACTCAGTTCCTTTCGTACCACCAGCTCGCCCTGCTGACCCTTGCCCCCCTCTTTCCTTCTTTTCCATCACATCCAGGCTGGTATTTCTAAAGCACCAATCTGGTATTTTCAGACCTTTTAAAATAATTATCGCTTAAAAGAATTCAGTCGTTTCCTATTTCCCTTAAAATAAATTCAACCAGATTCCTTACTGCAGATAATAAACTTGCACTTGACGGACACCTGCTCAGTCTTGACCCATCTCCCCCCTCCCATCTGTGTCCTTTGAGCTCCAGTCATAATAAACTTCTGTGAGTCCCAAGCGCGCTCTGTTTTCCTTTGTGTCTGGGACTCGATGCACGCTGCTCCCTGTCCCTAAAACAGTCTCCCCGCCCCCCTGTCCCCTTCCCCTGTCGTGCTCTTCCTCATCCCAGGGCACCAGCTCAGGCGTTCCTTCCTGTGGGGGCGTCCCGCCTTCTCCAACTGCCTGGCGTGCAGCCCCCGTGTGGTGGCACCCAGTGGGCACCTTCATCCCAAGCCCTGATCTCCTTTTACTGCAATCAGCGGTTTCCTCCGAAGCCTTCCCTTAAAATCAAGTTTTGTTTTTTTCTTTTTCTTCTTCCTTTTACTTTAAATTAGGTTTCTTGAGGAACTTGGTTCACTGTCACCTGCTTTCCACCAGCCCAGAGCCTCGTGTGGAGTGGGCACTGCGGAAACACTTTCTGAGTGAATGAATGAATGAATGAATGAATGGTGGGGGCTGCGTTGTATTTCAGAACACAAGATATATGGTCAAAGTCGGACTCAAAGGAAAAGTCGTAGTTTTAAATAGTTTAACTTTAAAATAAGCAAACTAAAATAACCTCATTAGGAAGGCAGAGACTTAGAAGTTTCCCTTAGCTAGAAATAAAAGGAAATTTCTTCGGCTTGACAACAGCTATCAGAAGCCAAATCCAGGGGCGCCTGGGTGGCTCGGTCAGTTCAGTGTCTGATTTTGCCTCAGGTCATGGTCTCGTGGTTTGTGAGTTTGAGCCCCACCTCGGGCTCTGTGCTGACAGTGCTTGGGATCCCCTCCCTCCCTCCCTCCCTCCCTCTCTCTCTCTCTTTCTCTGCCCTTGTCCCAGTCACGTGTGCATGCTCTCCCTCAAAATAAATAAACTTTAAAAAAAAGAAGTGAAAAGCAAGCATCATACTTAAGGAGGG
>NC_043708.1:137492299-137496312 GCF_006229205.1 Suricata suricatta
GGCGTGGGCCCACTGGTAGGAGGATTCTTTACATGTAAACAGTCCAGGCCTATAAATGTGTTTTCTCTTCCTTATGGTTTTCTGAATAAGATTTTTTTCTCTAGCTTACTCCAGGGTCAGAACACGGCAGGGAACACATACAATACACGAAACACATGCAGTCGACTGTGTATGTTATTGACGAGGCTTCCATGGTCAAGTTTTGGGAGAGTCAAAGCTGCATATGGAATTCTGACCGTGCAGGGGCGGGGTCTGCACCGTGACCCCCTTCTTCACGGGTTCGCTGTAATGAAGTCCAGGAAGATGACAATACAAATCTCCAAGTGTTCACAGCTTCACATAGATTTGTTGTCAGCCATAAACAACGATAAAATCTATTTTTAAAGAGCCTGCTTACCCACTCTTAAAAAGCAAGCCATGGCCACGACCGTGTAATGCCCCTCGAGTTTCCTCCTCAATTCCAGCACGGACGAAACCGAGTCCTGCTTGTACGGAGCATGGGAAGCCCTTGGACCAGAAGCCCTGGACACTTACCCGGCAGGTGGAGTGTAGACGTTGCAGTGGCCTGCTTTTTAAAGAGTGGGTAAGCTTCGGGAAGTCAGGTGTCACAGCCTTGGTGGAGCGCATGCTTTGTCTACAGTAAGGACTTTGCATTGTGTTGGGTTCTGTGCTGACAGCTCGGAGCCTGGAGCCTGGAGCCTGCTCTGAATTCTGTCTCCCTCTCTCTCTGCCCCTCCCCCACTTGCACTCTGTCTCTCTCTCCCTCTCAAAAATAATAATAATAATAAACATTAAAAAAATTTTTTAAAGGGAGAACCAAGAGAGGTTCCTCTGAGTTTTGCATTTCACAGACCAGCAAAACGCTAAGACTTCTCAAGATCTGGGAGAAGAAATTCTTTCGATTTCTCATGGGTCCGAGATGTCTATAGTCTCTGCATCTCCCTGTGTCCACCCCGACTTAAAACTCAACACTCCATTGTGTTCCCTGAAATTACCCTCTTTCATGAAAGCATTAATGAACAAGGTTTTTTTTCCTAAAGATTAAAAAAATTTTTTTAATGTTTATTTATTTTTGAGAGCCAGACAGAGCACAAGCAGGGGAGGGGAAGAGAGAGAGGGAGACAGAATCCGAAGCAGGCTCCAGGCTCCGAGCTGCCAGCACAGAGCCTGATGCAGGGCTCGAACTCATGGCCTGTGAGATCATGACCTGAGCTGAAGTTGGACGTTTCACCCACTGAGGCTCCCAGGTGCCTGTCCCTAAAGATTTTATTTTACTTTTTTCTTAAGGAGGAGTGTTATGTTGCCTATGCGCAGCAAACAACTAAAAGATTCACATTAGATATTTTGTTTTCCAGAGATACTTCTGTGTTAACCCACCTCTGGGAACCTCTCCCTCTGTCTCTACCTCCAACTCCACCACCTGCTCTCTTCCAGCCAACCCTCCTGCCATCCGCACTCAACGTTACACTGCTGTCCCTTCCTGATCCAGAGCAATCCCACCCTCTTCGGCTCCCAGGGACTCACGTGCCGAAGCAGTCAGGTGCCCAGGAGCCCACAGCCCTTTGCCTTAATGGGACCCGTCAGGAGCCACACACGTAGGAGCCGCCACGTCTCCCACTCAGTGTAGATCAGCCCGTCCGCTGCCGCGTGGTCAGAATGCTGAATGGTATTTGTCCATGGTTGTTCTATGGCCCTATTCTTAAAGGAATTTGCCTTTTGTCATATTTGTTTTTATCCCAAAGGTGTCCCTCAGCCTAACATAACTTGGCTGAAGAGAGAAGGACCTCTGAGTGACAATGTTTCCTTGCTTTTCAATGGATCCCTGTTGTTGCAGAACGTTTCCCTTGAAAACGAAGGAACCTACGTCTGCACAGCCACCAACCCTCTAGGAAAGGCCACCGCAACGTCTACACTCCACCTGCTTGGTAAGTGTCCAGGGCTTCTGGTCCAAGGGCTTCCCATGCTCCGTACAAGCAGGACTCGGTTTCGTCCGTGCTGGAATTGAGGAAACTCGAGGGACGTTACACGGTTGTGGCCATGGCTTGCCTCTGCCCGCTTCCGCTTGGAGCCCTGTGTCTGGTCCTTGTCTTACCCGTTCTTCTCGTAGAAGGCTGGGACTTTCCTGCGGCTACTTCTCTGTCCAAGTATCTACTGTATTGTTTCCTGCCCAGAATCAAGACCTTTCACATTCTGCCTGTGTACTTGCTCATCTGCTGCCCCAGCCCCCCATTCCAGGCCGGCAGTGAGCTCTGTTCTCGTCCGTGTGGTCTCCTGCGCCATGACCCAACAGAACCGCCCCCCACCCCCGCCCACATGCTGTTTCCCTGGAAGTATGGCTTCCAGACACGCTGCTCTCCAAGGAAGAGGGGTCCCTCACTGCCGTTCTCACGGGATAGATGTAGGGCCAACTTCTATCACTTAGGGAGGAATTCCTGTCTCCTGTGGGACTTTTCTGATTTTGTTTGACCTCTTTTGTCTGGACTTACCATTTGGTATCAGATCAGGTCCTAACCCACGTTGCTCTCCTGTTGTTCCCTCTTTTATGTATGTTTCCTCAATTAAATGGCAGGTCCTTTAATTATAGAGACCACGTCTGATTTTCTTTTTGCAGCCCTGAAGATATAATATAGTTGGGGGCACACAGTAGGTTCCTCATAAATACTAATCAGTTGAGTCTTAAGACCCCTTACTGTTGGGTCTGTATTGTAATTTGGAGACGTTCATCACAATGTGCCCCGCAGGAGAGGATCACAGGCTGCGGCTGCTGCTTCTCTCTGTAGGGAGAGTATCTGAAGTTCATTCCCTTCCCCTACCTCCATCCCTTTTGTTTCTTAAATTCCACAGGTGAGTGAAAGCAGATGATATTTGTCTTTCTCTGACTTATTTTGCTCAGCATAATACATGTGGTTACAAATGGTAAAATTTCATTCTTTTTGATCCTGGAGTAGTAAGGAAAGGAAAAATAAGATAAAGAGAGAGAGGCAAGCCATAGAGACCTGTGAAGACAGAGAACAAACAGGGCTGCTGGAGAGGAGGTAAGTGGGGGATGGGCTAGTGTGAGATGAGCATTAAGTGAGGCACTGGTTGGCGTGAGCACTGGGTGTTGCATGGCAGTGATGAGTCGCTGGATTCTTCTCCAAAACCAATACTACACTGTATGTTAATGCTATTTAATTTGAGTTTAAATAAATAAATTAAAAACTATATATCTGGAGTTGAACAAATTCTTGTCACCAAAATGGGCTTTAAATTGTTGAGGTTTTAGGACTCAATAAATACTCCTCCTCTTTCCCACCAGGGTTTGGAACCAAGTGAGAGTTGATCACAGAAGTCGGTCAGATGGACCTTAGGGACCACTGGTAGTCTTCTCTGTAGCTCCCACACCCACCACGGGTGTAGTAAGTGTGAAACGCATGTTTCACAGAGGAGTGAAATTGAGTCATTGGCAGACGTGGTATGAGATTACTATAGAATCCATTGCTGAACCAAGAGGATGAAGGAAAAGAGCTTTCTCCGTGGTGTTTCTTGTTGGCAGTTGGAGGAGCCCAAGGACATGATAGGTGGGAGGTGTCCGTGTGGGGCTGGAACCATTGTCTGGCAGGAAGCACTTTGATGTGCACTCATTATTCTGATACTTATATTCCTCATCGTCTTAGGCTATAAACCTTGAAACCACGCAGAGACACAACATGTTAGCATAGCTGTTCTAACTAAACCCTGATAGCACCCCACGTGCCCCCCACGGAACCTCCAGTCTGTGAGAGCCTGAACATCGGGACAGAACATTTCATCGGCAGGAGCCGACTTCCTAGTGGCTGTCTAAGAACACCCAAGCTGGAATAAGACTTAGATAATGTTTAACTGGTAAATAAATGCTTCTTTTCTCTCTCTCTCTCTCCCTCCCTCCCTCCCTCCCTCAGAACAAAGATGGTTGGACAGTAAACGTGGATTTCCCAAAGACCATAGAAAGCATAGGCTCCAGGCATCCAACACGGGAACCAGCAGCAATGATC
>NC_043708.1:137496412-137498162 GCF_006229205.1 Suricata suricatta
ACGGCCGAGCAGGAGCTCCTAGCTGGAGCCCTCGGGCGCTCTGAGGGACCACGGGCCTGGGCGGGCAAAGAATTACCATCTTCTGTCACTGGGCTGTAACTGAAGTTTGGGTTTCCTCCAGTTATAAACACATCAGCTGCAAAATACAGTGGTATTAGCAAGGCCTGCGTGATTCTGTCCGAGGTGGAAGCCACAGGTGCTTTTACGTGACATCAGGATGGACCAGGCATCTCAGAATGCCAATTATACTCATCGCCGCTGCAAAACTCACGTACCGCTGGAACTTACGACCTAGTGTGTTAACGGACAAGCAACTCCGTTACTGTATCATACTTGTAAAGTAGTTTAGGGCCGTATTTCCGTGTAATTGGTTTCCAGGGGCAGGAGTCGTGCTAAGTCTGGGATAAAGCGTTCTGCAAACAGCTGTGGATTTACCCTCGTAGGGGGGACAGTCTAGGGGGACGAGATGGACCGTGGGAAGAGCGATAGACGGATGATAAAGAAAGAGGGCACAAACGCGGCATGGGGCCCTGGCTGTGCGTGGAGGGTAAGGGCAGACACGGTCTCCCTGAAAACAGATGAACGAAAATATCTAAGGGCAAAGAAAGGGAACAGTGTTCTAGGTAGTGGGAACAGTATAGGCAAAGGCTCTGAGTCCGGAGAATGGCGCCTCTCAGAGACACACAAACGGCATGGAATGGAGATCAGGTAACCAGGACGGGGGCCGCCAACGGCACAGGGCGGCCGTGCGAGGTACAAGCACGGCCAGGCTTCTGCTCTCGCCACAGGCGTTCAGTCAGGCAGCAGGTGCCACTGGGTGCCAGGTGTGCGTTAGGCACTATTGAAAAGAATTTTGTAAATGTTTATTTTTGGGAGAGAGAGAGACAGAGTGTGAGCAGGGGAGGGGCAAAGAGAGAGGGAGACACAGAATCGGAAGCAGCTCCAGGCTCCCAGCTGTCAGCACAGGGCCTGACATGGGGCTCGAACCCACGAACACAAGATCGTGACCTGAGCCGAAGTCGGACGCTCAACCGACTGAGCCACCCAGGCGCCCCATGTTGAGCACTATTTTAGACACAGGGTGAAAAAATCCGCAAGACAGACATGACCTTAGTGTTAGGGATTCAGCCTCTGTCCTAAGAATGATGAGAAGCGTCCGAAGGGTTTTAAACAAAAGGGCATAACGGTGAATCTGTCTTTTCAAGACGACTCTGCTAACGCAGTGGAAGCGCCCTCGGGAGCGGTGCCGTGCGGGGTGGCGGCGTGCTCTCCATGGGAACCGTGGAAATGCACGGGAACGGATGGAGGTGAGAGAAATGGGGGGCCTGGGCCGCAGTCACCGACTCCGGAAGCCGAGCGGTGGACTGGGCGTGGTGGGGATCGGGAGTTGGGTTTTGGACATTTAAAATCACTGGTTTCTGTCACCTATCACGTAGAAAGGTCACCAGTGGTTTTTTAGCACCGGGTGGAATCTAGGGATCGGCACTTGGAACAGGACCTCCACGCGGTCCGACGCCCGACCCATGGAGCCGGCTCGCTGAGGGCTCTGAGCACAGATTTTCTCCCTTTGAACTCTGGCCTTTGTAACTGTGTGGCCTTGGGGCAACCCTCCCACCTGCAGAACAGGAGACTGGCAGGGTGCCTGCGTAGTGAACTGCAGAAAGCACTCAGCGGAGCGCTGGGTGCAGAGTACGTGCTAAACAGAGCTCAGCGAGCGCGGGGGCAAATCCGGATCGCGAGCCTTCTAACA
>NC_043708.1:137498262-137501865 GCF_006229205.1 Suricata suricatta
CTTACACACAAAGAATGAAACTGGACTACTTTCTTATAGCACACACAAAAATAAACTCAAAATGGATTAAAGACCTAAATGTGAGACCTGAAATGATAAAAATCCTACAGGAAAGAACAGGAAGTAATATCTCTGACCTTGGTCATAAAAACATTTTCCTAGATATGTATTCTCAGGCAAGGGAAGCAAAAGCAAAAATAAACAAATTGAATTATTACATCAAGATAAAAAGCATGGGGAAGGAAACAATCAACAAAACAAAAAGCCTGCTAAATGGGAGACATACCTGATAAAGGGTAATAGGAAAACTATATGAAGAACATAGGCAACTCAGCATCACAATAGCATGTAGTCTGACTAAAATGGGCAGAAGACCTGAACAGACATTCTTCCAAGGAAGACATACAGATGGCCGAGAGACACATGAAAAGATGGTCAACATCTCTAGCCATTAGGGAAATGCAAATCAAAACCATAATGAGATATCACCTCATACCTGTCAGAATGGCTGAAATCCAAAAGATAAGAAATAGTAATTATTGGTGAGGATATGGAGAAAAATGAACTCTTATGCTCCATTGCTGTGAATATTAGTAAATTGGTACAGCTGTGGAAAACACTATGGAGGTTCCTCAAAAGCTTAAAAATAGAACTATCATATGGTCTGGTAATTCCACTACTGGGTCTTTAGACAAAAAAAGAAAAAGAAGAAGAAGAAGAAGAAAGAAAAGACTAATTTGAAAATGTATATGCACCTCTATGTTTATAGCAGCATTATTTACAATAGCCAAGATATGGAAGCAATCCAAGTGTCCATTAGGAGATGAGTGGGTAAAGAAGATTTGGTGCATATATCCACAATGGACTATTAGCCATAAAGAACAAGATCAAAATCTCGCCATTTGCAACAACATGGATAGAGCTACAGGGTGTAAGGTTAAGTGAAATAAGTCAATTTGAGAAAGATAAATACCATATGATCATAAATTTACATGGAATTTAAGAAACAAATAAACAAAGGGAAAAATGGATTAAAAAGATACTCTTAAATACAGAGAACAAACTGACGGTGGCCAGAGGGAAGGTGAGCGAGGGGATGGGTGGAATAGGTGATACAGATGAAGAGTACGTTTGTCTTGATGAGCACTGAGTAATGTGCAGAGCTGCTGAGTTACTAGATTCTACACCTGAGACCCTGTCACACTGTGTTAATTATACCTCAATTAAAAAAACTAGAGTTTATTTCTAAAACATGTGAAGCTATTGAGAAGTCTTATATGAGAGTGAATATGATCTTTTCAAATGCTCTTGGAACCAAAATCATTAACTATAAGCCAAAAAATTATCAAATGGAACTTCATCAAGATTATTAAAGTCTGGTCATCAAGAACACCATTAAGAATATGAATAGTTGAGCCACAGATTGGGGAGAAAGATTGGCAGAACGTGTCTGATGAGGGACTCATATCTAGATGATACAAAGAACTCCTACAAGATAACCATAAACCCTCCCATCCCCCCAAAAGAGACACTGAGCAAAACGCTTGCACAGACGGTTCACAAAAGAAGATACACAGATGGCGTGTATATACCAGAAAATGGCCATTAAAACCGCGACTAGAAGAGTGAAAACAAAAAGACTGACAGTGCCAGGTCTTGGTAAGGGTGTGAAGCTGCTGAGACTCTTACGCGTTGGTGGTAAGCATGTAATCTGGTACAAGCCCTCTGGGAGACTGTGTGCCGCTTTCTGATCATGCAAAGCATACACCTGCCTTTGACCCAGCAATTCCGCTCGCGGATAGTTACCCAAGAAATGTGAAAACACGTTCACGAAAAATGTGCACAAGAATGCTCATAGCAGCCTTCACTTCACAATGGCCGTCAAAAGGAGAATGGATAAACAAAGCGTGGTATTTTCAGACACTGGAATATTATTTAGCAATAGAAGAGAGGGGCTGCTGATAAGGACAACAATACGGGCGAGTCAAGTGTTATGTTAAGCAAAAGAAGCCAAATGCAAGAGACTACATGTATGACGTCCAGAAACAGGGACACTGATAATGAATACTCATGGAGACAAAGAGTAGTTGCCTGGTGGGGGAGGGGAATTGATGAAAATAATTCAGGTTAAAACTATTGATTAAAATAACCTAACGAGTCATTAACATTGGTTAAATTAAGAGGAAACCTTTTTGGGTAATGAAGTGAGTCAGGCCTCGTTTGGGATCATGGTTACAAAAGTACATACAATTAGGAAAACTCATAAAACTGCACGTCTGATTTCTGAGGGTTTTATTGTATGTGAGTTATACAATACAGAAAAAAACCCACGTTTTTAAAGAAATGCATGTGTCCTACCTTGAAGTGTCACGGTGTGCTTGTGAAGTGTGACATAGTAGAGTTAGATGTGGAGTCAGACACACTTGGGTTCTGGGCGAAGGACCTGGAGCAAAACCACTTGGCTTTTCCCCACTTCTGTGAATGAAACTGACCTAATTCACAAGATGGCCGTAAGGACACGTGCAAAGTTGATGGCCAAGTGTCTAATTCCATACCCGCCACCTGGGAGGATCTCCATAAACCCAGCGATTTTAAAAAAAATTGTTTTAAATTACACTGTAGTCCTGGGGGCCCGACTAAAAAGCTATACTATTTTGTTTTGCCAATTATGCCATATGCAACTTAAGACAAAAATCAGAAGGAAAATCTGGAAAACAGGAAGGTACAGAAACCGCTCCGCTCTGTGAGGGCGTCTGTGGACACAGCTGGTAGCTATCAATTATTTGCGATAGTGACAGGGAATCTGGCACCTTCCGTGGCCGCGCACACAAATCTTTCATCATCCTATCGTACCTCATCTTTTTGCTGAGAGTCAGAAGGGAAGGGAAAGGCCATTTGGAATGAAGACTGAAATTAATCAGCCACAATGACGGGAGGTGGTCAGCCTCAACTTCGCTGAAGGAAACTCCCATTTTTACCTTTCCAGATGTCTCCGTGACAAATTATTTATGCAGTTCCAGGAGTAAGTTGAGGTTTGGGTTAAGAATTAATGGAAAAGTAAGAAAAGAATGAAGTGCATTTTTAACCTCACTGCCTAATCCAAGGTCCCTGCTAAATGGTCTTTCACTTCTCGGCCTGATCTACGGGGAGAAACAGAACTGGCTGGGGGGTGGGGGGTGGGTGGGGGGGTGGGGGGGGAGGGGCGGCGTCCTCTCGGCTGGGCTGGGAGCAGGCTGAGCAGGCAGCCCGCTGCGCGGAGCGGCTCCTCCCTCCCTCCGGATTCTTCCGGCAGGTCCAGGGGCCTCCCATAGCGTCTCTCCCAGGCTGTGGGCCGAGGGGCCCGTGCTGGCCACCGTTCCCACCAGTTATTACAGTAAGTCAGAGGAGGGAAAATGAAATGCGCCTCGGGATGGCTTTACCCTCGCTGTGCTTCTCGCAGCAGCTCCCCAGAGGACAGCTCCTGGTGGTCGTTGGCCACGCCCCCTCCAGCCCCGTCATCATATCTCCTGCTGGGCTGTCATGACATTTCCTTTCCTTTCTGCAGGGCCCTTTTGGGAGCTTGGTAACTGGACGCATTGTTCTGCCACCTGCGGCCCCTGGGGA
>NC_043708.1:137501965-137503136 GCF_006229205.1 Suricata suricatta
ATGCCATCATATAACACAAAATAATAAAGAAAATATAAGATATAAAGAAAAATAAATTAGCCTGCACTTACCCCTGAAAAGCTTCGTGGCCGGTGGGAGGGAGATGAGAGAGGAAGGCTGCTGTGAGGACAGCGTCTCTGTCACTAACGCAGGCACTGCCATCTGTTGCTCAACAGAATCTTTTTCTTTTCCTACAACCTTAACGAGGAGCCTGTCCAGTGACCTGGGAGGAAGCAAAGCACTCCTAAGCTCGCTCTTGATGGAAAAGCAAAGGAGTGTCCAGAGGTGCTTGGAAGGGACAGAAATGCAGTTGTGGGCACCTTCTAATGTCCTGAAAAATCACTGATTTCTGCCAGACACTGAGGCCCGAGACCGAGCATCTGAGCATGGGAGGTGATCACCCACCATCCACAGCGAGAGCGAGGGGGCGGGGGGGGGGGGAGAGGGAGAGAATCACAGCTCAGAGTGATCCTGTGACGTTCGGCATCACACAGCACAAGTGCAAGATGCCTTTCATTTATCAAGTTAAGATTTATTAGAAATGTGTGCTCTTCTTCTAGAACACTCCTGAACAAGTTACAACCCAAGGTTTTGCTGTATTCCTAATACCACTCCCTTCAAGGCACCTCAGCATTTCCTAGCCCGCACCTCAGAACCCTCCCGCCGCCACCACCCAGTCCCTGAGCCACTTCCACAATTTTAGATATTTTTTGTAGTGGCCCCCCACGATTCAGCACCAGAATCTGTATATCCACCTGAGCCAGGCCTCCGGAGAAACAGAACCAAGAGGGGGTGTGTGTGTGTGTTTGTGTGTGTGTGTGTGCATGCGTGTGTGCAATGTGTGTGCATGCATGTGTGCGCATGCGTGCGTGCGTGTGTGTGTGTGAAGAGGTTTAAAGCCCCAGGAGCTGCCGACAGCTGGCATGTCATTCAAGCCCAGGAGGACAGCAGGCCAGAGACCCCATGAAGGGCTGGTGCTCCCGTTCAAGTCCAGAAGCAGGAAAAAGCCATCATCCCAGGGCAAGGACAGTCTGAGTCAGGAGGATTCTCTCTGACTTGGGGAGAAGGTCAGTCAGTCTTTGTGTTCTCTCCAGCCCTTCAACTGATTGGACAAGGCTCACCCATGTTAGAGGGAACAATCCACTTTTCCTTGACTACCGATTTCAACGTC
>NC_043708.1:137503236-137504515 GCF_006229205.1 Suricata suricatta
ACTCAGATGATTTGTCCCACAACCCAAAAATACTCATATAAAAATGATTATAATGCCATCATATAACACAAAATAATAAAGAAAATATAAGATATAAAGAAAAATAAATTAGCCTGCACTTACCCCTGAAAAGCTTCGTGGCCGGTGGGAGGGAGATGAGAGAGGAAGGCTGCTGTGAGGACAGCGTCTCTGTCACTAATGCAGGCACTGCCGTCTGTTGCTCAACAGAATCTTTTTCTTTTCCTACAACCTTAACGAGGAGCCTGTCCAGTGACCTGGGAGGAAGCAAAGCGCTCCTAAGCTCACTCTTGATGGAAAAGCAAAGGAGTGTCCAGAGGTGCTTGGAAGGGACAGAAATACAGTTGTGGGCACCTTCTAATGTCCTGAAAAATCACTGATTTCTGCCAGACACTGAGGCCCGAGACCGAGCATCTGAGCATGGGAGGTGATCACCCACCATCCACAGCGAGAGCGAGGGGGCGGGGGGGGGGGGGAGAGGGAGAGAATCACAGCTCAGAGTGATCCTGTGACGTTCGGCATCACACAGCACAAGTGCAAGACGCCTTTCATTTATCAAGTTAAGATTTATTAGAAATGTGTGCTCTTCTTCTAGAACACTCCTGAACAAGTTACAACCCAAGGTTTTGCTGTATTCCTAACACCATTCCCTTCAAGGCACCCTAGCATTTCCTAGCCCGCACCTCAGAACCCTCCCGCCGCCACCACCCAGTCCCTGAGCCACTTCCACAATTTTAGATATTTTTTGTAGTGGCCCCCCACGATTCAGCACCAGAATCTGTATATCCACCTGAGCCAGGCCTCCGGAGAAACAGAACCAAGAGGGTGTGTGTGTGTTTGTGTGTGTGTGTGCATGCGTGTGTGCATGTGTGTGCATGCATGCATGTGTGTGCGTGCACGTGTGTGCGTGAGTGTGCATGCGTGTGTGCATGTGTGTGTGTGCGTGTGCATGTGTGTGTGCATGTGCGTGTGTGTGAAGAGGTTTAAAGCCCCAGGAGCTGCCAACAGCTGGCATGTCATTCAAGCCCAGGAGGACAGCAGGCCAGAGACCCCATGAAGGGCTGGCACTCCCGTTCAAGTCCAGAAGCAGGAAAGAGCCATCATCCCAGGGCAAGGACAGTCTGAGTCAGGAGGATTCTCTCTGACTTGGGGAGAAGGTCAGTCAGTCTTTGTGTTCTCTCCAGCCCTTCAACTGATTGGACAAGGCTCACCCATGTTAGAGGGAACAATCCACTTTTCCTTGACTACCGATTTCAACGTC
>NC_043708.1:137504615-137506367 GCF_006229205.1 Suricata suricatta
ACGGCCGAGCAGGAGCTCCTAGCTGGAGCCCTCGGGCGCTCTGAGGGACCACGGGCCTGGGCGGGCAAAGAATTACCATCTTCTGTCACTGGGCTGTAACTGAAGTTTGGGTTTCCTCCAGTTATAAACACATCAGCTGCAAAATACAGTGGTATTAGCAAGGCCTGTGTGATTCTGTCCGAGGTGGAAGCCACAGGTGCTTTTACGTGACATCAGGATGGACCAGGCATCTCAGAATGCCAATTATACTCATCGCCGCTGCAAAACTCACGTACCGCTGGAACTTATGACCTAGTGTGTTAACGGACAAGCAACTCCGTTACTGTATCATACTTGTAAAGTAGTTTAGGGCCGTATTTCCGTGTAATTGGTTTCCAGGGGCAGGAGTCGTGCTAAGTCTGGGATAAAGCGTTCTGCAAACAGCTGTGGATTTACCCTCGTAGGGTGGACAGTCTAGGGGGACGAGATGGACCGTGGGAAGAGCGATAGACGGATGATAAAGAAAGAGGGCACAAACGCGGCATGGGGCCCTGGCTGTGCGTGGAGGGTAAGGGCAGACACAGTCTCCCTGAAAACAGATGAACGAAAATATCTAAGGGCAAAGAAAGGGAGTGGTGTTCTAGGTAGTGGGAACAGTATAGGCAAAGGCTCTGAGTCCGGAGAATGGCGCATCTCAGAGACACGCAAACGGCATGGAATGGAGATCAGGTAACCAGGACGGGGGCCGCCAACGGCACAGGGCGGCCGTGCGAGGCACAAGCACGGCCAGGCTTCTGCTCTCGCCACATGCGTTCAGTCAGGCAGCAGGTGCCACTGGGCGCCAGGTGTGTGTTAGGCACTATTGAAAAGAATTTTGTAAATGTTTATTTTTGGGAGAGAGAGAGAGAGACAGTGTGAGCAGGGGAGGGGCAGAGAGAGAGGGAGACACAGAATCGGAAGCAGCTCCAGGCTCCCAGCTGTCAGCGCAGAGCCCAACGCGGGGCTCGAACCCACGAACACAAGATCGTGACCTGAGCCGAAGTCAGACGCTCAACTGACTGAGCCACCCAGGCGCCCCATGTTGAGCACTATTTTAGACACAGGGTGAAAAAATCCGCAAGACAGACATGACCTTAGTGTTAGGGATTCAGCCTCTGTCCTAAGAATGATGAGAAGCGTCCGAAGGGTTTTAAACAAAAGGGCATAACGGTGAATCTGTCTTTTCAAGACGACTCTGCTAATGCAGTGGAAGCGCCCTCAGGAGCGGTGCCGTGTGGGGTGGCAGCGTGCTCTCCGTGGGAACCGTGGAAATGCACGGGAACGGATGGAGGTGAGAGAAATGGGGGGCCTGGGCCGCAGTCACCGACTCCGGAAGCCGAGCGGCGGACTCGGCGTGGTGGGGATCGGGAGTTGGGTTTTGGACATTTAAAATCACTGGTTTCTGTCACCTATCACGTAGAAAGGTCACCAGTGGTTTTTTAGCACTGGGTGGAATCTAGGGATCGGCACTCGGAACAGGACCTCCACGCGGTCCGACGCCCGACCCACGGAGCCGGCTCGCTGAGGGCTCTGAGCACAGATTTTCTCCCTTTGAACTCTGGCCTTTGTAACTGTGTGGCCTTGGGGCAACCCTCCCACCTACAGAACAGGAGACTGGCAGGGTGCCTGCGTAGTGAACTGCAGAAAGCACTCAGCGGAGCGCTGGGTGCAGAGTACGTGCTAAACAGAGCTCAGCGAGCGCGGGGGCAAATCCGGATCGCGAGCCTTCTAACA
>NC_043708.1:137506467-137512263 GCF_006229205.1 Suricata suricatta
GGCAAAGCGTGTCAGTGAGATGGTGCAGCCTTCGTGCCGGACGGCAGACAGCCGGCGTTAGGGTGGGACACAGACAGCCATGGCAGGTGGGTGCAAAGTTCAAGTGTAAGTCATCGTCGGGGGAGAATGGTTTAGAAAGCTAGTGCTAAGCTACCAAAGTTTTCTTTTAAGAAAAGTGAAGAAGATCTAAATAAACGGAAAGACATCCCATATTTATGGATCAGAATACTTAATGGGAAGCTGACAACACTTTCCAAATTGATCTGCGGATCCAACACTCCCTGTAAACACTCCCAGCTGACTTCGCTGCAGAAATTGACGAGCTGATCCGAAAATTCATATGGAAATAGAGAGGACTTGGAATTGCAAAAATGATCTTGGAAAAAGAACAAGGGTAGAGGGCTCAGACTTCTTGGTTTCAAAACCTAACACAGAGCTGTGGTGATCAAGACGGTGTGGACAGTTAGGGGAGGGACCTACCGGTCACTAGACTAGAACTTAAGGTCCAGAGATGAATTTCTGTATCTGCCAGTTGGTTTCCTACACAGGGGACACGACCATTCGGTGGAGAAAGAGTAATCTCTTTGGCAAATGGTGCCGGACAACTGGACAGCCACACACACGGAAGACTGAGGTCGGACCCCTCGCTTATACCGTGTGCAAAAGATTGACTCCAAGTGGATCAAGGACCTAAATTCAAGAGCTAAAAGTGTAAAGCTCTTGGAAGACATGTAGACATGAACCTCCATGCCTTGGCTCAGGGAAATGGTTTTTCCGGCGCGACCGCGTAGTTGGGCAACGTGAAGATGAAACGCTTGTGTGCTACAAGGGACGTGACCGAGAAGGTGAGCAGGAGCGGACCAGCGTGACGAGCAAGGCCTTTTCAGACGTAAAACAAAGTTAAGGAAAAAGTAACCTGTATTGTGACGTGAAAATCTAAGAAATGCGTGTCAGAAAGCCACCTCCCCCGCATTACGGAACCCACCTGAGCCACAAGCCTCCACTTCCGCTCAGATCAGGAAAACCCAAACTTGGCAGTCCCTTATGCTTTTAAGCACAGCCCTCTCTGGACCTACGCCCCTCGAATACAGATCGTCCTGGGCCTTTTCCCGTCTCCCCAGAGATGGTCTGTGTTTCCGGGGGGCGGGGGGAGCAGGAGGGGAAGATCCTGACCCTGAAGGAGGGCTGCCCGGTCCTCAGAGCTGCTCCCGTCCGCCCCGACCTCCCCTCGGAGCCGAGCCTCCCCCCGCAGTGCCCCTCCGCGCAGGACCTTGGTCCCACAGCGCGCGGGAGCTCACAAGGCCGTCTGTCCCGCACTGTGCTTGTGTTGCAGTGTCCCGCGCGTTGCCTGGGCCGCACGGTGAGGACGCCGCAGCGTCGGGCAGCTTGTCGAGGCCACAACAGCTCCGACTCGGGCTGTGACGACAGACGCAGGTACTGGCGCTGCCCTGGGCGCGCGAAGCCTCTCCCGCCTCGGTCGGTGGCTGTGGGCGTGGTCTCCCGCCCACTCCCTTCTGTAACTGACACGTCCTGTAGCGCCGTCCTGAACAGTACGCCCTGCGCTGACGCATCAGTCGTCTGTTACAGTTCCTGTGACGGCTGCAGGTCGCTGGGATGCTAACCGTGTAGACAGATACCCCGAGAGAGAGAGAAAAGAGTAGCGATGAGAATAAGATGTTTCGCCCTCTCTACACAGCTGGTGCAGCCTAGTCAAACCGAAGTTCACAGGTGGAGACTTCCTAACGTTTTCAGTGAACTACTGTATTCCTCTGCTTAGAAACTATTTCGATGATTTTGTTCTGAACTCTTAGAGCAGAGAAGGAAGTAGGATTTGGCCTTGTTAAGGGGCTCAAACCAGAAAGGGGTTTGCTTTCCTCTGGAGTAGAAGTCTAAGCTCCGGTGGATGGCTGGGATAGAAAGGCGTTGTTCCATGAGGTCACGCAGAGACCCAGACCCTTGGTGACCCCGCCACCACAGAGTGGGGGACAGAGCCAAAAGCCCGTGAAGGGGTGAATTTGGAATCTCCCAATCTCGCGGTGTGTGATCAGGGCTACCCAGCCTCCTATTGTGCAGGAGGGAGAGTTACCGTCCGTGTGCAGCTGTGGTAGGGAGGCTTTGAGCCGTGCTGTAATGTAAGCAACCTAAGAAACCTGGGTCATGGAAGAGTCTCCAGACATGGCTCCTATTCCCTCCTCCCCACCCTGAGTGTTGCTGGAAAAGATGGAGAAAATTCCATCCTGAGCCTCCAGGAAGGTTTGGCGCCAGGTCATCAGCCGTGTCTCCCCTTCCCCACGACACAACTCGGGCCAGAGCCGTTTTCCTCAAGCGGAAAGTGTTTGGAGCAGCGGCCCTCCTCTCAGCAGACAGCCTAGTTCTGTCCTTTGCCGAGAAGCTGGAGACCACACACAGAGCGATAGGAATTATCCGGATGTTTTGCTTTGCATTCTCAAAGACGCACTTGCAACACAGACACTGAATGTGGACTGAGCTTTCTGGCTGTGTTTTCCTGAAGCTTGATTTTTTCTCCTCTTCCGTACCTTCCCCCATCTTAGTACATGAGATCCACGTTCTGCTTTCTCATTCTTGTATTTCACATTACCTCGTTCCATTGCTGGTGGACATTTGATTGTTTCAGGGTTTGGTTTTTTTGCTATTACACGTACTGCAGTCAACATTTTAGAACAGGTATCTTGCTGCACTAAGGGTTGTATTCTTAGAGGATAATTTTGAGTATGGAACGGGATCGACAGGGCTATTCCTGCTAATTCTACTAAGTTCCCATCAAAATTGTCTATACCGGGAGCATATGAGAGTTCCCCCACCGTCCATGAACATTATGATAGGTTTTCAGTCTTTTTAAAAACGTTTGCCAATCTGATGGGTGAGGAATCACGTCACACTGTAACTTGTGCTCTTCTGTCTGCCCTCTGGCTCTTTGCACTTTTTCCGCAAGCCCATCCACATTCCACGTCTCTCCCACGATCGCCGGCTGCAGGCTGTCCACCTGGTCGCCCTCCACGGGTGTCCACGCTGCGGCCGGGGCCGTCCTTGCCCAACGTGAATCTGATCCCGCCTCCACGACCCCCACCTCCCTGCAGGACTGAGGTCACGTGAGAGGCTTCCCTCGCTCCGAGAGGGCAGGGTGACCCTCCCCTGCCCTCACAGCCTCGCCCCAGGCCGCAGCCCCTACTGTTGGTGCCGCAGCCACGGCGTCCTTCCTCTGGGACCCATGCCAGATATGCCACACGCTCTCCAGCCCAGGGCAGCGAAAACAAGAAGGCAAGACGCACTAGAGAGGATCCAAGGCATGGAGCGATCTATCAGGAGGCTCAGCGTAGGACTAACTGGGGTCTGAGGAAGAGAGTGGCGGAGATGAACCCAGAGAGCGGAGGCGTTGAAAAGAAAGAAGAAAAATTCGTGGAGCTGGCGGGGGAGGGGGAGGAAGGGGTCAAGTTCCCTTTCATTTTCTCCGTTATCTCTGCTTCTTCCGGGCGTGGCTGCCCTGCTGTCACATCTCGTGCTGTGAGCTTTCTAAACTTAGGGCATCGAAGACTCGTAGAAATGGGTTTGCTTTACGATTTTTGGCACCATTTCTACTTTCCTGTTTTCTACAGGGAAGCACGTGTGTGCCGTGCCCGTGCCCAGACGGTGTCCCCCTCGTTGGGATGTCCCCCCATCTCCAGTCCTGCCCCCGGCCAGGAGGAGGCAGGACCTCTGTGCCAGGCCGACCTTGGGTTCTTTCTCTGGGTCCTCAATGCCCAGCCTCCCGGACGTCCGGTCCCCATGCCCCTTGTCTGTCATGGCTCTGTGGCTCCCCCTGCCACCCCCACCCCTGCCTTCCATCAGAGCAGAGGTGGCCCCGTCAGTGTGGGTCCTTAGGGTCCCTGGAAACAACAAAAATCAGCTCAGAATGATTTATGCAAAAGAGGCGGGAGATTTCTCATTAAGACAGGACCGCCCAGCACTTGCGCATGACACTTTGGTCTGCTTTTAAAATGCATGTTTTTGTGCATATTCCGTGAATATTTGTTCAACCTTTTTTCAGTAGAAAACGCTGATCTCTGCATGGCATGGCTGAGGAGTGCTGGGTCTGTGCCTGGTCGTCTGAAACAGCCACGATTCATAACCCTGGGGAAACAGAAGCCCCGTAATTAACAGGCCACCCTCCTCCTCCTCTTGTCAAATCTCAGAGTTGGGGGAACGGTGTTGTGTAAGTAAAAACCTTTTGGTGGCGCCTCCCCCTGGCTGATCAAGGTACTGCTTCCTACTACATGTACTGTTGTTGCCCCCAGAGACAGGCAGGTCATCACTGCTTTCTCTGTCTTCCTGCACGTGCAGTGCTATTTCTCCTCACTCCTGGACCAGGCGCCCTGGGAAGGAGCCTTTTTTTAAAAAATTAATGTTTATTTACTTTTGAGAAAAAGAGAGACCGAGCATGAGCAGTGGAGGGGCAGAGAGAGGGAAGGAGACACAGAATCTGAAGCAGCTCCAGGCTCTGAGCTGTCAGCACAGAACCCAACGTGGAGCTCAAACCCACGAACCGTGAGATCATGACCTGAGCCAAAGTTGGACGCTCAACCACTGACCACAAGGCGCCCTGGGAAGGAGCCTTTTATAGGAATATATAGACACGTCTCGAGAATCCAAAGGGGGAGAAGGCCATCAGACCACAGGGAGGGAGGCCCATGACCAAGAAACGAGCAGTCGCCGGGGGACTCCCCCCTTGTCTCTGCAGCTCTCTGTGCTTCTGCTTCATTCTCTGTCTCTGCTGAATATTATCTTTTTTCCTATTTGTCTGGCGGGTGTGGCACAACACGGCCGCTGCCACTCCAGCCTTCGGGTTTATCGGTCTTGTTCCAGCAACTTCCAGGCTCCTGGAAGGACAGTGCGGAGCCAGCTCCGCAAGCTAGGGCTCTCCCCCAGTCACCTGTGCGGACGAGGGGGGGCTTTCCCAGGCAGCACAAACATGCCTCCCAGGACCCCTGCCCCGGGGGTGGGTCCTCCGGGGTGGCTCTACCCTCGGCTAAATGTCCTCAGACCCCAGAGGGCGCCAGCCTTCTGTTCTGTCCTGAAGGGTAAGGGACCCCCGACAGACCCCTCTCCAGATGGCCTTTGCTAACTCTGGGCCCGGGCACGGCGTGGTCACGTTGGAAACGGAGAAGCGAGCGCCATCTCTTAGCAGACAGGGCTGCTCGCAACCCAGGTTACACTCCTGCCCGCATAGAGCTCGGGGGCTCAGCTGATGAAACTTAGCTTGCTGACCCCCTGGAGGTGGCGTTGGTCCCCGAGCCGGCCGGGTCCTGGCCTGACCTGATCTGATCTGCTCCCGATTCGTGTGAGGGGCGTCTCGACCTGGGGTCCGATGTGAGCGGAACACGCAAATGGCCCACTTGTCATTGTCACCACGGTGCCACCGCTTGGCCCACTAGCCGGCCATGCCCCACGCAGGTCAGCTTCCTGACCAACGGCGTCCGACCGGCGCCCTTGAGGACCTGGAATAGCCCCGGGGGAGGCTTGATCCCAGCAAGAAGGGACGCCCCGCTCCCCCCATCTCCAGTGTTTTGGTGTTTTCCTTTCTTCTCCGCCTTTCAGACCCACCTCGAAGGGGAACTGCTCGTCCGCGGCGTGTGCGGCCTGCTGGCGCCCCGGGCCCTGGAGACCCTGCTCGGCGGCCTGCGGCGGGGGCGTCCAGTCCCGGAGGGTCGACTGTGTCCACGCCAGGAGCTGCCGGCCCGTGGCCGAGACCCGCTGCGTGCGGGGGAGGAAGCCGGCCTCGTGGCGCCACTGTGCAGGGCC
>NC_043708.1:137512363-137521138 GCF_006229205.1 Suricata suricatta
GTGGCCGGCGGGCCGTCCGGGCGCAGGTGCAGGTGGCCCGCGGGCCGACAGGAGCTGCGCGGCTCGGATGCGGGCACCGCTCTGCGATCTCTCGAGAAGAGCCGGCGCATCCGCGGGGTGTCCGTGGCCTTGGCCCCCACTGCCTGCCCCCTGCCCCGGCAGCCTCCCCGCACCCCCTTCTGCCGGCAGCTCCCATCCGCTCGGACCTCGGTTCTTAAAGATTTGACCTGTTTGTACGATTATATGTTCACTTCGGCACCTCTTCTTACGTTATTAGTATTATAACGGTTACATTGTCTTTGTAAAACGGAATCGTGAGTGTATGTAGCCAGGGAACGGGTCCTGAACTTCCTTCGGTTTGCCAGGGGGTCCATGGCCCTGCTGCTCCGAGCCACAGGGGCATGACAGGGGCCACTTGTCCCACGAGCAGGGAGCCCAGTGCGGCGGGCTCTCACCCGAGCCTCCTGGGCCTCACTTTCTAAGTTTGGGTCCCGCGGACACGGTGTTGCAGTGGTTTCTGGTGTCAGAGGTGACGCTGGGACAGTGCTGTCCCAGTGCCCCCGCCGGTGCTGCAGTCCCGGGCCGCGAGTCCCAGCCTCACCCCGCCCACTCGCTCTGGGGTCTCCATGCTGCTGCTCACAAACTCAGAGGATTAAAAAAAATTCTTTTTTCATTTATTCTCGTTATCATCCAGAGTAGTCTTGGCTTCCGGAGTAGAACCCAGTGATTCATCTCATCCGTGTAGCACCCAGTGCTCGTCCCAAAGTGCCCTCCTCAGTGCCCGGCCCCGGGTAGCCCCTCCCCCTCCTCTCCGGCAACCCCGACTTGTTCTCCGTCTTTAAGAGTCTCTTACGGTTTGCCTCGCTCTCTGTTTTTATCTATTTCTCTGAAAGGATTTTTTTAATGTTTGTTTATTTTTGAGAGCGAGAGAGTGTGCAAGTGGGACAGGTGTACAGAAAGGGAGAGAATCCCAAGCAGGGTCCTCACTGTCGGCACAGAGCCCGATGCGGGGCTCGAACTCATGAACCACAAGATCATGACCCGAGCCGAAGTCAGATGCTGAACTGACTGAGCCGCCCAGGCGCCTATGAGGATTTTTTTTTTAAACTACATCTTGGGGCGCCTGGGCGACTCAGTCGGTTGAGTGTTCAACTTCAGCTCAGGTCACAATCTCATGATCCATGGGTTTGAACCCCACATGGGGCTCTGTGCTGACAGCTTGGAGCCTGGAGCTGCTTCGGATTCTGTGTCTCCCTCTCTCTCTCTCTCTCTGCCCCTCCCCAACTCACACTCTGTTTGTCTCTCTCTCTCTTTCTGAAAAATAAAACAAAAACATTTTAAAATTAAAAAAATGTTTAAACGCCGCCTCTGGCGAGCTCTGTGGCCCGCGGTGTCCAGTTTTTCTCCTTTCTTGCAGGAGCCTGCATGGACACCACGCACTACTGCACGTTCGTAAAGCATCTCAGCCTGTGCTCCGTCGATGTCTACAAACAGAGGTGTTGCCGGACGTGTCGGGAAGCGTAAACCTGCGGAGGGGTCGTTAACGCTGCCGTGAAGCGGAGACCAAGACGTAGACGCTCTTTCCCCGTGTAGCTGGTTCAAGCACATGCCGTTCCTTTAAAAAACCTAGATTCTGCCTTCAAACCGAGGTCGATGCACACCTGCCGCTGGTGGAATGTCCTGTTGTCATTTTCCCCGGGGCGGGTCTTTCATTCCAGCTCTTTGACGTGACACATTCCGGACCTGCATGGCAGGAGGCCACTGCGCGTGGGGCCTCCCGCGTCCTTCTAATCAGGAGATCGCCAGGTCCCCGGGCGTGGCCGCGGGCTTCCTCCGGAGACGTGTAGACTGGTAGTGGGGCGTCCTGAGGACTTGGGGGACGCACAGCAAGTGATGACTTCCTCTTCGCTCAAGTTTTAGGGTTTCACAGGTGTGTGAGGCATTTACACGTTAGCAGCTCTGGCCAGTCGCTGTTAAGGTCGTGTGATTGGCATTTCTCTGGGTCCTGAAGTCCCGGCTGTGAGTAAGAGGCAGCCACTCTGGGCACGTGTGTGGCACCGACTGGCCCGGGGACCCTGGGGGCAGGGAGCGGCGTCTTGTCCTTACTCGTAGGGAACCCGTGGACGAAAACCCCGAGCCAGCCTTGCTGCCGGCTTCACAGCCACGGAGAGCCGCCTGTGACCAAATGCGGCATCTTGGAAATCGAAGGAGAGGGAAGGTTCACCTTTCCTACCGATTCTGAAGTGTAGTCAGAGCTCTAGGGGCCGTGAATGAAACCTCTTCTGAGCACGGTTCTCTTGCACAGGAACGGAAAAGCAAAGCCTTATCGGTCCTAACTTATGCATAAAGCAGTCTTCCTAAGCGTTTTTATTTAGGGGAAATTATAAGGTAATCTAACTATGAAACGCGGTGGTTGCAAAGACACCAATGATTTGCCGGGACATCCAGAGTGAGTTTGGGTGATGCTGGAAGTGAGAGTGGGGGCTGAGGTCGCTGAGCAAGTGTAGGGTTTGTTTTAGTTTTAGGATTGGGCTAGGTGGGAATGGGGGTCACGTTAGGGTCAAGGCTGGAGCTGGCTTTGGGGGCTGGGGTTAGGCTGAGGTGGGATTGCGTCGGGCTGCATTCGGCCTGACGCCAGTGCTGGTGTGGCTGACGGTGTCAGTCTGGAGGGGGAACCTGGAGTCAATGCTTCTGCGCAAAGGTCTAGGGCGGCGCCGGAGTCTTACGTCCGAAAGCCCGTTTGGTCATGGGGCCCCTTTCCTTACGTCCTACCAGCTCTGGCTCAGACGGAAGCCCCGGTGAGCGGCCATCCGTCGCCTGTGCAGGCAGCTCACAGGCCTCAATGGCACCTGAAGCGGGCGGCCCTGCACCTGGTCACCAAGACGTGAGCAGCGCGCTTGGTCTTTGGACGTGTCCGTGCACAAGCTCGCTGAGCTGCATCCTGAGCGCCAGCTCTCGTGTCCCGACGTTAGCCCCGCGGACACGGGCGATGAACACTACTGCGCGTGGAGGCTTGGTGGCCGGGGAGGCACACGCCAGCCCACGGGTCATGAATCATCAACCACCCTTAACTGTTGGCGGTTTTTAAATTAAAAAAAAAAGATCATTTGTAAAATACTCTTTGTATATATTTATTATATGACTTAAAGGTGCAATATTTTATTTTGTACAGTATGTAATAAAGACATGGGACATATATTTTTCTTACTAACAAAATTTCTTATTAAATTGCTTCACCTTTGTATTTAAAGTTGCTGTTTTTCTTGTACTTTGGTTACCATTCAAAGGACCTTCCTGTGTACTGTATTTTACTACTGTTTCTATAACGTAAGAGTTAATGTTCCCTTCGTGCCCCTTACGTGATCCAGAAATAAATTTACTTTGATTATTCAGTGGCATCCTTACACACGGGAGTGGCTTGTTTGTATTGTTTTTTGGCTTTGCCGCCTTGGTCTGCCTTCCTGTGGGTCCAGAGCAAACCTGAAGGGTTCGCCGTCCTGGACCGTCCTGTGAAATGTGGGTGACGAGATTCAGGGCAGACCACACAGAAATTCACCTCTAATTCCCTCACCCCCGTCATTGGTGCCGTACGCATTGCAGTTAAAACAACGTCAGAGGCAGAAAGGGTGGAAAGTCCCAAGTGGACGGGGTTAGAAGCAGGAGGCGGGGGGACGGGAGGCGCCGACAGTCTCTGATTCGTGGTCGTAAGGCGGTAAGTGGGCACGGACCTGTGACGGCTGCACCTGAAGACTTCTCCGCAGCAGTCGGTGAGGAATCGAAGTCCCTCATTTAACACTCACCCTCAGCACTGCCTGGGCAGTGTTTTATAGACCAGGAAGCCTTTCTTTGTAGTCTCAGAGTCCGTGGGCTGATTTCCCGCAAGGACCTGCAGCGAGCCGGGTGGAGACGGGATGCGGTGAGGCCGGACGTTTCCTACTGCCTCTTCCCTCTGGATTCCCTCCTTTCTTCACTGGATTCGTCCAGGTCTGGCTTAGTGAGAACTCCTTCTAGAACGTGGCAGGCTGTGGAACATTGCGGGTCTCCAGTGCCGTTCCAGCGGGTCTGTGTGTGTGTGTGCCCTGCACAGCGCATCCTTCTGGGAGACCGTAAGGACGGGCTGGGTCAGGTGGCACCAGCTTCCTGGCACCTTTGGATTCTGGCGCACACAGACCCACAGACCCCTCTGTGCTCCTGCCGTTCCCAGCACGACCCGGCCAGCCCCTGCTCACCACCCAAGACTCAGCTCAGCTGCCCTCTCCTGAAAGGGGCTTCCCCTAATTCCCAGGCTAAGTGGCCCACGTACCCTCTGTTCCACTCTCTTACTCACACCTGTCCTGTTGGGTGTTAGATCATGGCGAGGCCCCATCACCCATCTCTGTGTTCTCAGCCCAAGTCACGTCGCTGCGGGAGACCCCAGGGCATGGGGAGCTGTCCGAAGAGACCCCCCACAGATTACAGAGGGTTCGGAGAGCCCAGCGTCAGAAAATGGGCCAGGAGGAGAGTGCTATCGTATTTTCTAATTTTCCATGTTGAGTATATAATCGTGTTTTCTTTTAAAAGGTAAGAATATCTAGTTACATACAGGTTAACCTAGACAAGAGTTTATTAAAAAGGTCTCTTTCCCAGAGAAAATTTTGGGCAGAAATTATTTCATGAAAATGCATTTTATTGATGCTTTATTATGGCTGCAGAGATACATAATTCTACATGTCATAATTTCCACCAATAAATACAAGCGGACATACACACAAGCTACCCGCAAATAAACATTTTAACCCAATGTTGAGGAACTTATTCTCAATTAAGCACATAGTTTGAAAGAATTCTAAAGCTGCAAAAGGCTACACTTTGTGATAAAATAAATCATACTCTCCTAATGTAATCATTCATCAGAGAAAAAAATAAAAACAACACGAGTTTAATTCATTAGGAAAATTTCAGTGTTTATAAACATGTGCTTCCTGCTTCGCTCCCTGACCTCATTCTCTCCCTCCCGTCCTAGCGCTTTGCTCGCTCCGGACAAGGAGGACATAACTAGGCCCCGGACCGAGCCCCCCCCAGGCCTGAGCCAGGACTCCAGGCCTGACAATCAGGAACGTCATCGCCTGGGGGCCCCCTGAAGATTCTTCAGAGAGCCCGGCCGTCCCCAGAACTACTGGAACACGCAGTGCTTTCCTTCCTATAAACACGGCCTTCAAACCACGGGACTCCCGAGCCCAGGCTCCCCAGGCTGCGGAACAAGTCCTCAGGCGCCTGAGGACAGGCTCAGAAATCTCACTGCTCGTAAGCTCAAAGCAAATTTGGTCATTTTACAATCCTAGCCTCAGGCCAGAAAATGAGTGTTGAGTAGGTAATGGCCCTCGTTTGGAAAATGAGAAAACGGGTTCAAAAAAGAGATTAAGGGACTTACTAACAGTCTCTGACACTTGTTTGGCACTTTTACTTTCGGGCTGCGATGAATCATCTGCTCTGATGCTCCGAACAGAACGTTGGTGAGCTGAGCAGAGCAAAAGTTTTACACATGGGGACACGTGGGGGCTCCGGGACGCCCGTCATCGGCCTGAGGTGGCACAAAGAGAAACTGTGTGGTCACGGGGACCCGAACTCGGAGCCCTGATTCCCCGCGCACAGAGCTGCTGCTGGTCACACTGTGGCTCCTCCTGCGAACTTGAGCGGGGCAGTCACCCTCGACAGCGCCAACCTCAGTGCAGGGTGTCCACGAAGACCCCCGTCCCGGAGGAGGAGCCCACCGTCGAGGTCAGCGGTGTGCTGGACAGTCCTGGTGCGCCGGACACGTGAGGGTCAGTAACCATGTGATTGCTGCAATGAGAAGCCGACGTGTACAGGACAGCAGAGACCGGAACCCAGCGGTCGGCTGGGAATCAAAGTGGTCCAGGTAGGAACGCCCACTACTCAGTCTTCAGAGTAGCACAGCGAAGGACGATCTTGGTGAGAGATCAAGGTCCTCGTTTCCTATCATTAATCTTCTAATTTTCTTCTTTGAAAATTTAACCTGACTTGTTTGACATCTCCCGTAAACGATCTTCACTGTAAACAAATTGGCTTTGCCCTTAGAAAACCAACGTCCCATTAGCTTCCTGTTAGACGTGGTTGGGTGATCAGAAGGCCGTGGGGGCGACCTTGCGGAAGAACCGATGACCTCCAGAACTTGTATTTTCGAAGACACAGCCTGAGGGAGAGGGGAGGCGGGCGGGGCAGGCCTCCCGTGTCTTCGCCGTGTACTCGCGGGAGTACAGGGTTGTGCCCTCGAAGGGAGCGGAGCCCCTCCTCAGAGCGGGCGCGGGTCTGCAGCTCTCCGTGGGAGTGAGCTCGTGCGGCACATAGTGAGACCTGAAGGTGGTCCAGCCATCAAATTTCCCGGATGGGTTGGGAATCTGCTGCTGCCTCTTAATCAGTCCTGGACGACAGCTTTCCCAGGCTGCAAAATCTTCCTTCATGGTGCTCTCTCCTTGAAAAGGAAAATGGTTGTCCCTTCTCCGAGAAACTGGCCTGATGGGAACAACACGTTTGGTCTGATGGGGAATGTAGTCAAGATGGCTTGTGCTGCTCAACTGCATGGGACCTGCGGGGGGGACATACGCTGGTGTCTTCTTGGCGGCAGGTGGTGGGATTTCCCACGGTTGGAAGCTTTCTCGGAATTCGGTGCTTCCTTCAAAACGAGCGTTTGGGGTCACTCTGGTGTGTGCAGGTCTGCAGAGTTCCGCAGATTCGCCAACAAGACCCTGAAAGTCACACCGGTGAGTTGTGAGATCCTCAAAGGGTTGGGTGGTCGGCTTGTACACCTCTTTGGGCTTTGCACACTTGGATTCCAGCTGATAAGGTACATAATCAAGGCGATGGCTCGAATCACCATTAAACGGGACGGTAGAACGTTTGACCACAGGGCTGGGCTTAAAGCTTTGCCTAGGCTGCATCTCCCGAGGAACATAATCATCCTGAAATGTGGTTGAATTTCCGAATTTCACAGTGGGGGGATGATAAGCTTGTTCTGGTTTACAAAGGTCCATTTTCTGAATGTCCCAAGTTCTATAATCATCTTGAAAATAAAAAAGAGAGCATTTTAAAGTGCTAAAGAAAACAACCCTCTTCTAAACATCATGGCTTCCTTCTCTCATTGCCAACACCCCTCCGTTTTCTTCAGAAGCCTGGACAGTAATCGAGTATGAAGTTGCCTGGGTTCCCATCGTTGTCAGCCCACTTCAGTACATGTAAGTCTCTGCCTCTAGACTTACCGGAATACGCAACAGGGGAATGTGACTCTGAACTGATTGCTGATAGTTTTTGAAAGTCTGTGTTTGGGGTAAAGGCAGAGTCTAGGAGACTGTGGTTGTGTTTTGCAGGAACTGGCTGGGATTTTCACTTCGCCTCAAGAAATGCTAAAGGAAACCATAAAATCCATGGATTGACATAAAGTCAAAGGCCCTGACGTGTGGGTAAAAGCGATGTGGGGATGATGCCTTGGTTTTGGAGGGACTCTTCAAAGGAGAGAGAGTTCCAACTCCATTATACTCTAGGAACAGGATTCCCTGAGCAAAGATACAGAATAACTTGTGCTATCCCAGAAAATTCATTGGCTTCAACTTGAACGTCTCAGGAAATGGACTTCAAGTCATTCCCCAAAGATAGGGGGCCATCTAGAGGCCAGAGGCCTGAAATGAGTGCTTTCAAACACGTCAGAAATTGTGTGTGGAATTAACAAGTGAACATCAGAGCTAAGTCTGAGATTTAGCGTTAAATGCCTTCATTCTGCTTCTTGCAGCCTACTTAGACCATGGATGGGAAACTGAAGTACTTATGTTTTACCTGAGGGGTATTCAGTTTTTCTGTTTCTAGATGAGAAAATAGAAAGATAAAAAATACTGTGGAACTGGCTTTACCCAAAAAGATGTACACTGAAGACTAACTCATACAAGACAGAAGTTATGCAAGATAATGTATTAGAGTCTAAACTAAAGTCCACACAAGGTCTACTGGAAAGGCCAAAACTCAACTGCTTCTCATGTGGATACCTCTTCTGGAGAGAAAAATTCCTCACTCACAGACATTTCTGCCACTATGGACCAAATGATTACTTCCGCCTCATCAAGTACTGGTGTTGGGATGGGATTGGGTGCCTGGCCCGAGAGCAGGTCATCTCTAGACTAGTAGGGATCTACAGAAGCCTGGCAAGGACAGACGTGCTGGGTAAGCGATTCTTGTTCTTGTGAACCCCAATCTGAAAACGTGGAGCCAGATGAAAGCGGGAGATGAATCTAGAAGGATGCCAAAAGTGGAACTGGAGAATCGTGGCAAACTGAAGACTTCGAAATCCACCTGTAGGGTGACAGAACTGATAAACAGGCGGAGGAGCCCAGGTAGTAGAGGGGCGGTCGGAGCAGATGCTCGCAGAGTGAAGACGCTGTAAGAGAAACCACGGGCTCTTGCGGAGAGCGGGGGAGGGGCCGCTCTTGCCTCAACCTTCCTCTGTGCCCGCGAGCTTCCCACTAGCAGTTCATGGGAAGCCTTACCACAAACTTGCTTTGTCTTGAGGCACCACGAAGGAATCTCTGTTGTTTGCAACCTAAAGCATAAAATCATGACACTGTTTTTCATAAACTAGGAGAAATCATAGGGTGCTATCGAAGGTCTGTAGTTCTGCAGTGCTTCCTAAATGACTGAGAAAAAAGATGTTGATTCCATAAAAGAAACTAAATAGAAGAGAGCATTTCTCCCTTACCAAAAGAGCTTCAGTTTTCAAAAGGAGGCAAGAATTTG
>NC_043708.1:137521238-137535249 GCF_006229205.1 Suricata suricatta
GCAACCTAAAGCATAAAATCATGACACTGTTTTTCATAAACTAGGAGAAATCATAGGGTGCTATCGAAGGTCTGTAGTTCTGCAGTGCTTCCTAAATGACTGAGAAAAAAGATGTTGATTCCATAAAAGAAACTAAATAGAAGAGAGCATTTCTCCCTTACCAAAAGAGCTTCAGTTTTCAAAAGGAGGCAAGAATTTGGAGGCCGAAACACAAGATCTGACAGCACACATTACTGTGACTATCAATTGCAGAAAACTGCAGAAAACGGATTTTCCTTTTATGCATAGGCCTATGCTCATATGCTTGGAATATTGATTATTTGTTCATTCTGGAGTACTTGTTAATAACCTTCTGGCAACACCTTTAAGACATCATAATCTTTATTACTTTCATCTGTTTTTCGTGCCTTACAAAGGACATGTGGGAACAATCCAGCTGTATTTTGTCTAACAAGTCCCATGGTTTTACTACTGCCTGGAAGCTGATGACCTCCAGAGATGAGTCTCCATTCCAGACTTCCCTTCGAACCCCAAACCCATACATGTATCTTCCTACTAGGTATCTCTATTGCAGAAGGTAACTGAAACTTAGTGCGCCCAAACTGAAAAAATCTTTACGTGTTAATTGAAATTTTATTTCATTTACACTTAATGTAATGAATGGTCCAGTTGAGGTTAAGGTCACTATATTGCTGTTTGCTTTTGATTGTTCCCACGTGTCCTTTGTTCCCTTACCCCTTATGTGCTGCCTTCTTTTAGATGAAGGGTATTTTTATTATTCTATTTTCTCCACTAGCATTTTAGTTATAACTTGCCATATTTTTATAATAAAAATGCATTTGTGTCCTACTAGGGGATCTTTTTCGGCCTACTTGAACTTAAATTGATATTTTCACCACTTGTAGAACAGTGGAAGAAACTTGCAACAGTTTAATGCCATTTACACCCTCCTGCTGTCTTTTGTGCTATGTTTTACTTCCATATTTATATAAAAATACATAATATAATTATTATTCTGACTTTAAGAGGTGAATATTATACTTCCCACATAGTTACCCTTTCTGTGTATTTCATTCCTTCCTGGATTTCATGCCGCCCTCTGGAATTATTTTCCCTCAACCCAAAGAAATTCCTTTACTACTTTTTGTAGTATGGGTCTGTTACTAACGGATCCTTTGGGTGTTGTTGTTGTTGTTGTTTTCCAAAAACATTGCCATATTTTTTGAAGGATATTTTCACTAGACATAAAAGTCTGGGATTCACTGGGTTTTAAAGTTCTAGGTTCTTTTTTCCTTTCAACACTTTAAAGATGTCATCCCATTATCTTCTGGCTTTCATAGCTTTAGATGAAAAGTTAGGTATATTTCTGATTTTTCTTTTTGTTAATAATGTGTAGTTTTTCTCTTGCAACTTTTGAGAATTCATCTTTGCTTCATTTTCAGAAGTTTGATGATAGTGCCTAGCTGCGGCATTCTTTGTATTGATCTATTTGGGGATTTGTTGAGCTTCTTGAATCTGTGGTGTGGTTCTTCACCAATTTTGGAAATTTCTTGACCATCTCTCCAAGTATTTGCATTTTCTTCATAGGTCTCATATTTTATCAAGTACAAGATGTCACATATAAGAAAGCCATGGACATTAAAATAAATGTTATTCTTGCTTTTTCTAACGTTAGGCAGATCGCCTTGATCCAATCAGGAGTTGAGCTAGGTGGGTGCTCGGAGGCACGTTTAGTTAGACATGGTCTTCCTCTAGATACAAATGGGTCCAGGACAAGAACCGTGGTGTATTTGTGGTAGAGCCTTCATTCTGCGGGACTGTCTCCCGAGCACCTCCTCCCAAGGACAGCTGTGGGATTCTTCTGTCGGCTCTTCTTGGCCCAGTCTGCTAGCCCACCGTGCCCCCTCACCACTCCGCAAACACCCCACCAGGGAAGCCAGCCGTGCGTCTGGAGGACGCCTAGACTCCAGCTTGTCACAGGAAGCCCACGTATCAGGCGCTCCGCTGGTTCCCTTCCCCCAGTGGAGTCTTTCTGCTTTTGCCACACTCAGTCTTCAGCCTCGGCCTGGGTTCGACAAATGCTCCCAGGCAAGTAAACAGCTCTCTTAGTTCACCTAGGAAGGTGCCCTCCATCTCTGGAACTGTAATTCTTTCCTTCCAGGGCTGTCTAATGCCACAATAAAGGTGTTTTATAGTAAAAAAATTATACATATTGTTGCAGCGGCAATGACGGCCGTCTGCCATTTACGAGATCCTGCCTGGAAACAGAACCCGCCCGTTTTCAGCAGCTGTGAGGAAAATGTTAAGCACTCTGTCTGGTAATCAGGGCTTTGCAATCTGATCTCAACCGACATTACGGAATTATACCCTAATCTCTCAGTTCATGAAACCCTCCGGTGTTTACCAAATGATCATTTCCTTTTTCTGGCTCCATGAATTTTTGCGCATTTCACCTCGGTTTTGAGATGTCCTTCACTTTCCTATAGATCAGTGCTTATGAGTGTCTGATACGCACCCAGGCTGGCCTGCAGGGGGTCCTGCTCGAGTTGCTCCACCCATTTTCTAGTGAATTATCCTCTCCCTAGTGATATCACATACATTTTTTTAAGTTTATTTGTTCTGAGAGAGAGGAAGAGAGAGCACATGAGCGGGGAAGGGGCAGAGGGAGGATAGCGGGGTGGGGGAGAGAGAATCCCAAGCAGGCTCCAGGCTCTGTGCTGTCAACACAGAGCCCAATGCAGGGCTTGAACTCACGAACCATAAGATCATGAGCTGAGACAAGATCAAGAGTCAGACGCTCAGCCGACTGAGCCGCCCAAGCTCCCCAATAACAAACAGTCTTTATTTCTACTAAGGCTATTTATTTTTACAATTTTTTAATGTTTATTTATTTATTTATTTTTTATTATAGTTTATTGTCATGTTGGTTTCCATATTCTACCAAGGCTATTTAATTGTTTATACTACTATTGCTTTTTTTCCTCAGCCATCAAGTTTCTACTTGTCAACAACGATCTTGATTCAGATCTCTGTATTCCCTACAGTGGCCAGAACAGAGCAGAGTAATCCTTAAAACATTCATCAAATCACATACTGGCCTATTTTCATCATCTATGCTTTAATATGCATGACCTTCTAAACGGAGGCTGCCGGGGACAGACACGTCCCTAAGGGCAGCCTGTCTCATAGAACTGCATCTCCAGGACTAGATGTGACCCTTCTCCTTTCTCTCTATCGTACCCCATTTCTGTCTTTCCTCTGTTCCCTGATTCTCGGTGAAGAGTAAGCAGGTCTCTTCTCATTGTGATTTCTTGTCAGCCGCACACCAGTCCTTAAGTAGGTGCCTACAGATCCTGCAGGACCATCATCACACAGAATGCCGAGTTCTGCCTTGGCCCTGAACATGTACTGTCTCATGCTACCTGCCTGGAGATACACATAACCTCTCCTCACTAGGAAAGACCAGAAGTGAGAAAACCAGAGGGACCCCAGGAATCCTCAACATTGGATTATGGGGGTGGAAATCTATAGGAAACCCAAGTAATGAGAAGCTGGAACTGGTGTGTGTGTGTGTGTGTGTGTGTGTGTGTGTAATAGTCACAACATCAGGGAATATCAATATTAGTGGTATTTTTCAATAGATCTTGTAGAAAAAAAAGAAACTCTCACCGTGGTTGTTAAAAGAGTCATCTTTATCAAGTACCTTCTACATCGCCTTGTTACACAGCACATGCCCTCCCCTGCATGCCAGTAAACTCGGATCTGCAATTGCTAGATCTATATTCCATGATAACAGCACACTTGCTTACCATACGCACTGTCTTCACACCGTTCCTTGGGTAGCGTCTTATATGGTCACAGCTCAAAAGACAGAAAGCACGTTTCTCCTGACCTCCCTACACACAGATCATAGAGAACTGATAACAGGTACTTAGTTACCCGTTGAGCTGGCGAGGGTGATATTTAAAGAAAACACAGACATTCAGCTATTGCCTATTTAACTATAAACCATTGCTTTCATTGTGGGCAACATCACGTTTACAAAGGGGATTTAGGCGAGGACACACCATTCAGCTGTGTCACGTAACTGATGAAAAGGGGATCAGCTTAAATAAGCAGTTACGTTATCCACCAAAACTACAGAAATAATATGTACTAGTAACAACATAGCTTTTACAAAGCAAGACCGCAACCCCCCAAAGCAAGAGTATTTTAAAATCAGCTGCTTTTTGGAAAGAAGCCAGCCACGCACCGCCCAGCCCCCTGCTCCGCCAAGTCAGCAGCCAACAGAGAGGGGGCGCTGTTGCACGTCTTGTAGGCGGGGAGCCTCAGAGGAGTAGGTGCCCCGAGTGGAGGGCTGACATCGTCACCGGAGGGATAAGCCAAGTTTATTCTGAGTGAAGTATCAAGAAGCATCTGGTCCCAGATCTAAGCTTTATTCTTTTTTAAATTTTTAAATGTTTTTATTTATTTTTGAGAGAGAGAGAGAGAGAGAGAGAGAGAGAGAGAGAGAATGCAAGCAAAGGAGGGGCAGAGAGAGAGGGAGACACAGAGTCCGAAGCAGGCTCCAGGCTCTGAGCTGTCAGCACAGAGCCCGACACGGGGCTCGAACCCATGAACACTGAGATGATGACCTGAGCCGAAGCCGGACGCTTAACCGACTGAGCCTCCAGGTCCCCCTGTCTAAGCCTCACTCTTCACCCTAGGCTTTGTCACTATGAAGGGAATATCTGGTTCTCCATCTGCTAATTCTTTTGTTTGGTCAGGTGGTTCAGAACTTGAGCGGTGAAGGGCGCCGCTCTTTACCTGACTTCTCACAGACTCGAGTACGTCAGTAGAGTCTCAGCTCACTCTGGAATGGTAGGAAAGGAGCAGTGCCAACTAACTGTGGCACGATGTGACAAGGACGACATAATCCTTGTTCCCCGGCAGCCTTTGCTTTTACACTTGGCCCTTGAACACAGGGGTCAGGGGCACTGACCCCCTGCACAGTCAAAAAGCTGCACATAACTTTGATTCCCAAAACTACTAATGGCCTACTGTTGGCCGGAAGCCCTAGCAGCATACGCGGTCAACGCATACTTTGTGTGTTCCGTGTATTCTGTGCTGTGCTCTGACAATGAAGTGCGCTGGAGAGAAGGAGATGTGATTGAGAGGCCCACAAGGAGGAGATAATACATTTGCAGGGCTGGGCTGTGTTTATGGAGGAGAACCCACATATACGTGGCCCTGGGGCAACTGTCTCTTTTTAGACAGAGAACGTGAGCTAAGTGGCTACATTCGGAAAGAAATCTAGGTCTTCTAACTCTCAATCAGGCAAATGGTCTCTGGTCACTATACAATAGTACTGTGACCAAAGCAAACCCAGAACAAACAAACGAACATTCTCCTACGTCATGGGAGCTAACTTTGGCCACACAACAAATTATGACTTGGTGTTGGGTGGAAATGAGATTTAGTATTTTGGGCTCCTTCACCTTTGCAACGCCAAGTTACCTTTATAGGTTGGGACAGTGTCCACCTTTCCTTGTTGAACGTGTTGTCTCTCCAAAGGCCGGGCGATGGCCACAGGCTGCACTTTGTAAGACCCGAAATCCCGTTTGTAGGTCGTGCCCAGATCAATCTCCCCCGGCTTTGGTTTATATTCCTCTGGGACGTGGCGAGGCTGTTTGACTATTTCATAAGGACGATAATCCGATCTGAAACATATAAATTTGTAACATAGCCTCACAGCTTCTTAAGTTAGAAGTAATCAGCTCAACGCAGTATTGAAAGTTTCAAGGTTTTTTTCATTGGAAAAGTCTAAGAAGATATAAAAATGGTGACAGCTGATAAACTACTTGAGAGAAAGAATTTGATTCCTTCATGTCCTATCCAGTGACAAGAAATGTTAGGAAAAAATATGTCAAAAGTCCTGGTTTTCAAAACACCATTACAACGGCCCTTGGCTCTCACATAAATAAAATCTTTAAGTAACTGAATTTTCTTCTAACTTAGAAGGAAATTTTAGGAATTAATGAATCTAAAAATTTTTTTTACATAGATCCCTTGGGTCCCCTTTGTCAGAATCCTTATTCGTCCTACTTGAAGTCTAAGCTATTTGGGCGTGCGATCTTACAGGATCTGACATCGTGCCATCTTCCTGCTTAGTGAGGAGTCCTCAGTTAAGGAGGTAATCTGGACTCCGGCCTTCACACAGAAGCCACATTCACAGCATGGGTGTGACTCTTCCTCATCTTGGGTCCCCCAGAAGCCCTTGCTGTGCGGCCACCCTCACGGGGCAGCAGGAGAGCAGGGGACGCTGGGGTTGGCGGTGGGGTGACCAGACTGCCTGGGTCCGAACCCTTGCTCTGTCATTCACGAGATGTGTGACCATGGACATCTCGGCCCGCCTGTGCGCAGGCACCGGACACATAAAATAGGCCGTCCTGCCGCCGACCTCACAGGGTTATTTCAAGGCTGGCACGCACACACGTGTACCAGAGCTTGGTGCTTAGCGAGGGCAGCGTGCTAGCCACTGCTGTGACCGTGAGTCTTCAAAGTTGCTGTTTTCTGCTCGGGACTCTCCTGCATCACTCATTTTATTTCTTTAACCATCTCGTACTAATCCCTACTTTGTGCGCATCCACAGGCCGAACGAACACTCACTGAACCCCTTCTACTCGCGGTTCCATTCCTTACACTTGGTGAGCCCTCTTCCTCTGCCCCGTCACCCACCCCTGGCTGCGGTCCACGCTGCCACGTCCCTAAGGCAGCCTGGGGGGGAAGGGGGGATTCTCAGGGCAGGACTGAGCCCACCTGGCGATTCTGGTCCTGCCTTCCTGAGGGGCTCTCCTCCTCGGCTCGGCTCGGGGCTCAGCCATCACGCTGGGGGCCCTCACACCAGGCCTGCACACGCCCCCCCCGCCGGCGCTGCCCCCACCCCACAGCTGCAGTCACTACTGGTGCAGAAATGACGCAGCTGCCAGCTCAGCTCAGCCCTCCTCTGCAGGGGCCTCGCGGATCCGAGGCTGCACCCCAACCCTCGGTGTGCCCCCGGTTCCCACGCGCCACCTGCCCCCAGCGAGCCTGACCTCCCTCTCTGCCTGTTCCCTGTTGTGTGAAAGGCATCCGGCCTCCGGATCCGCACAGTCAGAAGCCCAGGACTCCCCCTGGGCCACGGCTCCCACCATTTCCACAAGGCCCAAGCTTTCCTAATTCCTTAGTCAAACCACTTTGCTTCTCTCTCTCCCTTCTTTTCTCACGTTTGCACCCAAAGCAATCCTTTCACGTGTAAATGTGATCAGGTCAGTCGCCCCATCCCCTTCCCCATGCCCTGGAAATGCAAACCAGCCTACCGCAGACAGGTAAGAAACTTTCCCGGGCTTCCTATGGCTCCAAGGACACAGCCATGCAGGGGGCCCAGAGGCCCCGCATGGCCCCGCACGGCCCGGCGGCCTCCTCCGCTCGCCCCTTCTCCAGGGACTGCCGCGGCTCCCTGCCCCTGCCTCCCGCAGGCTGCTCTCTGGGCCTGACCGCACCTCCTCACCTACTTAATCCAGTCAGCTGCTGCACACCTTTCAGGACTTAGCTCATTCTCCTCTTTTCCCTGAAAAAGTCAACGCTTTTATCCTGGCTCTCAAGTCACCTTGGGCCCCTCCTCCACAGAGGGGGCCCCTGTTGCGATTGTGTGATTCTTCCTGGTGACGTGCCGCTGCTACCTTCACTGGACTGACCTCGGTCTGTGAGCCCAGCGGCCATGACCACGACCGTGCTCACCGCCATGACGGCGGCCTGTGCTCACTGTCACAACCACAGCCTGTGCTCACGACTGCGACCACGCTCACCGCTGTGCACCAGGCGCTCAGCACAGGGCCCAACACTTAACACAGGCTGCGTATCATTTAGCAGAGAAGTAGCAGAAATCACATACCTCTTAGTCTCAAGACATCAGAGTTGTTCTTTGCTCTTCCCAAATACCAGCTAGAGGGGAACAGGCTAAAATGCAGTCAGGCAGCAGAAGGAGCAGGGAAAGGACAGAGAGAAAGTGTAGAAGTCTTAGTTCCTCTAGTTAGATGGGCTGAGCGTTAGCAAGCACACCTCCAAACCCAAAGCAACTTTCTACGGAGAAGTAGTGATGGGGGACAGATATGTTCCTAGTCGCTACCACATGGTCCCCGGGGGACGTGCCCGCAATCACACTGCGGGGCAGCCTCCCTGGTCCTCTGACAGTCCCCTGGCTGTACTGCATTTGACCTTGTGTAAAGTGTCAAACATCCGAGAGCCAAGGGGGACCTCCGTCTTCACAGTCCCGTCCTGTTACAGGGAAGTACAGAGTGATACTTCTGGTGGCACAGGTCCGTCAGCAGCAGCTGCTGGGTTGACACGGTCCACACGGGGGCGAGCAGGACGGGTCCAGCACCCCAGCGCATGGGATACTGCGATCCCAGTCAGGATACTGAGAAAGGGGCCAGTGGTTTACCAAGGGCAGAGATGATGATTTCAAAAAATGGAAATGTTAGTGTCCTGGGCATATTTGTAAATTTGGCAGCTGGGACACTTTGGTTTTTCTTTCTTTTGTTTTTCTGTTTGGTTGGTTGGTTGGTTGGTTTTACTATTAATGGAGACTTGAACAAGTCAACAGACAAACCCAGAATTACGAAGCAACTGTCTTTTTAAAGAAAGGTATGGCACGGGGCGCCTGCGTGGCTCGGTCAGCTAAGTGTCTGACTTGGTTTCAGCTCAGGTCACGATCTCATGGTGCATGAGTTTGAGCCCCATGTCAGGCGCTACACTGACGGCATGGAGCCTTGCTTGAGATTCTCTCTCTCCCTCTTTCTCTCTCTGCTCTTCCCCCCGACTCCTGCTCGCTCTCTCTCTCTCTCTGAAAATAAGTAAAAACTTAAAGATATGGCAGGGCATACCTTCCCAGTTTTACCATTTAGAACTAGTTAAATGCAAAATCTTTATTTGAGAAATATGCATATTGTGAAATTTAGTTCAGATCTCCATGACGAATCGTCAAGGCATCAAAGAAGAATGTTAAGGTGAAGAAAAAAGCAATACTCCCATTTGCTGCCTCTCAATCAGTTGCTCGATTTCTAGATCTTGTTTATTCATCTGAGATTTTGTTTGTTGACTGCCATTCCCACAAGGCTGTAAGCAACACCGGGCAAAGTCCTTCCTGGCCGGCGTCACACCCAGGGATGCGGTGGTACTTGCCCACTGTCCCGGATCTGGGGCAGCACTGAGCTGCGGGTGCCGGTTAAAATGCAGATTCCTGGGAGCTATCATTTCAGGTGGAATGCCAGAATCTGCTATTTCAACCCTTCTGGATGATTCCAAAGCACACCGTATCTGAGGGCTATGGAAGATTTCAGATTCGTGGACGGGCCACACATCTACAGAAGTCAAGTGCAATCGCCAGAGCGCGAGCCCTGCCAGGGCCGCCCGGACATTAGAGGGGCAGGTGCTGGACTAAAAGTTCGAAGGGTTCCCCCTTGGCTCGCGCACGTAGAACGGGCTCTCTCTAAATGATATGAAAATGGGTAACACTGCAAATTAAAGTTGTTATAGAGCATTTTTAAAATCCCGAGTTATAGATAGCTGATGTGTGCGCTCCTTGAAAATAGGAAGCTCTGCTTATTGATCTTTATACTTAACACCCAAGACTGTGCCTTGAATATGGTGTGCACATGAACAGAATAAAGACAAGCATTAACTCACTGACAAAGACACAGATTTTTTTAAAAAGAGCTAAGTCCGGGGGCACCTTGGTGGCTTTGTAGGTTGAGTGTCTGACTCTTGATTTTGGCTTGGGTCATGATCTCATGGTTTGTGGGGTCAAGCCCCGTACTGGGTTCCGTGCTGACAGCATGCAGCCTGCTTGCGATCCTTTCTCTCCCTCTCTCTGTCTCTCTGCCCCTCCCCGACTCATGCACTTTCTCTCTGTGAAAAATAAGTTAACTTAAAACAAACAAACAAACAAACAACTAAGTCCCGATGGCAGGATTAGGGTCAGGTGGACTTCTTTTTGTCTATGCAACACTGAATAAACATTGAGTGCCTACTACGTGCTAGCTGGCATCCTCCTACGTTTCTGGAAATAGAATGCAAAGATGAGCATAGACACAGTTCCTGCCTGTGTGGGCCTCTGAAGCAGAGTTAATGATCGATAATAATAAATAAGATGCACTGAGGGGACTTCTACCAAACCTGAAAACTGGGGACAGCGTCAGAGTGACAACTAGGTGGAGATGTACAGGTTAGATGGGCGTTAAGTGGGGTGAGAGGGAGGGAGATTTCCAGGCAAGTAACAAATAATATATTGGAAGGCTCTGTGGCGAGGAAGAACCTGAGCGTTTTCAAGAAATGGAAACTGTCCTGTGGAATGTGAGCATTAAAGAGCCCAGTGAAGATAAATTAGAGACGTACTGACCAAACCATAAAGGGATTTGGGTGGGTATTAAACAAAATGGGGAAGTAGAAGAATTTTAAGCCAAGTAGGTGATAATATTAGAACTGCATTTTATGTTTTTAATTTTTTAATGTTTATTTATTTTTGAGAGAGAGAGAGAGAGACAGAGACAGAGACAGAGACCGAGTATGAGCAGGGGAGGGACAGAGAGCGAGGAAGACACAGAATCTGAAGCAGGCTCCAGGCTCTGAGCTGTCAGCACCGAGCCCGATACTGGGCTCGAACTCATGAACCGTGAGATCGTGACCTGAGCTGGAGTCTGATGCTTAACCAACTGAGCCCCCCGGGCGGCCCGGGAACTGCATTTTAAGGAGATCATGTCTGCATGGCCGAGTACAGGAGACCGATCAGAGCTGTGAAACCCAGAGGAGACACAGAAAACACAGGAAACTACCGCATCCCTCCAGGCGGAAGGGAGGCCTTGGAAAGGAGCAGATCATAGAAGAGGTTTTAAGTGGTTAAAAGAACAAAACTCTTTGTTTCCCCTTTTCCTGCTCACTTTTTGCCATTCTAACTTGATTCTCGCCTTTCTGTTTTTCTCGAGTTGCGACTAGACTAATTCCTTGCTTCTTGGGCTGCTTCAGCTTCAAACAACGTAACAGTTCAATTTAAAGAATTAAACAACTTTATGAAGCCCAGAAGAGTTGGGGAAAAATAAGTAAAGCAAATAGTTTCTTAATATTTACTTAAATGTCGTTATCCCTTCCATTTTGCCATGGGCTGCTTGGAATTCTGCCTTGGGCTTAAGGCTCTGGGGTGGAGGAACGCTGCCATGCGTAGGGTAGTTTTCCAAATACTCAGTCGTGGGGCGAGGGACGTCAGGCGCGTCGTGAATCCTTGTGGCTCCACGTGGACAGCGATGGCGCCTGCGCAAACACAAATCACCTGGAAGATTATGTCGGCTCTCAAAAATAGTCCATGCAATTGCATCTCAATCAGAGACCTTCGATAAACACAGAATTTCCGAATGTAAAAGAAGCTTTACTCATACACACGGACACACACACACACACACACACACACACACACACAAACCTGTTTATTCTGCAGGGGTGTTTACAAAAACAATGAATAAATTACAGAGCATCCTTCATGGTGGGAACTCTGGTTTTCCTCTGACAACGATGTAGAGTGTCTTCTTAAACAATTTTTAAATGTTTATTTTTGGGAGAGAGAGAGAGAGAGAGAGAGAGAGAGAGAGAGAGAGAGAGAGAGAGAACACGAGTGGGGGAAGGGGCAGAGAGAGAGGGGGACACAGAATCCGAAGCACCTCCAGGCCTGAGCTGTCAGCACAGAGCCCGACGCGGGGCTTGAAATCACCAACAGTGAGATCATGACCTGAGCCGAAGTCGGACGATTGGCCGACTGAGCCCCCAGGCGCCCCTCGAGTGTCTTCTTCTACTTAGAGGCTGAAAAGCTATCAGGTGCCCTCCCAGGCCCCTTGCAGGCAGGCTTCACGCACCACTTAGCCCTCACCTGCTGGGTGTGACTCAGCTGACGCCCTGACTCAGGGAGCACCACCCAGGGAGCATCACCCAGGGAGCACCACCCAGGGAGCCAGGCTCGCACACTCCGGTGCAGGCCGGGCAGGGCTGGAGCCGGCAGGTGGCAGACGGCGGAGGTCCCGTTTGCAAGGCGGCTTACTTGGGGCAGCGCGGGCAGGAAGGAGGGGCTCAGCAGCCCTGCGCTCTGTTCCTGCTCCCGGGCTGTTGGCAGAGGCCGTGGCTCCCTTGGCAGCCCAGTTCTGGGGTGAGATTCTTTTGGGGAATTACTCCTGAAACGCCTATCTTGAAAACGGTTTCTTCCATTTTTCCATTAATTCTGTGAGCTATATATATATACTCCTTAATAAATTCTTTTATGCCCAGACCAGGCAAAAGTAGACTATATTGTCCATAACTTAGAACCCTGACCAACATGTCATCCAGGCTACGAGCAGGGAGCTGTTAAAGAGCAGAGGGCTGATCTGTAGGCGTGGCCGTTGCCGGATGGGGAGACTGTGAACCGTGAAAAGCTGGTTGCAGAATGGGATGTATAATACGCTCCATTTCTCTCTTCCCTTTTAAAGAATGTGAAAATGAGTCTTCAAGAACATTTACTATTTGCGGGGACTAGGAAGATGAGGGATTTTCACTAGATTCTAGATCTCTTTCCTTGTACGTTCATACTATGCCTTATGTATATTCATTTCATAATCAGGAAAAGAAAAAAAGATAAAGCTTTTAACGAAACAGAAAAATCCAAGCAAACCAAATAGGAAAACCCCAGAGTTCTGAACTAGGAGGTCAGTTTCTGAGGTCTGATGCCATTTGGGTCTCCGGGCTCTGTGCGAGGACTAATGATCCAAGCCCGGGTAAGGCTGGGTTTGAAGACAATGCGGATGCTCTGCGGATGAGTCAGAGATGGCGAGGAGATCTAGACTCCGAGAACCCCCAGGAAGAGAGATCAGCTGCTTTGCCTGGAGGTTGCTGGACCAGGAAGAACTGCAGTGCGCACAAGAGCAGAGAGGTGGTGTCGTAGGTATTCAAGAAAATTCAAAGTCAGAGAAGTAGGAGTCGGGAGATTCAAGATTACTGGCTGACAGTGGAGGCTTCCGGAAAGTCCTAAAGTGACTTGGCACCACACATGGTCTCTTGGGAAAATCGGGACGGGGTCCATAGGTCATGCATAGAGGTTCTGACACAGGCGCGCTGAGTGACAAGTGTCAAGTCCAAGCTCTGGGATTTCTCACTGTTCTTAGTTTTAGTTCCCACCCAAGACATACATTCACATTGTAACAAAACAAATTTAAAAATGCTGCAGAGCTTACATAGGAAACCAGAAGCCTGTTGTCCCAACTTTTCCAAATCCCTAGAAACAACTTTCTGACCTTCTCTGCTTTTTAGTTTTTCTGGAGGCTACATCTGATTTTTCCTTCTTTTTTTTTTAATGAGTTTTTAACATCTTGAATTATCCGCTTAGATTTACTAACTTTCAAATCCTGACCTAGCTGAGAAAGACTTGATTTACAGTCACTTCCTGTTACATGGTCACTCATTAATCCCACGGAACCCACGTGCTCATCCTGTTTCTTTAGCAAACAGTGATCTAATCCGCGGGGCCAACAGTGACTCCGAGGAAGAAGGCTGTGTTTACAAGGGGAGGGAGGTTGCCGGGCAGGACCCACAGCCCAATTCTGGGTTTCAGGGTGGAGACCGCTTCTCTCCGGGCCGGCCAGATCCCCAAGGGGACCGCTTGGAGGGGACGGGGCTGCAGTCAGGCTTGGATGGGAAGCTGGAGATGGGGAAAGCTGGCACGGGCTGAAAGCTCGTGGGCTTGCACATCGTCCTAGTCCTAGTCCTTCCTTCCCCCGGAGATGGGGGCGCCCAGCCTCCCGGCGGGGTCCGGTCCCAGCGCTCAGCAGCCCGGGGCCCGCCGCTCGGCGCACGCGTCCTCCTCTGCCCGGCCGCCCGCGTCCAGGGTGCGCCCGGCCAGGGGGGTCTCAGCGTAGAACTGTCACCCGGGAGCCGGCTGGTGCGGGCCCGCAGGGGTGCCGTCGCCGCCTCCTCGGCCCTT
>NC_043708.1:137535349-137547630 GCF_006229205.1 Suricata suricatta
GGGGACCGGGAGCGGCCGCCGCCCGCGGCCGTGGGGTCCCCCCCGGGGCCGCCGGCTCCCTAAGCGTGGGGACCGACGATCCTGGAGCCCGCGATCGCGGGCCCCCAGGGAGGGGAAGGGAAAGCGGACGGGGGTGGGCGGGGGCTCTTCCTTTTCACTCGAGAGCCTGGGGAGACGTCAGTGCACCTGTCGGGCCGGTGAGCGTGGCGCCCGAAACTTTGCTGGGGCTCGGAAGGCGCTCGTAGAGTCGGGGGGAAAGCCAGCGGGAACCGGGGACCGAGCAGCGGGCGGGGCCGGTGTGGGCGCCTCCCCGCCCTCCTGCGGACGCGATTCCCCGCGTGGGGCCGCCCCAGGGCCGTTACCGGCGCCCCCGCCCCGACGAGCTGCGTGACTCCTCGCGGCGGTCCGGTCCCGGAGGGGCCCTCTGCGTCCCACAGGCGGGATGCGGCCTTGGCTCAGAGGCTCGGAGGCGACTCGGCCCGGCCGGGTGTATCCCTTCCGCAGGCGTCCACCCGGCTCCTGATTAAGGGATCTGGGAAGTTTTGTCAGTTCCCAGCGTCACGCGGGAGGGGAGTTAGGCGTTGACGTTTAGCCCATGCGCCCTTTGTAATATATTCCTAATTTTTAGTCCCGGGAGAGAAGCGACCATGGTGCTCAACAGTCTGGATAAGATGATCGAGCTCCAGAAAAACACTGCTAACATCAGGAATATCTGCATTCTGGCCCACGTGGACCATGGTGAGTGTTTTCAGTGGTCAAGGGGGCGTGCCTGCACACGTCAGAGCGGGACGCTGTGGGACATCCGTCGGGACCAATGCTTGCTGAGAAGCAGACATCCCTTTGGAAGATTGAGGTCAGCAATGCCAGCCGTAAAAGCGTTTGAAATGAACACGGCGACCTGGTGATTAGTGTTCTTCCTTGTGGTGTATTTCATTGTTTTTTTTTTCTTTAAAAAACTTTTTTTTAACACTTTGTCATTTATTTTTGAGAGACAGAGACAGAGCATGAGCAGGGGAGGGGCAGAGAGGGAGGGAGACACAGAATCTGAAGCAGTCTTCAGGCTCTGAGCTGTCAGCACAGAGCCCGACATGGGCCCGAACCCGCAGAGCACGAGATTATGAGCCGAGCCGAAGTCGGACACTCAAGCGACTGAGCCTCCCAGGCCCCCCCCCCACATTTTCAATGAGAACTTGAGTTCTTTTTAAAGTAAGCATTTCTCCAATGGCTTTGTGATCTAAAAACGCCTCCAGTCTGGACGTAATGTCTTGAGAGCCTGTGTGATGTGATTCTCTCTGACTCATCGGGTGTGTTGTGACCGCCTCCTAAATTCAAGGGTTTTGCTGCCTGTGTCGGAAAGGTAGAAACTTAGGACTAGGGCACCAGGCGAGGCCTGGAGGAGGTGTGGGCGCTGAGGCAGCACAAGGCGAGGTCGAGGAGTGGACCCCGCGGGTGGGGAGAGCGGGAGGGCCAGTTAATAGGCTTCCCAGCCTAAGGGTGACCCTTGAAGGGGGGCTCAAGGTGGCGGATGGGACCCACCTTCCCTGTGGGAGTGGTGTCAGTTGGGAACAAGGACATGTACAGACGAGACGGGGGCCGGCAAGGGCAGAGCTGGCCAGTGGGTGTGGCCTGCTCCTGGCAGAGGCTGCTCTCTCCACCGCGTCGCTCCCTGCTGAGCAGGCTCTCCAGCTCACACCCCTGCCTCCCCCAGGCAGCTGGCAGGGTCACAGGAGCGGGCCTGGTGGTGAAGGAGCGCTCGGCCTTCTCGTGGGCGTGACCGAGTGAGAGGTGAAAGGCAGAAGGCCATAGCTCACAGAGCCTGTGTGCCGGCTGGCACCAGGGCAGGGCCAGGTGCCCCTGCCCTGGACTTAGCCCGGGGTCAGAGCTCCTTTTCAAGTCACTTCCACCTTTTGGAGTGTGTGCATGCAGGGTGCAGACTGGGGTGAAGACTGGACCTCCCATCTGGGGAGGGGGAGGTTAATGGGCTCACCGGCCAGAAGCCCGTGGCAGGTGCGCTCCATCCTGAGCCTGTACCGAGGGGGGCCGTTTGTAGTAGGGGCCACCGGAGACCAGAATAAAGCAGGGGAGCGATGATAGACACCGTGGAAAGACCGGTGTGGTGGGAGGGGTCGGTGTGGGTTGGAGGCAGAAAGGAGGCTGGTCAGGTGGCCGTGGCTGCAATGGCCAGAGTGCAGCGGCGTGGGGGCTGGAAGGGCGGTGGGGTCACGTTGTAGGTGACCCCTGCTGATGCCCGCGGAGCGAGGTGTCCCTGCCCCACGCTTGTATAATTACGCTGCTCCCATCGTGAGGACATGAGGGTTGACTGAAGTGCGTGTGTGTGTGTGTGTGTGTGTGTGTGTGTGTGTGTCTGTGTCTATGCATTTGCTTTCTGAGTTAAATCACGAGGCAGATCAGGGGTGTCTGGGCCCAGGGATGCAGCCAGAGAGCTGACACATGCTGCTCTTCCGGCACCTGACGTTCTAGGGAGATCTGCCTGCCAGACCTAGAACGAGTACTGCCCTGCTGGGAGGCGGGACCAGAGGCCCCGGGCCTGTGGGGACAGGGGGACGCACGTCCCCGCTGGGAGGCGGGACCAGAGGCCCCGGGCCCGAGGGGACACGGGACGCACGTGCCACACTGAGAGCACGTTACCGAGGCTCTTCGGTGCCTGCTGACCGCTGTCTGGTTTGTTCCTTACCCGTCCCACGGCTTTGCAAGAAGTTCAGAGCGCACCTGGGACTCGTTTGTCCTAAAGAGAAGTCCCTCCTTGGTCACCTCAGCGCAGCATTCTTAAACAGGGTCATCTGTTGGTGCCACTTCAGGTTGTGTAGACTTCGTGGAATCTTGGGTGGAATCTGAGTGTGTGCTGGAGCCCAGTCTTGCTGTGGAGGAGGCCCCGAGGCGTGTGCTGGGTCTGGGGGCTCCGTGGCCTCCGCGGGCGTGCTCGCGGGAGGGGACGAGGGCGGGTTTCCCGGACTGCTTGGCTCAGAAGCGTTTTCTGAGGACAGTGTAGCGGTCTCTCCGTGGGGAGATGGGGCAGGTCACGTTGTGGTGTCCCTCGGTGGTGCCCTCGGTGGTGCCCCCTGGTGTCCCTCGGTGCTGTCGTGCGCCGCGTGCCATCCAGAGGCGGGCGAGAGTGCTCTGCCCTCGGGTTGTCACCCTGAGCCCCCGAGAGCTCCGTGGTGGCACGGCCACTGTCCGGTGATGGTCAGACGAGGACTGTAGTCAGTGCCGTGAACTTGATCAAGTCCTGGCGTAGTTTGGGAACTACGTACGGGACGGCTGGCGGCTTGTCTCATCGCCGAGGAGTCTGCGTCTTGCTCTGTCAGTTGTGCTTCAGGTTCAAAAAGTCGCTCTTTGGGTGAGGGTGATGAGACCCACGGGCGGGAGCGCCGGGTCACCGCCCCCGGGGCGCTCGCCGCGTCCTTCCACGGGACGCTCCCTGCAGGTGAACTCTTCGTTTTTTAAATTTTTTAGTGTTTATTTTTGAGAGAGTGAGTGCACGCGCGTGTGTGTGTGTGTGTGTGTGTGTGTGTGTGTGTGTGGAGGGCGGGGCAAGGGGACGGGGCCAGAGGATGTGAACCAGGCTCCGTGCTGCCAGCGCAGAGCCCAGCGCACCGCGAGATCATGACCTGAGCCAAAGTCGGGCGCCTAACCGACTGAGCCACCCGGGCGCCCCGACGAACTCTTTCAGATGCTTATGTTTCAGCTTCACTCAGTGTCGGCAAATGAGGAATCTTTGCCTACCCAGTTCTTAGGGTCAGAAGTTGCTTCTGTGGATACGATACATCACCCTCCATTTAGGAAAGGAAGTGGGTTTGAATTAATATTGTTATCTTGACAGGAAAAACTACCCTGGCCGACTGTCTCATCTCTAGCAACGGGATCATCTCCAGCCGCCTGGCAGGCAAGGTATGGTGTCGTGTTTGAGAAATGCTCACTCCCTTCCAGTAAGTCCCCGCTGTCCACCTGGCGCTGTGGTCTCAGACGTCCGGGAAGAGTGGGAAGGCCAGTTAATGTGTCTAAGAAGCTGCTCATCTATGTGGCAAGATAAATAGATGCTGAGAAAAAGTCCGTGTGTATTTCTTTATAGTGATGTTTTGTAAACGCAGAAGTGGGTTTTTTAACAAGTGCAGGGAGAGCCCGGCCCAGCCGTGGACGACCCCATGGAGGACGAGCGTGTGCTTTGGGGAGAAGGGGGGCCGCTGGGGGAGCGAAGTGGACGAGGTCGATCAGGGCTGACTTGTGTGCTGTGCTCGGTCTGAGGGGGGCATTGCCTAGAGGCCCCCGGGGAGGAAGAGCCCGGGGGAGAGAGCGTGTCTGATTCCAGGAGAACCTGAAGGCTGACTCGTCTGAGGGTCATGTTGAAAGTAGGGTTTTAGGAAATGAAACGAAAGAGGTGCTTGTTCCTAGCTGCAGGTGTGAGGTCCTGGAATAAGTTAGAAAGACAGAGAAGCTCCTTCCCTTGATGAGTTTCGGACGTGGTCAGCGGAGGCGGCCACAGAGCTCCACTTCCGGTCTGTCGGGAATGGATGAGCCTTTCCATACGTCGTCCTTGGGCACTTGGCGACGTGTGTGTGAAGAACGTACAGCTGCCCTCTGCTTACCACCTCACGCGGAAATCACGCCCTCGGAGTGCTTGTGTGTGAGGGGCCAGGTCATGGAACTTGGGGAAATCATAGAAGAGAGTACTCTGTGACCTTAAGATTTGTTCCATGAGACAGGGAAGTACGTACCGTGATGTAAGTTTGATCAACTCGAGTCCATTTAAACGAGGAACATCTGCTTATCAGGAGATACAATAAAGAGTGAAAAGACCAGCCTGGTAGTTGGGAGAGAATCACAACAGCACCTAGTTGACAAAGGTCTCCTGTTCAGCGGCTGTAAATAACTTCTGTCCAGAACCGAACACATCTGTAATACAACCTTGAAAAAGATGGACAGGAATCTCGAACAAGAGACGCCCCGAAGAGGACCCGGAATGCGTTTGGAACGTGGTGCCGACTCTCGGGGTGTCTGCTCTGGTCCCTGCGCCTCCCTCGGCCCCTCCCACCTTAGATCCATCTGAAGGGCTTTGCGGGTAAAAATCATGTGCTTAGAGCGGACGTCCGCCTCAGACGGTCTGAGTGTGAGCGAGTCCCTGGGAAGTAAGTGCCTGCGGTGTCCCCACAGCTGCGGTACCTGGACAGCAGGGAGGACGAGCAGGTTCGGGGCATCACCATGAAGTCGAGCGCCATCTCGCTGCACTACGCCATCGGTGAGTCCGCTGCGCCCCGGGGACGAGGACCCCGTGTCCTCCGTCCTCTTCTCTCCGGACGAGCGTGTGCTCCGCTCGCCTTGCTTTCTCCTGCACGGGCTGCATCCTGGCCTCCGGTGGTCTGATGTGTCGGGCCGCCCACTTCTGGGGGCAGACGGGGACCTGTGACGGGCACGAGGACCCCGTCCCCCCCCGGTGATGGTACAGGTTTCTCCACCAGGAGGGTCACGGGGCCTTAGCCTCCGTCTCCTGGCTGGATCCCTTGCCTGTCCTGTGGCCTCAGGCTTGGACTCAGAATCTTATTTACTTACCTGGGTTGCCGTGTTCCTTGCAGCTCGCCACCCCCTCAGTCGGGGTGTCATTTAACCGTAAGACTTGCAGGACTTGCTGAGACAGAAAAAGTCATGCAAGCATATGAGATACAGGTGATAGTCACCAAAAAGCCTGTTAGTGCAAGTGATCATCATCACGCCGCAGCCTTCACGTCTGTCTGGGAGAACGGCCGGGTGAACCGATGCCCCGGCGCTCCCAGCGCTCGGAGCTGGTCAGACAGCCGTTTGGTCTGCGTGTGACCAGGCAGGGAGGAAACGTCGACCGGAGCAAGTTGCGGAGTGGACACGTGCAGGACGGGCGGGTGCTGTGGTCATCAGACACGGTGGCGGGTGAGGTGTCCAGGGGGCCCCGCCAGGACCTCAGCTCCCCAGAATCTCCCTTATGTGAAGCTTACGGTTTTCGAAATACTTATTTTTGTACTAGTTGGAAATTTTACACACGTGTATGTTTATAATTGGAAGAAAATAATAAAGTTCCGTTTCGTTTCCTTCCTGGGGGTGTGGCCGTGTCTTGCGGTGTTACATGACTGGCCCTGACCCCAAGGAACGTTCTCAGGGGCGTGAGTGTGTGGTCTGACGTCAGGCTCTAAAACATTGTCGCACTAAGCCGGTTTTGAAGCTCTCGGGGATTCTTGGCGAATCCCTGATGTTTCGTGTCTAAAGTAATGCCTTGTTGTTTTAAAACTACCCCTCACTCTGTGACCCTGCAAGTGGGTCAGCGCTCCGTGTATTTTATCCCCCCCTTACCTTCATGGACCCCGGGAGATGTGCAGCGTGCCTTTCCCACACTCAGACCATTCGTCTCTTTAATGGACGATTCCTCTGGTGTCAGTTTCTGAATTTTGTCTCTGCAGATTTTTGTCACTGCAGCTGCAGTGGGCATTAACCGTGCTGCGGGTTCCTGGTGCGTGTCAGTGTGGACACCTCTGTGTGAGCAGCGGTCCAGGGAGGCCCGCTAAGGGCTAGAGAGCGAATGGTACCCACCCATGAAATACCCCGGGGGCGGGGGGACAGGTGCCATTCAGCCGCAGCAGCTGATGCTCTGTGGGAATATTTTTCAGGAGAAGGTGACTTTCAGATTTTGGTAAAATCTTCCCATTTTTAAACTACTGGCAACTGTTTTGACTTTACTGAAGCACCACGGAGAACAGGTGGCAGCGGACTAGGACGCACAGGCTTTCCGTCCCTAACGTGAGGCGTGTGCTGCTGGCGTCCTGCTTCAGGGGCGCGCGGCCCAGGCCAGGAGGCGGCCAGGGGCGGCTGGAGGCCAGGACCAGGAGGGCTCTGTGCAAGCCCCCGGTCTTCATCCCCAAAGACCAGGGGGGTAAGGGGACTTGTGCCACCGCGTCCCCACGAGGCTGGCGTGCCCAGAAAGGCCCTTCTCCCCGAGACACAGGGCCTTCCCTTTCCTCCTGGAAATGGGAGCATTGAGGCAGTGCCCTGATGGTTGTCTGGGTTCTGGGGCTGGGAGGGAGGGGCTCCGCTGCCCCTCGTCTGAGTAGGCGTTTTACACACATACCGGGTGGAGCCCGAGGAGAGCGCGGTCGGCATGTGGCCGTGGTCCTGGGAACAGCAGCCACGTTCCCAGCTCGCCCCTTTAGACCGGGTCTCCAGGACGCCGGGCCGTGCAGGCCGTGGCTGGTGGCTCCTGCAGCCACCTCTCCCTCCACAGCGGTCGTGGGGGCTGCACACAGACATGTGGGGCCGCGTCACCCATGTCCCCACTCTGCTCATTCCCGCCCGTGATGGAAGCCTCCAGAATCTCTTCCCCAGGCTTCTCTGTGACTTTCATGCCCTCCGCCAGCCTCCCCTGTTCTTCCCGAAGCTCACCCTGCACACCTTCCAAGGGAAACAGCCTCCCTCCGTCCTCCACTTCCCGGCTGCCTGGGACATTAAAAAAAAAAAACAACAAAAAAAGGATTGGCGCTCAGCTGATTAGACCGTCCCTGAAATGAAGGAGCGTATTCCGGAAGGCCTGGGAAGGATGGCGGGACGCTTTGGCAGGGGTCCGTCCCGTGCCGGGCTTCGGGGCCGCGGGACAAATCAGGAGGATCCCTTCGTATGCCTAAAAATTGTACGTCCACTAGCAGGGATCATAATATCTAACGTGATACACCCCACAACCGCTTTTATAGTTGTGTGTGTGCGTTTGATCCTCACGTAAAAAAGCAGACGGCACTGCAGGAACAGGTCAGGGAGGCGCGGCGCGGCTGGAGACAGCGGACCGGTTGTGCGTGCTGGCTTTTGCCCCCTTGGATGGACGTTATGGACGTTGGATCTCTTTTCCCTACCTTTGAAATTTAGTTTGAAGCTATTTGGAAAGAGTTAAGATGAAGGAAGTAGTTGTGAGTCAGAGACCGGCCCTGGGACTCACCAGGGCGCTTTGCATTCCCTCCGTTAGCTTCACTGGGGAAGCCGGACAGGCCGCTCGGTCTCACCCCTTCTCCGAGCCTTTACTAGGGTGTACGTGCGTGGGAGCCTCTTCCTCACCCCTCCACCCCACCACGGCATATCCCAAAGGTTTTTGGTCATGTGATCTCATTTTTCCCATGTTTGCACCTGAAAGCACTTGGCGTATCCCTAGCTTTCTGCTGTCGTCTAGATCGGAACTTGCTGTCCCTGAATGAGTGTCAGGGGGTCTGGGTGTGGATGCGTCATTAGAAGCGTAGAGACAGACGGATGGCTAGACAGACAGGTGGACTGGTCGGTAGGTATGTTCGTTTTTTCCGGGGGTTGTCTCAGAGGTCTGTGTCCCCAGTACGGCAGGAGCACGGCCGTGTGGGAGGCCCGGGGTTTCCCCAGGAGCGCCTTTAAAGTTCTGTGAGGAGTCTGACCGCAGACATGGCCTCTGTGAGTTCTGGATCGGGTCCGGGCCAGAAATCCGTATAAAGCAGTTTGCGTGAGAAGACCAGGAACACCTCGCGCGCGTGCGTGTGTGCGCGTGCGTGTGTGTGTGTGTGCACACGTGCACGCGAGCACACGTGTGTGAGAAGCAGCCTGTGGCTCGTCAGCGGTGGTCTCTCCCACTGAGCCCCAGTGCACCTTGGCCTCCTTCACCTGGTGCTCAGAGCCCTCGGCCGCTGGAGGGGGGCCTTGGCGCCGCCCTGACTGGGGTGGTGAAGTGTGTGTTTGGGGTTTGCTGGGTTTAACTTCCACATTACCTACCGTTTTAAACTGTTTGGTCTCGGGCAGTGTTCTTGGCGTTGCGTTCTAGCTGGACGCCCTTGAGAAAGACACTTAACTCTTCCGTGCCCGCGTTTCCCGCTCCGCGAAGTCGGGTGATTGATGGTGCCGACACCCGCAAAGGGTGGGTGGCTGGTGGACAGAGCTTGGGGCAGAGCTGGGCAGCGGGAGTCCCCGACGTGGGCCCCGGCTCTGCCCCTGCCCTGGGGTACGAGGCACGTCGTCAGGGTGCCCTGCAAGGGGAAGACAGTCTAAATGGGCTTCCAGGGGCAAGTCCAGCCCTGGGGACCGGGGTGGGTCCGGAGCCCGCGGGAGCCCGACCCTGACGTGGGGGCCCCGAGCGCCCGGGGATGGTTCCGCCTCCACAAGGAAGCCTGTCGGGGTAGCTGCATGTGGGGAGGGAGCGTGGAACCTGAGGGACGACTGTTCTCTGCGTGGTTCACGTAATTATGTTCTCGCGTGGCGACTCTGTGACCTCGGGTGACGTGTCCTGGCCTGCCTGGGACCGACTTCGGGGTTAGCGGGTGTGGGGCTGACGGTGGGGTTTGCGAGGATGGGGGCTTTCAGGGCTTGGGGCACAGCCGCATGAGTCGTCACCCTCCTGAAAGCTGAGCACTCGTGTTCGCTGTGAGCCTAAAGGGGGTGAAGTGTGTGAACCCACGGCCCGCACGCAGGGACCCCTCCCGCCCGCTCCCTGAGGGCCCGGAGGGACGTGGGCCACATGCGCTGTGGCTTTCTGCAGCAGCCTTTCCTGCTCGGGCGCTGGTGGCCCAGCTCTTACCCTCGGGCGTTGTTTGGTCCCCGCCTCCAGCCTGCGGAGGGACTGGTGAATGTGCAAGGATGGGGTCCCGTGGGGTTCCGCACCGCGCCTGCCTCCCAGAGGCCTTTGTAGGGGCCCCTTAGAGCAGCGACGTGCGCAGGTCACGCAGAGACGGCCCTGGCGTCGGTCCTGTGGGTGGGGACGCCCTCGTGGGAGCGGCAGCGGCGGATGGAGCCTCTCGGGCAGCGTTAGCTCCGCCCTGCCGTCTCTCGCACCTTCCTTACTGCCGCGTGCTGCACCTGAACCCATGTTTCCCGCGCTGCAGGTGGGGACGAGTACCTGGTGAATCTCATCGACTCTCCGGGCCACGTGGACTTCTCCTCCGAGGTGTCCACGGCCGTGCGCATATGTGACGGCTGCCTCATCGTGGTGGACGCCGTGGAGGGGGTCTGCCCGCAGGTGGGTCGCAGGCTCTGTCGCTGGGCCGGGAGGGCGGGGAAGGGGGTAGGGGCTCCGTGCCGTTCTGGGCGTTTGGTGGGCGTTTGGAGGACGGAGAGTTGGCTGTTCGCCTCGTCGGGTAACGTTCCCGCGTGTGACGGAGTCTGGGCAGCTGCGTCCGGAAGGGATCAACTTCGGAGCGGGGCAGTGTCAGCGACCCCCTCCCAGAGAGGGCCCGGCACCCTGCGGGGCGTGGAATTGAGGGGGACTCGCACGGGAGGCCGTGGATGGCGGGACACCGAGCCCGCTCTCCCCGCCTGAGAACCTCTTCCGTGGCTTCTCGGGGCGTTCCGCCCGCTGCCCCGCCCTGCGCAGTGGGAGAGGGGCGTGCGGTGGGACACGTGGGCCTGCCCCCGGCTCTCCAGGCTCGGATCCTGCAGGGTCTTACGTTTTATCCTATAAAATGTCACCCTTGTATCCTACTTCTTAATGTACCCTTGCATGTTTTAATATTTCAAAATTTTTATTTTAAAGTTTATTTTTGAGAGAGAGACAGAACATGAGCAGGGGAGGGCTGGAGAGAGGGAGACACAGAATCCGAAGCAGCTCCAGGCTCTGAGCTGTCAGCACAGAGCCTGATGCAGGGCTCGAACCCATGAACCGTGAGATCATGACCTGCGCCGAAGTTGGACGCTTAGCCGACTGAGCGACCCAGGTGCCCCAATATTTTCAAAAAAGAGTAATAAAAGGTTTAAGTTACTCAAACGGAGGAAATTTGATAATTGCAAGAAGCTGTGCCACAATTGTGCTGTCGCTTCTCCTCCAAGCCCTGAGGGCTCAGGTCCCCCAACCTGAGAGGTGCAGCCTTCGCCTCCGTGCTGACAGGATGGAGGTGTCAGTGCACCTGCTGTCAGGACGGCAGCACCATGTCCCCTCTGGGAAGGGTCGTGGTCAGGGCGGTGGGCGCAGGCCTTGGAGGGGGTGCTCTGAGTTCTGGGGCCTGCGTGTGGGCAGCACGAGCACTTGTTTCCGGTTATTCAGGGAAGCGTGGGTGTAACTCCACCAAACTCTTCAGTATTCCGCACAACTTGTCCTAAATCAGTCGTCCATTCTGTAAAGGCAAAGACTGTGTCTGGTCTGTGGTCCTTTCCCTCCGCGGCACGGACTTGGGGGGTGGTTAGTGAACACCTGTGGACATGCGTCCTCTGAGCAGTGATAGAAGGGTCTGGAGATGAGCTGATGATTAACCAGGGTTTTCCAATGTGCTTCAGTTGTATCAGATCCTGAGTTTCACGTTGTCCTTTCTGTTTGCAACAGACGCAGGCCGTCCTGCGGCAGGCCTGGCTGGAGAACATCCGCCCGGCCCTAGTGATCAACAAGATAGACCGCCTGATAGTGGAGCTCAAGTTCACCCCCCACGAGGCCTATTCTCACCTCAAGAATATTCTAGAACAGGTATTCCACCCTTCCCTTCACTATTTTAAAACTCGGGGCTCAGGGGAGGGTGGTAAGGCAGGTGGAGTGTAACGTGTCACCACAGATGTCACTTTGACGCAGTGTTTGCACCTGCGGTCCCTACGTGCGGGTCCTCGTGCTGCAGAGGGCACGGGACAGGCCTCCCCGGGGCCCCTGCAGCTCCTGGAGGCCTCCGCAGCACAGAGCATGGACAACGGGATCCGTCCTGTCGTTTCAGATCTTGTAGTTTGGCTCCAAACTGAAGCAATATAAAGAGGCTTTTCAGTTTTGTTTTTTTAACACCAATTTTTAGGTAACATCTTACCCAACCATTCATCTGTCTCCCTAGCAGACATTTTTCCCGGCTCTGTGTTGAGCAGTGAATTGTGGGATGTCCGTCGGGTGATAGGGGTCGTGAATGTGGCGACAGCTCAGAGTCCCTAGTTCAGAGATCACACAGTGTGGTGGGGAGGCCTTTGGAGAACCAACCGAGCGCGGGTTTGAGGGCCGCCCCGCTCAGACCTGACGGGGAGCAGCGGGAGGAGAAGCCCTGCTGCAGGAGCCCCGAGGTGGGAAACGGGGGGCTGTGGCCGGGGCGCTTAGCAGCGGAGGGAGGAGACTACGAGCTGCAAACGCAAGGAAGCGCGATGCGCCGCGAGCTGCGTGTCCTGGGGAGGGCGGCCCGTGCAGCAGCGCTGGCGGCCGGAGTCCAGGGCTTGGGTTGGGCGGACCTGTGTCCAGGCCTGGCGGTTCGGACTGCGGGACCAGGTCGCCGCCGCCCAGCCGACCGAGAAGACTTGCCTGCGGGCGGGAGGAGCCGATCCAAGCCGAGCGGCGCGGAGGAGCGGGCCAGGGGGTC
>NC_043708.1:137547730-137549601 GCF_006229205.1 Suricata suricatta
GGGAGGAGCCGATCCAAGCCGAGCGGCGCGGAGGAGCGGGCCAGGGGGTCCGGCGCCCGGAGGGCCGGCTGGGGTGGCCCCGGCCAGCGGCGTGGGCAGACGTAAACGGGCGGGCAGGTCGGAATAGGGTAACCTGCAGGGTTTCCGAATAAAATGTTCGTTCTCTGTCTGCGGCAGGAAATAAGGTGACGTCGGGGTGAAAGACTCGAGGATTGGCCGGGAAGGGGCCTGGCGAGGGTGGAGGGAAGTCCGGATGTGAGGACTGGCGAGGGGGCGGGGCTCAGCCTGCTAACGGGGATCTCGGGTCCTGAGTCCCTGGTGACGCAGGCCCGGCGCTGAAGACGTGCGCAGGCCCCACCCCCTGGTGCTGGCGCCACATTCCGAGTCGCAGAAGTGACCTCGGAAGCCGTCAGGTTCAGTCCGCGGGTTTGGGGGGAGTTCATCCTGGCGCGCCCCCCCCCCCCCCCCGTGGGTGCTTCCTGGGGCCGAGCTCACTGGGGCTCCTGACCCTGGCGGTGCGGGGCCTCCGAGTGACGTTGTGCCGCTTCCCCTCTCCCCTAGATCAATGCCCTCACGGGGACTCTCTTCACTTGTAAAGTCCTGGAAGAAAGAGCAGAGAGAGCGAGCGAACCGCAAGCGAAGCCGAACCCGGAGCAAGGAGAGCAGGTGTACGACTGGAGCGCCGGCCTGGAGCACGCGGACGACTCTCAGCTCTACTTCTCTCCGGACCAGGGCAACGTGGTGTTCACGAGCGCGGTGGACGGCTGGGGCTTCGGGTGAGTGCGGGGTCTCCGGGGCTCCTCGGGCCGGTGCGGGAGGGGGCTCTTGCCAGCGGAACTGCTGACTGTGGAGGTGGTTATCGGTTCACGTGTAGTTGTGAGAAAGGATAGAGTTCTCTCGCACCCTTCACCCAGGACCCCCGCTGCCCACGTCCTAGGAAACTGCGGCACGGTGTCACGGCCGGGGTACTGGCGCTGAGGTCACCGCAGAGGCCCTTCCCGCCCCCTCAGGTGCCCGGCCCCCAGCCCCGCCTCCACCCCGGCCGCCACCAGACGTCTTCCAGTTTATAATTTGTCATTGCAAGGATGTTGCCGAACTAGAACCAAGCCGCGTGTAGCCCTCTCCGGCTCGGCCGTTCCCGCGCAGTGGGATTCTCCGGAGACTTAGCTGAGTTGTGGCACCTGCCGGTGGTCGGTCCCTGTGTTCCGTGGTGCGGGCACCTGGCTTGTTTCCGAGTCGGGGCCTTCTGAGCGCAGCTACCGCAGCGTGCACGGGAAGGCTGTCCGGAGCCAGGGGTTTCACGTCTCCGGGGTGAGCGGGCGGGAGCGCGGCTGCCCGCTCACCGGGGCGGCGGCGGTTCGGTTTCATGACAGCGTCAAACCGCTGTCCGGAGGGGGCGCCCCGTCTGACGTGCCCGCCAGCGGCGTGTGAGAGCGTGGCCCGGCTTCTCCACCTGTCCCCCGACTCGGTGCGGTCACTTCAGAGTCGCGCCGGCAGGTGTGCATCGGAGAGAGCTTTCCCGACGGCTGGTCCTGCTGCGCATTCCCGTGAGCCGATTGGTCCCGTGTGTCTCTGTGGGTGACGTGTCTCTTCCTCGCCTTTGCTCATTTTCTTTTCTGTTTTCCGTCTTTTTAACTGAGCTACAAGTGACATATTAGTTTCAAGTGGACAACTGAACAAGTCTCTATTTGTAAATGTCGTGATATAGTCACCACCGTAAGGGTAGTTAGCTCTGCATAGTGACAGAACAGGAGTGTTTTCTTGTGATGGGACCTTTAAGGTTTACTCCCCTAGCAACTCTAAACTCTGCAATACAGGGGGCGCCTGGGCGGCTCAGTGCAGGGGAGCGTCCGAGTTCGTGGGTTCAGGCC
>NC_043708.1:137549701-137570444 GCF_006229205.1 Suricata suricatta
CTGAACAAGTCTCTATTTGTAAATGTCGTGATATAGTCACCACCGTAAGGGTAGTTAGCTCTGCATAGTGACAGAACAGGAGTGTTTTCTTGTGATGGGACCTTTAAGGTTTACTCCCCTAGCAACTCTAAACTCTGCAATACAGGGGGCGCCTGGGCGGCTCAGTGCAGGGGAGCGTCCGAGTTCGTGGGTTCAGGCCCCGTGTTGGGCTCTGTGCTGACAGCTCAGAGCCTGGAGCCTGCTTCCGGGTCTGTGTCTCCCTCTCTCTGCCCCTCCCCTGCTCACACTCTGTCTCTGTCTCTCTCAAGAATAAATAATGCCGTACGTGACATCCTCATGACTCATTTGCTTCATAGGTCAGTTTGTACCTTTTGGCCCCTTCAGCCGTTTCTCCCCGGCCCCAGGCTGTTCTGTGTCTGTGAGGCGGTTTTGGTTGCTACATATGCCTTGGTCATTCATCTCCTGGTGGGCACTTAGGATGTCTCCGTGGCCACTGTAGACAGAGCTGCCACGAAAAGTGGGTAGGCGTATCTTTTCGAAGTAGTGTTTTCAGTTTTCTCAGACACGTGCCCGGGAGCGGAACTGCTGGGCCGCGGGGCGGTTCTGTTTTTAATTTTTCAAGCAGCCTCCACGCGGTTTCCCGAGCTGGCGGCCCAGCGTGCGTTCCCAGCAGTGGTGCACGCGGGCTGCCCTGTGCCACACCCTGGCCAGCGCCTACATTTCTTGTCTTTTTGAATTTCTTGTCAGGCCGTCCTGACAAGTGTAAAGTGATGTTTGAGAGGGAGGGAGCCTGACGTTTACCACGTGTCAAGCGCAAACAGGACCTGTGTCTGACACAGTGTTGTGCAAGAAAAAATACAGAAGTCTGGGCACCACAGACCAACAGTTCTTAGAAATCCCAGAAGCACGGACAGAAATCATACTAGAAATCCCCCGATCAGAACAGTTCGGCCACTGAATTCATGAAACACCCCCTGAGGAGGGCTTTTGGAAGAAGGAAGTCCCAGGGCGCCGGGTGGCTGAGCGGCTGAGTCCGGCTCTCGGTTTGGGCTCTGGTCGTGGTGTTACAGCCGTGGTGGAGCCCGCGTTGAGCTCCGCGCTGAGCGTGGGCCTGCTGGAGTCTCCCCCTCCTGCCCGCCCTCCCCCCCACCCCGTCTCGAAAAAATCATAAAGAAAAGAAGGAGATTCCATTTAAAAATTACAAAGCTTTGCTGCGTAAAATAGATAGATAGCGTAACGGACAGCGGATAAATTCCAAAGCTTTGGCCCAAGATGTCAATCAAATGTCGGCAGAAGGAGAGTCAGTTTAGCAGTTTGGAGGAGCAGTGCTGAGTTTGTGGCAAAGGTATTGGGACATTTTATGTGGACAACGGACCCTTCTCAGTTGTGAAGAGGCTCACCCCGTGTGCGTGGCCGTCACAACCAAGCGCAGGCGGCAGAGAGAGAAGTAGAGGTGGGCGTGTGCACAGTCGGGGGCGATTTAACCTCACAGACTGTTCCAGGTCCAGAGAACCAAGCCGTGTGGGTCATACGATAATCAAAGTCAGGATTTACGTCGTCCCTGAAGGAGGTACAAAATTGGTCCTGTATCAGGCCAAAAAAACAAAAATAGTTTTGAAAATATGGGAAGTTCGATGTGTTAATCACTCAGTCGCTACCTTCAGTTTTAACCACACGTAGACGCAGCTTGCCGCTGTGATCAGTGTCCTCGTCACCCGCTGAGGCCCTGACGGGGCATCCGTCACCGGGAGGGTTAGAGCTCTCGGGAGAGCGAGGTGAGGGCTGTGCTGGGACCTGTGGCCGCAGTGGTCTCCCCCTGCAGGTCCCGGAAGGGGCTGCACGTCTGCGTGGAGGACGGCACATGCCCGGCCGAGCCTGGTGCTGGTGAGCGGAGGCCACGGGGACGTAGGGCCTGCGGACGAGTCTGCAAGGCGGCTCTGTGCCTTGTCTAGACGTGCCTGAGCCCGGGGCTGGGCCGGGCCCTGGAGCAGGGCGGGTCTGCTGCTGTCGGGAGGCACGGGAACTGCGCGCAGCCGGCCCCTGACCTCGGTCGTCGTGGACCAGCCCCTGGAGCGCGGGAGGGGGCCCTGCTGCTCGCAGCCTCCACGGCGGGCGGGCGGCGGGTCCGGGCGGTGAGGCGCGTGTCTGCGGGGAGGAGGGTCCTCCTTCAAAAGGAGAATTACAGCGGCATAGCAATAATGATGCGTAATGTGTGTCTAAACCATACACGGTTTATATATAGTAAACAAAATAGCAACAGAAACAAAATTTTGAAAAATTAAAAAAAAAAACTTGAGCCAAACAAAAAGCGGTTGGGTCAAATGGGAAGTAGCATTTATAGTTGCCAGTTGCTCTGGGGCCGCGCCCCCGGAGGCCGTGCCCACCGCGCCCGCCGTGCCCGCCGCTCTGCAGTCCGGGTTCTGACTCCGGTCCTTCGCCCCCGGTGAGCGGGGACCCTGGGCATTCGTCCTCGGGCTCTGTGGTGCCTGCACCTGCTTCTGCGCTGCAGCTCGGGTCCTCACGGTCACTGACCTCGCCCCTCGGTGCCTCCTGCTCCCCCGGGCCTCCGTTATTGCCGGAGAGTGCGCGGAGAAGCCCTGGGGTCCGCCGGCGGCAACGGGAAGACGCGTCCCCAGTGCGGCGCTTGCACTCCTTGGGCGGCGAGGAAGGGCGGGCTTCCTCCAGGACGCTGTCCCTCTGGAGCTGGACCCGCGCCTCACGTCAGACGGGCTGTTCCCTGCACAAGGGACACGGTTCCCTCGGCCCCCCCCTTCGGGATGGTGGATGCCGCGTGCGGCACACTTAGTTGTCTGGGTGCTGCTCTCGTGGGCCGGGGGGCAGGGCCGGTGCTGACTGGTCTTGCTGAGCGCCGGGAGCGTGGAGCCGTCGTGCGTGTGTTCTGGGTCCAGGGTGCTACAGAGCCTTCTGGCAGGCTCCGGCGTTTTCTCCTTCGTGGGCACAGGCCGCCTACGGCAGGGAAGGGCTGAAACAGCTCGGCGCCGGCGTGGCTGCGGTGGGCGGCCGGGGCAGTGCCTCCTCGGGCCTCAATGTCCACGTGCAGCATGCAGACAGGGAGCCACGGCCCAGGGGCGTGGTGCCAGCCACACGCGGCGCCTCCGGGTCCCTGGGCGCAGCCGCGCTTTCCGTGCGACGCGGGGCTGCTGGGAGCAGCTTGTCGCCCAGTTGAGGTCGTGTCCGTGGTGCGTCCAGAGCCCTCTGGACCGACTCAGAAATACTCAAACCTGTGCTCACACTTGATGATTGTCACCAACACCAACTCTTGCTTTCCTTCCAGAATCGAGCACTTTGCCAAAATCTACAGTCAAAAGATTGGCATCAAAAAGGAAGTTCTCTTGAAAACCTTGTGGGGAGATTATTACATAAATATGAAGGCAAAGAAGATCATGAAGGCCGACCAGGTGAGGCGGCACATGTCTGCCCGCGTGTCCCTCGCGTCCCTGCCCTGTTCAGACTCCCGCGGGGGCCTCTGCTGTAACTGGTCAGTGCCGGCCGGGTCGCGAGGGGCTTCACTGTACATTTTACACGTTTGGTGAAAGCTCACGCGTCTTATTCCAAGTGTTGTTCTTTAAGTGCCGGGAACAAAGAAGTGCTCCTTGTTTGTGTTTTTCGTTCTCCAAGAGGAGCAGGAGTCTCAGAGCCTGTGCCCTGGAAGATACTTGATTGCCTCGTGCCCCCCTGTGACCCCCTCACCATGGGGGGCCGCGCTCTCGGAGTTTGCTGAGCTCCCGGCTCAGCCGAGCCTCCTCTGGCCGGGCGCTGGTCACCCTCCTGTAGGCGGAGGCGACGCCAAGTACCAAGGCTCGCGGGGCCCTCTCCTTCGGCCGTGGTGCTTTCTTGTAACATCCAGGACTTGATCCGTTGATTCTCTTGGAAGAGCGTGTATATTCCTTCCAGAAGATGCTTGGGAATAGAAAGCCGGAAGCCAATGCTGCTAAGGCTGTGGTTTTAGTTTTTTTCATTCCCATAGGATAGAGACGCACGTCCCTCAGTTGAACTTGTGTTACTTAGATTACGTAGCTGGGATTTTGCTTGACTTCATACTGTGAGCCTCTCCGCTGGCCGTTAAAAGCTTTTTATAAACAGTGCCTTGTGAACAGGCCCAGGGTGGCGAGTCCGGAGCTGTGGCCGCATCTCGGCTCGCCGCCTTCCGGCGCTGCGGCCTCCGCGTCCCTTCCTCCTTCTGTGAGACGGGGACGGCAGTTCTGGCCTCCTCCAGCAAGGGGCGTCCGCTTACGCCCTGTCTCCTGTGGGCGTGAGGGCATTCTGCTCACAGTGCCCTTGCCATATTTTTGCATAGACTTTTTTTGGTAAGAAAAACGGTAGTTTTTTGTTTTTCTGATATCCTCTTCCTTGAAGTTGAGCGTTTTCCATGTTTGGAACATTGTTTGGAAGAGCCCATGGAAGGGACCTGGACGCAGAGTGAGTTTTCGGCACTAGGCATGGGTATCGTGTCCCCCCCGACGGCAGTGGGGGTGGCAGCCGCAGTGACTCGACCCCCAGACGGTCTGGCCGGCTGCCGAGTCCCGGGTTCCCAGAGGAAGAGAGCAGCGGTTGTGACCGGCTGCAGACCACTGGCTGTTCAGTGCGTGTGTACACCTGGTCCCCGCCACTTGACTGCTGAGTAAACACTTCCTGGCCCAAACGAGACACGTTCATAAGACACGTCAGGAATGGATGTGGGACACTCACGTGTGTGTGTGCTTCCTGACAGGCAAAGGGAAAGAAGCCTTTGTTTGTGCAGCTGATCCTGGAGAACATATGGAGTCTGTACGACGCGGTCTTGAAGAGGTGAGAACGGCCCCAGCGCCGGGGCTCGGGCTGCTGGGCCGACGGGGCCGCCTCGCAGAGCGGGCCGGACCGAGCAGGACAGGCTGGTCCCGGGGCTGGGACACCGGGTGCAGGGGCGTGTGACGTGGGGAGGGGAGGGGCAGGACCGAGGAGCAGTCTGTGCTTCTAGAAGGCTGAGCTGAGGAGCTAGACGGGTGGAGGGCGGCACTGCACCTTGGCTTATGCCAACACGGCTTCAAGTAAAACCGTGTTTGTGGTGGAGAGGGTGTATGACGTCTAGGATCGCTCATGGCGAACTCGGGAACAGACTCTCCCGATGCAAGTGGGAAAGAGGGTTTGCTCTAGTGGCTTTCTGGTCAGCGTTGTCCAGAGTCGGAAGCGTGCTTTCCAGCACCGCACGGAGAGCTGCCCCTCCGGTCCCCACGGCTCGCGGACGGGGACGGGCTGGGGCTCCCAGGGCTCTGGAGGAGGGGCCGTTGGAGGCCGGGGTAGAGACTGCGCCGCCCTCGCTGGGCCGGAGCCCCTTCTGGGCGTGTCTGTTTCCTGAAGCAGGAGTGTGTCCGAGCATGTGGCGCGCCTCCTCTGCCCTGCGCCTCTGTCTGCCACCTCCCCACTTGTGCTTCCTACAGGGACAAAGAGAAAATCGATAAGATAGTGACGTCTTTAGGACTGAAGCTTGGAGCCCGGGAGGCACGACACGCAGACCCCAAAGTCCAGATCAACGCCATCTGCAGCCAGTGGCTGCCCGTCTCCCAGGCCGTGCTCGGTATCCTTTGTCCTGGTGCCAGAGAAGTGACCGTTGTGACAAAGCAGGGAAGGACACGTGACTGACCAATAGGAAACCCTCTGGAGGTGACACGGTTGAGTCCAAAGTCAGTCTTCGGTGGCTACTTAGTATTCCACCAGGAAACTGTATTCCGTGCTTTTAAAAATGGATAATCTGACGCTAATTCCGATCCTTTCTAATTCCAGTTCAAATGAATGTTCTTTCAGGACGAGTATCTTTTTGTTTTTGTTTGCTAGTCTATAAAAATTTAAAAAAAGTATTAAGATTTATGTGTAAGAAGATAGTTCAGATGTTTATGTCGGATCAGTATTTCATTTTAGTTCCGTATTTTCATCAATATTTCCTGTCATGTTAGTGATTCCGGGAAGGCTTGGGTTGAGATACACTAACGAAAGTGATTTCACAGATGAGCTTAAACTGTCTTCTTTCCACTGATCTGCGTGTCCCAGGCAGTCCCCGTGCGGTGGGCTGTGGGCGCAGGGTCCCGGGCCCGGGCCCTGAGCTGGGACGGACTCGCAGCCGCAGACTCTGGCGTGAGGAGGGGACTCGTGTGTCCTAGCTGGGGGCTGATAGCTGTTGCGGGAAAGTTTGTACAGGTCTAAAGCCGGTGGAAAAACCATGTTAGGACTTCCAGGCCCTGGGCGGCCAGGCTCCTGAGCTCTGCATCCTCGCTCGGTCTGTGGGCCGCCGGCGTGTTAGAATGTCTGTCTTCAGAGACCCTCCTGGGCTTGAGAGAGGCCACGGGCCCCCTGAACGTGGATCCGTATTCTGAGACGTGACGTTTGGCAGCTCCGGCGTTTCCTGCGGGGCCGTCTGTCCCGGCCGCCTCTGGGCCTGGGTGGAGGGGGCTTGTTCACAGTGTGGGTCCTTAACAGCAGACTCCAGGGATGGTGTGTCGGAAACTCCCCAGCCCCCTGGACATCACTGCCGAGCGGGTAGAGAAGCTGATGTGCACGGGGTCCCAGACCTTTGACGCTCTTCCGCCGGAAACCCAGGCCCTGAAAGCAGGTGAGCTGCGGCGGGGGGGGCGTGCGGGGGCGTCCAGAGGGCAGGCGGTGCCCGGCCGCTTCGCTGGGCGGCCGGGTCCGCGGGCAGTTCACGGGGGCCGTTTTGTCAGTTTTCTTTTCCTGCCAGAGTCGGAGTTTTGCCACGGCCGCTCCGTCCCCTCTGGGCTGGGAGAGTGGAGGCTCTGAGACTCCTCCCGGTGACCCCGTGTCCCCGACCCTGGACAAACCACAGCGTGTCCCTGCGCTGCTCAGTCACCACTGGGCTGGGTCCCTGGGGGCCGTGGAAGGGGTTCCCTGGCTGAGGCCCTCATCGGTCCCCACGGGAGGGGACACACCCGTCCCAGGCCCTGTCAGGCTCCACGACAGGCAGCCGCACGGACCCACCGCCTCCGCTTTCCCTCCCGTCCTGTTGCGGGTGCAGCCTCCAGCCCCAACCCACGTTGCTGCTGTTCTCGGAGCCCCTGTGGGGTCTCCTCGTCAGATCATGTCACTCGGTCCGCCGGAGCGTTTGAGAGGGCAGGCCCCTCCTTCCCCGTTAGACACTTCCTTCTCCTGACTTCTGGCGTCCCCGCGCTCTGCTCCCTGTGTCCCTGGCTGCCCGTTCTTCACGTCCTTCCCGGCTCCTCCCTCCCCCTGACTCTCCCGGGCCGGCCGCCCTCTGTTCCCGCCCTGCGGTCTCTCTCCTGGGGATCTCCTCCACCTCAGGGCCGCACGTGACCCCGGCACACTCGTCACTGCCACCTGGGCGTCCGCAGTGCACGTCTGCCCCCCCACCGACCCCGAGGGCACCCCGCTGCCCGCGCCCCGCGTGGTCCCTTCGGTCGCCCCTCCCACACCGTGCAGTCGGGGCTGTGCTGACTCCTCCCCCTGCGTCCAGTCCGTCCGCACGGCCCGTGGTCCTTGCTCCGAAGTCTGTCCGGAATCGGACGTCGGACATTTCTGCGTCTGCCTCCCTGGGCCACTTGGCGGTCTCTCACCGGGTTGTGAGTGTCGCTTTTCACCTGGGGTCCCTCCTCTGCTTTGGCGTTTCCCCGGGGCGGTCCTGGGGCGGCGGGGGTCTGGGGACCCTGCTCCTCACAGCTGCGCCCGGGGCCTAGGCGGCCCATCTGGCGTGTATTCACTCTGGCTTCCGCAGCTTTGCTCTTGCCTGAGTTTTGCCGTCGGGTTCTTCCACTTGCAGGCATGTTGTTTTGGTGTCGGTGGTGTTGGTTTCTCTCACCACTCCCTGGGGCCCCGGCGGCTCAAGTCAGTTCACATCCTGACTCTTGATTGCGGCTCAGGTCAGGATCGCCACCGCCGCTTCGTGGGTTCGAGCCCCACATTGGGCTCTGCTGACAGCATGGAGCCTGCTTGGGATTCTCTCTCTGTCTCTCTCTCTGTCTGTCTCTGTCTCTCTCTCTCCCTCCCCATCCCCATTCGTGCACTCTCAAATATAAGCATTAAAAAATTGCTAATCAGTGGTTTTATACCTCTTGAAGTTAGAGAAAAAACGTTAGCATGTTGATATGAAATTCTGTTAGGTTGTATAGATTTAGGGGAGATTACCATCTTTATAACACGGAGTCTTTATTTCTAAGTGTGTTGTTCCTGCCGTGGTAAGATGTTTTCATCCATTTTCTAATTTGTGTAGCTTTTATGTGTTTTATTACTGAGCTGCCCGTTGACCGTTGACGTGTGGTCGCATTCCTCAGGGTTGCCCCCCTTCCCCGGGGCAGGGAGGAAGGCGGGGGGCTCACGGCCGGGGGCTTCGGCTCTGGGTGGGGAGGGCTTCCCGGCCGCCGCCTGCCCTGCCCGCGTGGCCGGTCTTTCCCTGTGTCTGTCCAAGCGGCTGGCTCTGCTCGGCTCTTCCTAGGAAGGTCACATTTCCCTAAATAGAGTTTTTGCCGTAGGTCTAGAAGATGGCAGGCCACTTGTGTCTTTAGATGTTGCCGTATTCTAAGTGTCTTGTGTTTTAGAGGTCCATCTTTCTGATGATGGTAAAAATAGTGACGTTTTCACTTCCTGCTCGTTTAGCTTTCATGAAGTGTGGGAGCGAAGACACTGCCCCCGTGATCATCTTCGTCTCCAAAATGTTTGCGGTTGACGCCAAGGCTCTGCCGCAGAATAAGCCCAGGTAAGGGTGGGGGTGGGGTGTCGCGTGAGCTTGGTGGGGGTGCCGGGGGTGCCGGGGCGTGGAGTGCACCCCTGCTTCTCCGCCGCAGCCCGAGTGCCGCTGGGCGCCCCCGTGGACACCTGCGGTGCGCACCTGCCGAAGCGTCCCCCGCAGTGGAGTCAGCTCGGGGACAGTCGGTGAGAATCGATGTAGGTGGAAGCAGACAGTGGCCGTCGTGGCCACAGTTAGTTTCTGTGCAGCGCCCGGCGGGTCGTCCGGGCTTGGCCGCCGACCTCGGCGGAGACTGGTGAGCGCATGGGCGCCCCTGCCGGTCCGTGTGTGGCGGCGGGGTGTTGGCGCCTCCGGAGATGGACTGTTCCCCACGGTCCTGCGTCTCGGGGCGTCTGTTCCCCTCCCTCCCAGCTCCGCTCGCCCCCCGTGGCTCAGGTCCGGTCCGTTCTTGGAGGGTCACTGCAGCCTCCCGGCCGGCTCCCCGGGCCCGGGCCCGTCCCGCGTCCTGTGATGTCGGTGTCCAGCCACGGTGATGTGGCCGCCTGCAGTCCTCGTGTGGGGCCCGCGTCTGCCCTGGTGGCTCCTGGGAGGCGTTTGTCCAGGAACCTGAGAGAAATGATACAGATGTTACTCCTTATGAATGTCCAGTGCGTCGGGGGTGTCTTCAGTCTTACAGATAATGACGCCGCTCTGCCCACTGGTCCCGCGACTGAGCCCTTCTGTGCCTCAGTCACCCTGACGGCCGGTCAGAGCTGACGGCTCTTCTCCAGCGGGAGCGGAGTCAGGAAAATACGGCGCCTCAGCAGGCTGTTGCAGCTCCCGCTCAGGAGCTGGAGGGGGGCCGCAGCCTGTCTGAGAGCGGGCGTGTGCGGATTAACGTCTGCGGCCTCTCCTCCCTGCCTGGGGCTGGCTGGCTCATCCGCTGGGGCTGTGCTTTCTTTTCTTTCCAAGCATTTACGTTAAAAAATGTTTTTTAATGTTCATTTGTATTTGAGAGAGTGTGCGGGCACGTGAGCGGGGGAGGGGCAGAGCGGGAGACACAGAATCGGAGCAGCCCCAGGCTCCGAGCCAGCAGCACAGAGCCCCGACGCGGGGCTCGAACCCACAGGCAGTGAGACCAGGCGCGGAGCCGAGTCAGGCAGCTAAGTGACTGAGCCCCGGGTCCCTCGGGCGTTGGCCCTTGACCTCATTCTTCCCTGTAACTTTGGAAGTGCTGCTGCGGTCGGATGTCGAGCCAAGAGCCGTGACTGTCCCCTCCATGCAAGCTCTGCTCAGGGAGGGGGGGCGCCGGCTGTGGCTGCGGCCCGTGGCCCCGAGGGCCGCCCAGGGCGCCGCTCCACACACTCCCAGTGCTCTGGGCCTCAGGCCCCGTCTGAGTCCCTGCCTGCACCTGGGCCACGCGCCTCTGACCGCCCGGCCGCACGTTTGTTCTCCTGCAGAGCCGGCTTCTCGACCGCATGCCTGTCTTCTGAGGCTCCTGAGGCAGGTGCTCGTTTTCCTGTCCCCTTCCCATCTGCACCCTCCTCCTCCCCTCCCTCCCCCCCAGGAGAGCCGCCCACCAGCTCCGCCCTCCTCAGTAACTCTTCTCCTGTGTCCTGTGATTCTCTCTTCCGTGTAGCAGCGAGCACTTTGCAAGTGCTACGTGTGTGCGCGTAGAACGCTCGTGAACGGGGCACTTTCAGGAGGGACATCTGGACGGGTTCCGGGGCTCAGGGGACCGGGGGAGGGGAGACACCACCTGTCAGGTGTCACGTCAGATCAGGGACAGAAGCAGAAACCACGGAAGGACAGGACCGCACAGGGCCCAGCTCCAGAGCGGAAGCAGCGCCTGAGGGCCGGAGCATTAGCCCGACAGGCTGGGTGCTCGGTCCGCGGGCCACGGCCGGCGTCAGGGCGGCGGGTGGTCTTGCCTCCTGCTGGGGCCGAGGACCCCGGTGCGGGAGAGGGGCCAAGTCCTGGGAGTTCGTGCCCCGGCCCGGTCTCAGCCTTCCAAGCTGAAACCCCCAAACGGAGCCCGTTCCTACTCCACTTAGCGCTCCCCTTCCGTAAAGACCCTCCCTGTGGCCTGACAGATGTGGGGGCGAGTGTTCAGGAAAACAGCTCAGTCCCCTTCCGCTCCCTGACCAAGACTCACCCCACACGGCCTCTTCTCTGGGGTACTGGGGTCTAACAGCGGCTCATCACCACAGTTTGACCTTGGTCCAGCGGAGTTTCCAGTGTTCAGCCTGACCTTTTCCCCTTCCTTTTGGACCCAGATTCTGCGTGACTACATATTCTTAAGTACTGGAGGGGAAGACCTCCTTTTTGGTTCTTTTCTTTTTTAATTTTTGAGAGACAGCATGAGTTGGAGAGGGCTAGAGAGAGAGGAGACACAGAATCCGAAGCCGGCTCCAGGCTCTGAGCTGTCAGCATGGAGCCCGATGCAGGGCTTGAACTTAAGAACCACGAGATCATGACCTGAGCCGAAGTCAGAGGCTCAGCTGACTGAGCCCCCAGGCGCCCCAGAACCTCAGTTTCTTATTGAGGTCCTATGCGTGCTTCTCAACAGGGTGTTCTGAGCTGTGCTCTCTCTCTCCTTTCCTGCCTTTCCCTGTCGTTGGCCTCATGCAGAAGGAATGTGGGCACCAGAGAAAGGCTGTCCTGTTGCGGGTGGCTGTGGCGGGGGCCGTGGGCTCTTGCACGTCTGTTCAGAAGCTCGGAGTAGCACACACAGCATCCAAGAGAAGGCATTGCTCTCGCTGGGGTGGGACTTGCAGAGACTCTGCCTGGGAGGGGCCTGGGACCCACCGCCGTCCGTCCAGACACACTGGTCGTTGCCCTTTCCCTGCTCGAATGGACGGAGAGGTGCTTGCTGCTGCCAGATGCTAACCGGTCTGTGCCCTCCCGTAGACCCCTCACCCAAGAAGAAATCGCGCAGAGGCGTGAGCGCGCGAGACAGAGGCACGCGGAGAAGCTGGCGGCGACGCAGGGGCCCCCGGCTGCCGGGGGTGCCCTGGAAGCCAGTGCGCAGGGGGAGGAGACAAAAGGTACAGCTGCCCCCAGCAGGTTTGCTGTGAGATGGGTTTTCTACCTTAGCTCAGGACACTCGTCTCCCGGCCCTTGAGCTTGGCCTTAACTGTGGCCTTACTCGCTATTCTGTCATTCTTGGCGTTTCTTTCCTGAAACTGGGCCGAGTCTCCCTCCTCCCTGTCCGTGCTGCTCCCAGGCAGGCCCTGGGTTGGAGGGTCGCCCCTGGCACTCGTGTCCTTTGTTTCTGGCAGGTGATGAGCATCTGGTGGGAAGTGCGGCCCTCAAGCCTCTGCCGGAAGAAGGAACCGGCGACGAGTGTTTTATTGCGTTTGCCCGAGTGTTCAGCGGCGTGGCCCGCAGAGGGAAGAGGATGTTCGTCCTGGGGCCCAAGTACAGCCCTGTGGGGTTTTTGCAGCGGGTAAGAATTAGACATAAAACTGCTATAAATTCCTTTTTTTTTTTTTAAGTTATTTATTTTGAGAGAGGGCGTGAGCTGGAGGGGCAGAGAGGGAGGGAGTGTGAGGAGCCCAGGGTGGGGCTCGAACTCCCGAACCGTGAGATCGCGGCCGGAGCTGAATCAGAGAGTCAGGCTCTTCACCGACCGAGCCGCCCAGGCGCCCCCGAACGTTAATGTACTGTTTCAGGGTTCCAGGTCTACGTTCCACAGGTTTGGTCTCCAGTTTGGGACTTGTCACATTTTCCATTAGTACCTTTTAATGTAAAGAAGTTCTTAATTTTAACGTGGCTGAATTTATCAGTATTTTCCATTATGGAGTTTTCGTTTTGTATCTTGTTTAAGACAGTTAACATTACATCCACACCGAAGGCCAAATATTTGCCTGTGTTTCCTTCTAAGGTCTGATGTTTTGCCTTTCATGTTAGGTGTTTAACTCAGTATTTGTGTATGAGGTGAGGAAGGGACCCAGCTGTCCTGCTGCAGCTCGGGGAAGGGCCCGTCTCTGCCCCGAGTCCCATTCCACCTGCGCTGTGGTCTGTTCCTGGGCTCACAGACTTCATGTCTCCTGTTACTGTCACTGCCCCTGTCGAGTGCTGACTTCACCACTAAATGTTTGGCCATTTCAAGGACCACGACCATGACCATGTCTCTCTGTGAGTGCCTTGCTCAGTGCTGACTCTCTTCTCTTCCATATAAAGTCAGCTTGTCAGGTTCCAGGAACAGCTCCTTTGAGAGACTGATTGCTTAAATCAGTACGTGTGTTTGGTGCGGATCAACATTGTGTAATACAGAGTCTGTCTATGAATCTATTAGGCATATATATCTACCTATTTACTTAGGTTGTTTTAAATGTTTTTCATTAAAGTTTTATCATTTTCTGTTTAAAGACATTTAATCACTTTTGTTAGACTTATTTCTAGCTATCTTATATTTTGTTGCCATTCTAAAAGTTTTTTTTTTTTAATGTTTATTTATTTATTTTTGAGAGACAGAAAGAGACAGCGTGAGCAGGGGAGGGTCAGAGAGAGAGGGAGACACAGAAACGGAAGCAGCCTCCAGGCTCTGAGCTAGCTGTCAGCACAGAGCTTGACGTGGGGCTTGAACCCATGAACCATAAGACCATGACCTGAGCCAAAGTCAGACACTTAACCAACTGAGCCACCTGGCGCCCCTAAAAGTTTCTGTTTAAAAAAAGTTTCTTTTCTTGCTCATGTAGGGACAGCTAACTCTTGTATAATGATCTCGTGTCTAGCCGCCTTGTTACAATGTCTTACTAATTATCATTTATCTGTAGGTTGTTCTAAGTTGATCATCATATTATTTGTAGATAATTTTCTCTCTTCCTATTTAATTCTGGTTTTTTAAAATTTCCTTCCAACCTGTCTTTAGCGCTGTCCTGCGGAGTTGTCACTGAATCGGAGCGTGTACACGTAACTGTAGCGCGTGCCCAGAAGGCCCACGTTTTCACGGGGTTTCCGAGTTCACCCTCACGCAGCAGCTGCCCCCTCCTCTGGGCAGCTGTGAGTTTACTTGCCCGCAGTGCCCGTGTGTCGCTCCCTCCGTGGGTGACGTTAGTCACCTTTGTGTGCCGTAGAGTGACGTCTTTTCTCTTAGACAGCAGCCGCGTGGTGCCTTGCGCCTGTGGGGACCAAAGATAAGTTGGGTGACTGAAAGGCTTTTTGCACTGAAATGCAAGGGCACTTGCGTTTATATGGAGGTCCCTGAAAGGTACGGTCTTGAGTTCTGAGTAACTCTTGACGAAACTTAAGATCAGATCTGATACGAGGTGGGCTCCGCAGCCCGTTATCCGGCAGCACACTCTTGCTGTTTGCGCTGTCTCCTCGTCAGCGTCCCTCAGCGTTTCACGCCTTCCAGAGCGGCAGCAGAGCGTGCGGCAGCTGTGTGTGGCCACTTCTGTGGCACTTATCACTGACTGCTCTCCTAGCTAGTCATTTTCACGTGTGACTCAGCCCAGCACCTGCTCGTGTGTAACTCGGCCCAGCACCTGCTCATGTAACTCAGTTCACCACCTGCTCGTGTGTAACTCGGCCCAGCACCCGCTCACGTGTAACTCGGCCCAGCACCTGCTCGTCTGTAACTCGGCTCAGCACCTGCTCGTGTGTAACTCAGCCCAGCACCTGCTCGTGTGTAACTCGGCCCAGCACCCGCTCACGTGTGACTCGGCCCAGCACCCGCTCATGTGTAACTCGGCCCAGCACCTGCTCGTCTGTAACTCGGCTCAGCACCTGCTCGTGTGTAACTCGGCTCAGCACCTGCTCGTGTGTAACTCAGCCCAGCACCTGCTCACGTGTAACTCAGCTCAGTGCATGAAGGGCATTATAATAAGATTAAAATAATTTAAAAAACCTTTTTAATGTTTATTTTGTTGAGAGACAGAGCACAAGCAGGGGAGGGACAGAGAGGGAGACACAGAATCTGAAGCAGGCTCCAGGTTCTGAGTTGTCAGCACAGAGCCTGACACGGGGCTCAAACCCACGGACTGTGAGATCATGACCTCAGCCAAAGTCGGATGCTTAAACAACTGAGCCCTCCAGGCACCCCCAGATTAAGACAGTTCTAAGAGATAATACTAACAGGAGGTGCAGAGGTATTAGCACAGCGCCCAGAGCTGGCACACGACGCAGCGCCGGTCAGTGTGGCGAGGGGCTGTGGGATCTGTGATCCTCAGCTAGTATGGTGGCACCAGGTCACAGCAGAACGTATGTTACTTAGTGTAAAACTTACGACTGAGTTGCATTCTTGACAGTTTTAAATATTTGAGAAATTTAGATTTTATTCGTAAAGTGAGGCATGTTTTCTGTCACTTCAGATTTCCGTGCTCCGGGCTTACGTGAAGCGACTGCACCACCTCACCTGTGAATAAACGTAACTTTCTGGATACGAAGCACGGTTTTTGTTCCGCGTCTGCTAACTCCTCTTCCATCTTTGTCTTCGGCCAGGTGCCGTCAGGCTTCTCCACCCCGCCGGACGGGCTGCCCCCGGTGCCCCACCTGGCGTGCTGCACCCTGGAAAGCCTGTACCTCCTGATGGGCAGGGAGCTGCAAGGCCTGGAGGAGGTGCATCCGGGGAACGTGCTAGGTAAGGCGGCGCCGCGGGCTGCCGCGCCCCGCGTCCATGCTCCGTGCCGAGGGGCCGCCCCACTGCACACCGGTGAGGCCCCTGACGGAGCTGGCCTTGGTCCCTCCTTTAGTTTGGTTAGTTTTCCTGGGGTCCTGGGACTCTCAGGCCGTGCGTTTGCGCAGCTAGCACGTGGGTCCGAGACTGGCTGTGAGTTCTGGCCGTCGCGTTCCTCACAGCCCGGCCTGGCGATGGGCGATGGGGCCACTGGGCCGGGAGCAGGATGGGGCGCTCCTGCTCCCGAAACGGCAGTCCGCAGGAGAAGGCGCTGCAGTTCTCAGCTCTTGAGAACAGTTCTGCTGTAGGTTCTGTGTAACCCATCCCCTTGTTCCAGTGCTTTCTGTGCAGTGAATGTCGCTTCGTGCGGGTAGTTACCGGGGCAGCTGGGCAGCTTGCAGTCAGCGAAGCCTCTGACTCTTGATCTCCTGCCCCACGTCGGGTTCTGCCCTGACAGCACAGAGCCTCCTGGGGGTTCTCTCTCTCGCTGTCTGTGCCCTTCTCATGCACACATGTGCCCTCCCTCCCTCTCTCTGTCTCAAAAATACATTAACTTAAACGAGTAGAAGGTATCACTTTATATCCATAAATACTGTTTGTCAACCCTGAAGTCTCAGACCAAAGGCCTTCCCCAGGGGCATCGCGGGGGCATCGCGGGGGCATCGGAGGGGCATCCTGGGGCATCGCAGGGGCATCGGAGGGGCATTGCGGGGCATCGCGGGGCCATCCCGGGGCCATCGCGGGGGCATCGCGGGGGCATCGCGGGCCCGTGTGTGTGCGCTGCTGCGCGTCCCACACCACTGCCTCCCGAGCCCGCAGGGCCTTGTCAGCCACCGCGCTGTGTGCCGGGTAGAGAAATGGTCTACACTGCTGGTCCAGAACACCTAATGATCTATTTGGGTTTTGTGAACTTGGGTCCAAGAGATTTGCCTAAGCATTTTGACACTCCCTCACAGAGACCCATTCTTTTCTTTGTATTAATTCTGTCTTTGTGGAGGGGCGTGAAGTTAGGAGAATTCCTAGCTGCTTGTCGGTGTTCCCCGTGCTCTTGCCTCCGTGTGGAAAATTCCATCGCACCTTGACGGTGGGTACCAGTCTGTGAGCTGCCGTAGCCGGCGAAGCACCGTACCAGGAGGGGTGGGAAGAAGCGTGGCTAGTCCTCTGTTTTTGTGGATGAGCCTTTCCTAGGAATCCATTTTGTTTCTTCAACAGAAGGTAAGGCAGAAGGTCTTTAACGTGACGCTCCAGGGACAGAGGGGGTGTGTGCGGAGTGAACGGTGTTTGCCGTAGCTCCTCCAGGGACGGCCCGTGTTTGCCGTCTTTCCCCGGCAGAGGCTGGGAACTTGACACGCAGTAGCTGTTTCTGGATTTCCAGCTGCTGCCCAGGACAGGGTCCGCGGCTGATACGGGGGGCACCGGCTCTTGTCTGCCTCCTCCAGGCAGCCCTCCCCCCGCCGTCTGCTGCAGGAGACCTCTCATGAGCTAGAACTTTTTTCCTCTTGGAGAAAAGACACATGCCCCCTTCTCTTTTCCTGGAATTTCAGGATAATTGCGAGGTGCTGGTGAAGGTGAGGAAACCAGCTGACCAGGCTTAGCGGTCTGGTAAAGCACGTGTGGACCCCCCACGTCGGGTCAGAGTGCGGCGAGGAGGCAGCGGAGCCCAGGCGCCCCAGGGCTGCAGCGACGGCTCCCCCGTGTCCTCAGGGAGCGCACCTCTGTCGGCCTGTTGGGCGTCCTCGGCTGTGCCCCCGGGAGCCAGGGCGGTCCGCGTTCGGGGCAGGAGGGGCCCAGGATTGTGGGCACCGCAGGCGTGGCAGCCCGCCAGACACTTCAGTCTGCCTTTGGATTGAAACTAAAATAACCGTTTCCTTTTACGAGTCCAGTCTCACTGAGCCCGTGCGGGACCGGGACACACAGGAGACCGAGCTTCTGCTCCTGCTTCTGCCGGGTAGTCGGCTTCGTTTACGGCCACGGCCAGTGTCCCTTTCTAGACTCAGTTTCCCCAAATGATTGAGACCAGAGCAGCGACTACTAACATCTCATGCGGTGAGGACAGACCAGCCCCTCTCTGGGTTCCCAGGACTTGTTGTGTTCATCACACACTGTTACGTTTCTCGTACGTTCCGAACACGAAGGGAAGAATATAAAAGCATCGTCTGCGTACCTTTCGTTGGTGTAGCTGTAAAATACACGCAGAGCTACGTTCTGTTAGTGAAACACGAACAGCAGCCAAGTGTACAATGGCCAGTTGTTATGGTGGTTGACATTCCAGTGAGGACGGAGTGAGGTGAAAATTCCTAGCGCTCCTGTCATGAAAATCTAGGATGGGTTCTGTCAGTTTTCCACTGATTGAACAAAAAAGTCTAAACTAGATGATCTCTCAGGTCCCAGCTTTAACTTCTCAGGCCTGTGTTTCTTAGAGAAAAATCTTTCTTCAGGTAGTTAGGGTATCTCCCTCCCAGGTGTTCATCAGGGGACAGGAAGGTTTTGGTGCGGTTGCTGGGTCGGGTTGATGACCCATTTGAGCCCCCCCGGAACCCCTTGAACCTGGTTACCAGCCCTGGAGTCAGAGTGACCCCTTCCGGCAAACTCCACTTGTTAACTGATTAAAAGACTGAGGCGTAGGTCACAGGAGCAGCAGTTTCATTAGCCAGGTATTTAATAAGGAACTTTCCAGAGCCAGGAGGGAGTTCACAGTGGAACAGAGGCGCAGGCCCGGGGCTGTGGCACGTTAAGGGGGGAGAAGCACGCAGCCCAGGAAAAAGCTCAAGGATGGAACAGCCTGGTGCGGGGCCTGGGCGCTAGCGTCCCTCCCTGGTGCGGGGGCCGGTGCCGGCTGGCTGGGCCCTTGGCTGGGCCGTGGGACCGGGGCCTGGGCCCGGGGCCTCCCTGGGACTCCCGGCTTCTTCGCAGGGCTGCTGGGCTCTGCAGAAGCCGCATCAGCTCCTGTGACCTAGCCTCCGCTGGCTTTGACCCCACTCTGAATTGAAAGGGGTCACCAAGACTGGCCCTTCAGAGAGAGGAGACTGGCAGACACGTCGGAGAGTTTGTGAACGTGTTTTCAGTTAAGCACGCCACTAACGATAGATCCTTTCTCGTTGTCGTTTCTGTTTAGCAGGCTCACGCCAGGCTGCGTGACACAGATCAAGACGTAGCAACGTTTCTAGTGATCAGGGCAGGCCTGTAAATTCCGTCTATTTTGCTCTTGTTAACTTTGAGAAGAGGTTGTAATTCCTACTTAATAAGAAAATAATAGCGAATGATATGATTTATATCCATATGCTTTTCATCAGAAGTGATACTGAGTAGGATTTATCAAATGCAGATGAAAATTTTTGTTGGAGAAGGAAATGAGCACTTACATGGCATTTTTGAACAATTCAAGTTACATAGTCCAAGTCCAAAGGAACGTTCCTTTATTGGCACATGAAAAATGCAGATTTCACATTTGAACTCAGCTATAACTCACTTGGAGAACTCACAGTGACTGATAAGTGTGGAAGAGATTTTGTGGTCTGGAAATAGTTGATTTAGAGTTTAAAATCACTTAATTCCAACCTGATGTCTAAAAAACTCAGCTAGATGGACCGGAGAGACCGCCCCGGCCTGACGCACAGTGGCCTTTTGTTTGGTCCCCTACCAAGAGTCTCTAAAAATACATGTTTGCTACAGGCTCCTATTAAATGTGGGGGAAATTGAATTAGGATCCCAAATCTCTGGCCTTTTCTTCTGCGCTTGTAGATCTCTTCCATATGGCGAAATCTGTACAATTTCAAGGCCGCATTCTAAGAGGAAACTTGATACTCCTCTCGTCACAACAGGAGGAAGAGTGTTTTTTCTGAACGGGCCCTCGTTTTTCATGGTTGGTTGCTGGGTGATAGGAAGTCAGTAAAACGTGAAAACTGAACGAGGGTGGGTGTGTGTCTGTCCGCCCGCGAGTCTGTCCGTCCTCAGTCAAGCGGAGGCGCTGGGGAGGCGGAGTCCTTGGATGGGCGCGCACACGTGGGTCTGACTGCTCTTTCCAAGGACAGCTCGGCAGCCGGTGACTCTTAAGCCTCCGTGGGGTTTTTGTAATACATTAAATTCACTTCTGTTTCTTTTAAATATACCTTATCGACATTTTTTCCCTCAGAAAGAATCTATTTTAATCAGCAAATAACTGGCTCCTCACTAGTCACTTCTTAGTATTAAAAATTTCAGCTAGTTTTCCTTGTATAGATGATGGTGATTTTATTGTTTCCTTATAGTGTGTCTTGTTTCTTATTTTTATATTCGCCTGTAAAAACGTGATCAGTAATCATTACCGCTGCTGAGTTCAGATATTCCGCTTGGTTCTGTCCTTCTGTTTTTTTCTTTTCATGCTTTCCTAACTTTAATGAAAGTGCCTGTTCCGGTTCCAGGTCTGCTGATACTGGCTGGCTTGTGTCTCTTATTTATCAGGCCGCCAAGTGTGCTTTTGTTTTAACCGAGAACGGACGCTGCACCTTATGGGTGTGTTCTCGGCCGCTGAGACAGAGCGGGGGGCTTTCCTAGTCTCTGCGACTGACGCCGTGGGTCGCATTTCGTTGTTCCCTGGCCCCATCGACGGGCGTGCCGTCCTGGGGGAAGCACAGCCCCTCATCCCTGCACGATCTTGTCACACACCGCTCCGTCCGCTTTACGAGCCTTTTGTCCAGATTCTTCCTGGATCATAAGTAAGTGTGGCCTTGATTGTCTTGATGTTTCCAAGACAGGCGGCTTCGTCTCCTCCGCCTCTGGAGCTGCCCTCTGAGATGGCCGTCACCAGCCGCGTGTGCCTAGTTAAGTTTAAGGAGGTTGGGCTCAGATGACATGAAGGGCTCACTCCGTCAGACGTGCTGGGAGCCACGCGTCCCTCCTGGCTACCATAGTGGATGTTGCTGTCCTCGGGAGATGTCTGTAGGATGTGAGACGTCTCTTTTCTTTGAAGATTTAGATATAGCTCATATGTAAAATCACCTCCACTAGGAACGTTAAATGTTTGATTCTTTCCATCTGCTTTCTTGTCATCTTCTCTCTCTCTTTTATTTTTAATTTTTTTTTTGTTTCTTTTTGAGACAGGACAGAGCACAAGGGGGGGCGGGCAGAGAGAGAGGGAGACATAGAATAGGAAGCAGGCTCCAGGCTCTGAGCGGTCAGCACAGAGCCCGACGCGGGGCTCGAACCCATCAACCGTGAGATCATGACCTGAGCCGAAGCCGGACACTTAACCCCCTGGGCCCCCCAGGCGCCCTGACTCTCTTCTCTTGACCAGTTCCGTGTGTTTTCTTTCTGTATTACCCACGTCTGTCTTTCTATTTGGATGCCGTAGCTCGTATGTGAACTCTGAGGGTTATGTTTTAAGTTCTCTTCAGAGGTAACTTCCAGGAGAGGGCAGGTCATAACGTACTGGGTCCGTCGGAAAACTGCGGGTGATG
>NC_043708.1:137570544-137587210 GCF_006229205.1 Suricata suricatta
GCAGCGAGCCCAAAGTGGGGCTCAAACTTAGCGACTGTGAGATCCTGACCTGAGCTGAAGTCTGATACCTAACCCACTGAGCCACCCAGGCACCCTATTAAAGTTTTTAATACATTAACGTAGCATCCTTATGAAGTCTTACCTCCCTTTTATCATGAATTGTTTCATTTTATTATTACTTTTTAGAAGAATCGGTTCAGTTTTTTCCTCTTCTTCAAATGAGTGTGTCTGTGGCCTGAATCTTAGTATAAGGTTGGCTAGGTTTCTCCAGTTTTATACATTGTTGTCTTTATCACTGTGTTTGTATGTGTGCCTCCCAGCCCGTGGGCGGCAGCTGCACTTGACCAAGGCAGCAAGCCGTCAGTCCCTTCTGCCCCCGAAGCACCGGGGTGGGAGGTGGCAGGGGCCCCGTCTGTGACCACAGGTGAATCGTTAGCATGTGGTTTGGCAAAGTGCTTATTCCCCAGGCTGAGATGTGGCTGTTGAGCCCTTTATCACTGACTGAAGTCACTGGCTGTCACTATGTAACTTCTTTAGGACAGATGGATTATTACAGGTTTATAACCCAAGGATTGTCTGTTAATGAGCTCGTTGCCTTTCTAAACGTGATTTGAGAACAAAGGATTATTTGCTGGGAGTTTTCTTCCCCACCATCTCGAAATAGTATATTCTTTTCTTACTCTTTTGTGGCACCGTCAAGGTGGAGAGCAGATCTGGCCTATTTTCTTGCTGTTTTTCACGCACGACACAGTGGGGAAATCGTGGGACTTTTGTCAATGGTTGAATGAAGTTGGGAAGATGGCCTTGATGAGTGGTGTAACAGTCTTCTTGTTGGCAAGGTGAAATGGGATTTCTTTCTTCAGCGGACGGACAGCGGACGGACAGCGGACGGACAGCGGACCACTGGTCAAAAAGCTCAAAACCTGCGCTCTCTCCCACCTTCGGTGGAGCTCGGGGCCCAGGATGCCGCGCCCCTACCCGCAGGCGGCGCGTGTGTCCCAGAAGCTCTCAGGTCAGTCTGGACAAGGATTCTCGGACAAGAGTGCTCTCTGTAGTCCTGTTTATGGGAGCCAAACGAAGAGTGGTAACCACCGAAGCATCCGTGGGCAGATGGGGGATAAGGAATCTGTGTGCGGTCACGAGGAAAACTACTCTCGCGGCGGCCGGGGTCGGTCTCACCAGTACAGGGGCTGAGAAAACAAGCAAGTTGCCAGGCATCTGTGTGGAGGTTAAAAACCTGCAAATAGGAGCGGATCCGTGCGTAGTGGGCGACCCGCGGAGAGGTGAGCGGCACGGGCGGGGCGGGGCCCCCGCGGAGAGGGCCTGGCTGTGGGCAGAGCACACGATCGGCGAGGTCTCCGTTCTTCTTGTGTCCCCGTTCGGGTTACGTCTTGGATGCCGTCTCCTGTCCTGTTTAAATCAGGAGGGAAGACAGTGTGGGTACCCTTACTGACGACGTTGGTGCCGCCTCCGGGTTTGTCCCCGAGGACTGAGGTGAGAGGTGGCGGTGGGTGGACTGGACCCGGGGCGCTCTGGGTCACACTGCAGCTTTGCCGTCGGGCGAGGTGCTCGCCCCCTCTGGCCCCTCGTTCCCTGGCAGACGAGCATAGTGAAGGCTGTGCGGTAGTGACCCTTCTTTTGTTTCTAAAAAAATCAAAAGGCCAAATGGTAACTAACTAATGAGTTTACTACTATTGACTTCCATGAGAACTATCATTAACAGACTGCCCAGAGTCACACCCGTGAAGATGATAAATCACAAGTGAAGCCCCTAATTATGAAGATCAAAGAACGCTTTTTCCAGGTGAACGTGTCACCTGTTGGAATGCACTTCCTTTCATCTAGCGAGGAGCGTCCACCGGGCCGTCACGGAAGCCCTCCGATGCCCCCTCGCTCCAGGGAAGCCCATCTGAGGCGTGTCTTCGCGGTCCGTGTGGAAACCGGAGGCACGAGCGCTCCCTCTCGTCCTAGATCCTCACATAGAGTCAGAACTCCTGATCGCTCCTTCGAGAGAAGACCCGGCTGGCGGGAAGCCGGACGGAGGGAGTGTTCTGACTTGTCGGCATCATCGTTCGAAGCCCCTTTCCTGCCCCCGAGCTGCCCAAGGTCCCCGGTGTGCGGTTTGCGCGCTGTTGTCAGGTTGTCAGAGCCGTGGCGGGTGGAGACCTATGCCCCCCCCCCGTCCTTTCCTGCTTCTCTTCCTTTTTAACTCTCGTGGTCTCTTCCAGATGCTTCCTTCTCTTCCCTGCTTTGCTCTTAGGTTATGTAAGTCCATGTGCTCATTGTGTTCTCATAGGGCCCAGGCAGGGTCACCCCTCAACGCTCAGCCGTGTGTCCCCTGAGGCAGAGCTCCTGTCCCCGCCCGGCCCCCAGAGTGACCCTCAGCCCCTCGGCCTCCTCGGAAGCCGCCTGGTTTCCTCTGCTGCTGGGCTCTGCTCGCAGCTCCCCTGTGCTTGCCGGCCTGTGTTCTGTGGTCCTGCCGGTTTTGGAAATTCATTCTTCTGTCTTGTTCTATCGCTGCTTCAATAAGCACTTGGCGGTCCTTGGACATTTATTCTTCCATGTGACCCTGAGATCATTTATTACGTTCCAGTACCTCAGATGTCTATATTACGACGTTTCATTTACAGACGGAAATCATGATCACCTTTTTATTTTACCGTAAGTAAAGCTCAGTGATGTAGAAAGACTAGGTAAGTTGGAGTCGTGGGAATGCTCACTCTGGATGTCACCAGCGCCGTGTCTGTAAACGCAAATCCATGCGCACATGCTCCTGTGAAAGAAAATAATTCCGTGTGAATTTATAGGTTCATTTGGGGAGAATCGACGTCTTTATCCTGTTGAGGCATTTCCAGGGACGGGGTGCCGCAGGGGTGTGCCTCACGGCCTCCTGATCACTTTATCACCGACTCACGGTGCGGTGGAGACTGCACCGGGGTGGGCTCCTCGGGGAGGAAGCCGTTTCTGTGTCTACCCGGGGTCGTGTCTCGGGGGCCCACCCGCCCGCCTGCGCCCGAGCCAGCGGCAGCTGCCCGAGTGCCGCCCCTGCTGCCGGGCCCCCCTGAAACGGGGGTTCCTGGGGCTTGGCGAGGCCTGGTCTCTTAGGTTGAACTTCTGGGGGGAGCACGTTCTCTCTCAGCGGCGTGAATTCATGCCAGCGGGCCCGGGTGACCTGCCATCCGGTTCTAGTTTTCGGAGTGTAGATGTGGATTGGACCAAGCGTTTGGATGAGACCTTTTTCTGACTCAGCACAGATTTTCCGGGGAGGGAGGAAGGGTCATCAGGGTCTCTGATGAGCCTTTCTCAGGATCCACAGTCTTTTGAAAGGAAAATAAGATCTAATTTTTTTAGCATGCAGTGAACTGTTGTCTGCTTTAAAAAGACAGACTTTTGTTTGCTTTGTTTTAGAGACGAATCACTGCCTCACGTTCCTGTGTTCTGTGTTGGTTAGATGTTCGGCTCTGTGCCCGGTTGGGTTTCTCATGCCGGGGCTTTAATCTTCCACATTATTTACGGGACTTTCGCAGATTGGATCTGACCCAGCCAGTAAGACAGCCCCTTTATGACATGAGAAACAGCCCCGGTTTGCCAATTGAGGCCTCCGGCCGGTCGGCCCCTACAGTGGACCTGAACCCACGTCCGCAGAAAGTCAGGTTGTGTCCTGGTCTCCCAGCGGGTTTCCCAGGAGCCCTCCTGCACCCGCCTGGGTCTGCGGTCTCTCTGGGGCTCTGCTGTTCGCAGCCGCCTCCCAGGCCTCCTCTCTCCGTGCTTCGCTCGAGGTGGCACTACAGCAGGCCAGAGGTCCAGAGGTCCCTTGGCAATCAGGAGAGGAATCCCCCTCCAGAGAGCTCTTCCCACTGCCAGGAGCTGTAGAGCAGTTGCCATCCTGAGTGGACGCACAGGGACCGCGCTGTGCACGGCTGTGCCCCGCTGTGCCCCAGGGGAGGTGCAGGACGGCGCTCCCAGACGGGAGCCAGCTGAGACACCCCGGCACTTTCTCCGACCCTTGTTTACACCAGCCGTGATTTCTGGGCAGAGGCTGCATGGGCCGCGGCTGCTCCCAGAAGCCCTCCGTCCCCCGGGAGGCTGAAGTGCTTCCAGCTCTCCGCCAGGGCCTCGGCGAAGCCCCAACGAGCACAAGGGGGCAGCCTTTCCCACGGATGCTGCTGTCCGAGGAGAGCGGAACCAAGGCAGGTGGCGTGAGCACGTGCACCGCCCGCTGTGCATGCGGGACCTGTGACCGTGACCCGTGTGCGCCCAGGGGCCCCGCAGCAGGGTGAAGGGCTTGTGGGCGCGGGGCAGGGTTTGCGCTGGCTGGACAGACGGAAGCTTGTCCACGCGGCCAGGGTCTCGGTGTGGCTGCGGTGAGCGACGCCCCGGTGCCCCGCGCAGTGCCCCGCCGTCCCCGCCCTGCCGTCCCCGCCCTGGGGAGCTGGAGGCACCAGGTGTCGGGCTGCAGAGCAGAGCAGATGGTCAGGGCAGTGCAGAGCCTGGAGGACACTTTCATAGCTGTCCTTTACCTTTATGTCAGCCCTTCCTCCCTCTCCCCTTCCTGCCCTCCTCTCGACTCCCCTCCCCCTTGTCCTCTGCCCTCTCTTCCTCGTGCTAAAGCCGTCGCTTCAGCTGTGTGTTTTCCCTTTGGTTTTCTCCTTCATTTAGAAACTGTGCTGACTCCTTATGCTGTTTCTGCTTGGAAGAAGCGTTATTACGAAAACACATGCCGGTCCATAGGCGGTGAGGCAGAGTTTAAAACCTCACTCGTACCCTGATCGCCCACGCAATTAGGAGCACGCTGTCACTGGTTCTGTTTCATGTTCCCCGGGTGACTGTTAATCTACGGCAGTTTGGTCGTATTTCAGAGGACATGGGTCTGCCGGTTCAGGTGCAGAATTGAGGCAAGAGTTTGCACAGCTCCTTCCCTGTTGGATGGAGACCCATCTCGCTCTTGGACTCGGGAAAGGCTGCGGGAAGTCAGATACGCCTTGAAAATCAAAGGCAACCCCCACCCCCGTCCCCCCAGGGGCAGGAATGGGATGGGGGGCTTCCCTTCAGGGTTCTTCAGAAGCAGCAATTAGGAGGTTTATTGTATAATAGTTGTTGTTCTTCAAAGCCACAAGCTTCCGTTTTTCCAAAATGAGCAGTGTCATCTCGTTGTCTCCAGGGTGTGCATTTGCATATCCTTCGTTAACTGACAGAGAGGCCGGGATTGTCCTGGTGTTGAGTGAAGCGCATCAGGCCGCCTTGGGCAGCACCGCTGAGCACCCAGCGCGGCCGGCGCTCCGGCCTCACAGGGCCCTTGGGGGCACACGCGGCATCTACGCTCTGCCCCTGGGAGAATGGAGACCCGGAAGGTGAGACTCACAGAAGAGGACTGTCCTTTCATCTGGACAGCGCTTCCTACAGGCGTGTGGCTGAGGCCACTTTCAGTACTTGTGCCGCTGGCTCTCCCCGCTTTGTCTGACGGCTGAGATGCAGTTGTGCTGTGAGCGGGGACCTCACCCTGTGCAGTCCCTTCCCGTAGTCCAGTCCCTGCCCCCCATGCAGAGGGAGCCTGAAGACACCGTCTTCTCTGAACTTGGTTGATGAGCGTTGCAGATAGAACCCAGTTCTGTCCTCAATAAGGGAGTGAACGGTGGGGAAGGACAGGAGGAGGGGTCACTGGGCTGCTCCCGGAGGGAGAAGAGAGAAGCAGCCGCTGAGAGAGTGTGCGTGTCCCCGGTCCAGAAGGAGGCGCCGCACACAGAGGTGAGGTAGTGAGGCTCCCGTCCCCGAGGAGACGTCTCTTCCAGCGGCCCCGTGTGCTTCCTCACTGCCGATGCCACAGGCCCACGGCCTCGACTTGTCCTGCGTGCGGCCCTCCCGGAGCCTGCGCCGTCCCCACTCTGGATGCGTCGGGGTTTTTAAGCGTCTTTCTCTACTGAGGTACAGTTGACGTACGCTGTCATCTGAGGTTCATGTGCGCGGCGTGTTCATTTGTGTCGTTCGGACCCTGCAGCGCGATTCCCGCCCTGGCGTTGGCCTCCGCCTGGATCACGTCACGTGATCGTTTCCCTTCTGCGTGGGAACACGTCAGATCGGTCCCAGGACCTCCTTACCTGCTGGTGGCGAGTCTGTCCCCGAAACCACCCCCTCCCTGCCCGCCCACCCCCAGCCTCCGCTGACCCCCAGTTCCCTCTCTGTGTCGGGGTCTGGCTTTTCCAGACGGCACGTGGAAGGGACACGGCCCGGCGTCTGTCTTCCTGTCTCTGCACGGTGCCCTCCAGGCCCAGCCAGCCGCGGCCGGAGGCAGGGGTTCCGTCGTCCGTAGAGCTGAGTAACATTCCGTCATCGCTCCGTTTTGACGTGACGCCCCCCCCCACGACCTCTCTGCCCGCTCGCCCACTGGGGGCGCCTAGGGTGCTCCCGTATCCCAGCTGTCGGGGATGAGGCCGCCGTGAGGAAGGGGGTGCATCTGCCCCCAGAGGTGGGCTTGGGGAGTCACGTGGGGCTTGTGCTCGTGTTTCCTGAGGACTCCGCACTCTTCTGGAGCGGCCACGTCTCCCTCGGATTCTCCTGCTGTCTCTTCACCTCTGGGTTCTCTTCTCCTTCGCTGCCGGGTGACCTCCGACCCACGTCCAGGCCCCCTGCCGCCGGGTGACCTCCGACCCACGTCCAGGCCCCCACGCCTTGTCTCTGAAGCGTCCTCCAGCCGTTCGTGTGGACACGTCCGACTCCTTCCTTCGAGTCCCTGTGTCTCTTATAACTCACTTGTCTTAGAGCAGTGATCACATGCCGTTGTCCGTGTTTTCAGGTCTGTCTCTGAGCTCCTGGGGCGGGGACGCCCTCTCCCTGGGCTCCTCCCCTGGGGGACGCAGGCCCTCAGGTGCCCTTCTGAGCGCAGGGGCGGGTGGAGTTTTGAGCCAGAGAGGAGGGTCTGTGAAGCCTGGGCGATGTCATTAGCGGTACTCGGTAGTTCACTGGCGTTTCCCTCCAGAGTGCCGACGGGAAAGCCGGGATCCTCCAGGTCGTGGGGGGGGAGGGGCCCGGCTGGGCGGGCATCCGAGTGCCAGGCCCCCCGCCCTGCGCCGCTGCCTCGTCGCGTCCGTTCAGTGTGCCCACCAGAAGGTGGTGCGCACCGGGGCCCACGTCGCAGGCCGTGCGGTGAGGCAGGGGTGTGTGCGCCGGCGTGACGGGCTCTCCCCGCGGGCTCACTCCTCGCCCCACGGCTGTGAGGATGGCAGGGCCCGCGTCCCCCGCCTCACCCGCGTCCTTCAGGACAGCTTCGCTCGCTGAGTCCCTGTGCTTGCTGTGCCCCACAGACTCTAATATGTTCGTAGGTATCTAGAGAGTGAATTTGGAAAACAGTTCCATTTATGGGGTTAGACAAGTTCGTAACTGAAACCAGGCGTGTTAACTTGGTTAAAGTATAAAATTGTCTTTAAAAACAAAAGCCCAGTATTTCCAAAACTCAAGTTCTGACCAAGTTTAAATTTATTTTAAAAATTTTTGTTTAATGTTTATTTATTTTTAAGAGAGAGAGAGCGTGAGTGGGGGAGGGGACGGGGAGGCTCCGGGCTCCAGCTGTCGGCACAGGCCTGACGCGGGGCTCGAACCCCCAGACCGCGAGACCATGACCTGAGCCGAAGCCGGACGCTCAACCGACTGGGCCACCCAGGCGCCACCCCCCCTTTTAAATTTTTTTTAATGTTTTAAATTTATGTTTAAGTGGGACAAGTCTGTAGTTGTGTTCTTTGCAAACATCATGGAGCATTTTTGTGTGTGAATCCTTGTTTTCCATTTTCTTCAGCACGCCTTGCAGACTTTCGGATTCAAAAACCAGGGCTGTGCTGGGGAGGGGTGTGGGCAGGACAGGTGCGCGCCGGAGCCCTGACCGTCTCCCTCCCTTGGTAACAGGGGGGCTGCTGTTTTCATGCCAAGGGAGACCCCCCAACCTGTCCCCAGGTACCCTGGCCTGCGCCGGCCATCTTGGGGCACTTGTGGCCCGTTCCCTCCTGAAACCCTCCTGATGAATTCCGCGATCCACTCAGTTATCATGGAGACGTTTGTCCCTGATTATTTTATTTTATGCTTTGATCTTAATGGGGGTTTTCCTGCATTTTTTTAATACGACGCTTCTGTGCACTGTTGGGTTCCTTACTGTGTTGGAAGGCGTGCCCTATTTTTAATTCCATGCATCACTGTCTTTTATGTCTTTCAAGTTATTCTTTAAACATAAGAGTCAACACTGAAATGCTCTTCTCTATATCCCACCAATTTAAGGCTTAGACTGTAAAGTCTTTCAGGACGGTACCTCTTCGTGACCGACAGGGTCTAGGAATGTGCTTTGAACTAAGTATGAGCTCCCGAAGTGTGTCTGGAATGGCCCTCGGGAAGCGGTTCGGGCACGTGGCATGGAGGGTGAAGTCCAGTGGGGCGCGGTCAGCGGGAGGTCCCGCCGATGGGGGGCTGGAGCCGGCAGGCCCCACGGCACCGCTGACCGCGCACCAGCTCCCAGAGAGTCCCCAGTGGGCTCTTTTTCAGTACGACCTCTTTCTCAGAGGCTCCCTGCTGCTACGTAGGAAGACAGAGGAGTCTCCCATTGCCCATGCGGAGAGCAGCCTGACGCGGCCCCAGGTACCGCGAGGGACAGGGAATGACGCGGCCCCGGGTGCCGCGAGGGACAGGGAATGACGCGGCCCCGGGTGCCGCGAGGGACGGCGAGCGCAGGGGGGCGGTGGCTGCACAGCTTGAAAGGAGGTCATGCAAGAGGCCAGAGATTTCCGTGGGCACACTCAGCCCATCGAGCCATGGGTACTTCTAAAGAATACCTTTGGCTTCTTAATTTGGAAGCAAGTGTATTTAGTAACACTTACTCAGGTCTGAGCCAGAGGAGGGAAGAAAGCCCTTTTTCAGAACGTAATTTAATCGGCATTTTATAACACCAGAAAAAATTAGTCCTTTTAAAGGCTTTGCCAAAATTTACTCTAGCCAAGTGCCTCCAGATCTAGGCAGAATATAGACAAAGTTAACTGTTCTTACATGTAATAACGCTGCAGAGTTTCATGAACAAAAACTTTTGACAGTAGAAAGGGCCGTGCTCCCTGACTCTGTGTCAGAGTGTGGAGGCTGCTGTCTGCAAAGCGAGAAGGGGCGGTGCGTGAGCGTAAAGGTGCAGACGCTGTGCGCGTCCCCAGCTGGGAGGCAGCTGCTCGCAGCGGGAGGCGGGAGGCTCGGCAAACCTGAGAATCGGTGAACCTGCGTCCCCTCCCGCAGGCGTGTGTGTTCGATCAGTGAGCTCACCGGTTCACGCTCGGGATCCAGTGGTCACAAACCAGAGCACAATCCCTGGGTGTTTTCACTTTTATTAGAGGGTGCTCGTGGGTGTGCGCAGGTGTGTGCACGCGCAGGGGTATGTGTGTGCGTGTGTGTATGCACCAGACGGTGCGATTAAACTTTGAGTTGTTTTCTACTTCAGAAGTAATACCTGTTCTTTGTTGGCAAATGTAACTGGTAGGCTTTCATTTTGATGTCCCTCATTGGGATCTCAGAGGTAGCCCGTGTCGCTAGCGAATATCCGAATGAGACAGAAATGTCTCCACGTTCTCCCGTGGGTTTTCCCTCTGCGGCGCACACGCACAGAGCCGGCCTCTCTCCCGTGCCCTCTGGGACTGGCACTGAGCATGTCATTGCCAGCCTCGCACACTCGCTCCCCGTGTCGAGAGGGGTGGTGCCCGACAGGCGTGTGCGACCTGCCCTGTGCACGCGCCATGTTCCCTTCTAACCCGGCTTCGAGCTCGTGACTGCTGCTAACTTCTTTATGGGTTCACGCGAGGGCTTGCACCTTCCAGAGCTGCGGGACCCGGGCGTGACATGTTTGGGAGAGCTCGCGGGCCCAGAGCAGCAAGGTCTGACCGCCGGGCCCGTCTTGTCAGTAATTCTGGTTTCCGCAGTGCAGAAAGGACAGACCGGCACGTCACTTGTGTTTCAGGTACTTGAGGAGCTTCCGGGGTTTCCACACCTGGACTCACTCACTGCGTTCGTGGCTCGCAGACGCGGCGTGCCTGGCCTCCTTTGCCCCAGCGGATGTTTGTAAAAAATCCCATTGGCTGTATCTTTAGCAGTTCTTTCCTTCTGTATTTTTGGCTGGCTCTCGGCTGCCTAGCCCAGGGAGGATGAGCGTGACACTGTAAACGTCACTCAGCCACCACGTGCTTGTTCGAGTCTGAGATTTCTCGTGGTTGGCGTTCCGTGTCCACTTTCCTGGTGGTGATTTTATTAGCAGCCAGTTAGCTACAGCCTGAGATTGCCACTTTGCCACAAATACAGAGCTTTGTCGGGGGACCCCCGCCGCTCCCGAAGACCGCCTTCCACCCCACGCCACGGGGACGTGAGCGGGGGGTGGTTTGGTGCGAACCTGGGGCGCTTGGCCAAGACCTCTGCTTGTGCCCGATCCCACGGGGACGGGGCGGGGCGGCGCCCAGGCTGCCCGGCCCGAGGTGACCCCGCACGGGGCAGAGCCAGACCTGGATCAGTCTCCCTGTCGTGTGCCCCGTCCAAGGCCGAAGGGCAGCGTCGAAGTGAACGAGTTTGGGATTTCACGTCCAAATCCATTTTCAGTACCACTGCCTTATGTTTTCATAGCGCTGTGCCTGTTTCAGAATGCTTTTATCTGTCGGATCTGATCTGTCTACTCTGCTCTTAGCGTCTATATTTCAAAGGCCAGTAATGGTCCGGTTGGAAGTAATACCTATTAGCATGTGGCTTAGAAAACTTTGAAATCATTTCCAGGTGTGTTAGACGGGCTGCGTTTGGATGATGAAACCGTAAACTTGTTTTCCTGTAAAAGAAAACTTCGCTGCTGTAAGTGATCTTCGAAATCAGCCGCCGCGCAGATTCCGTCCTGTTTCCTTCCTTCTCCTTCGTAAGGAGCGGGTCCAGTTGGGACGCAGAGAACGAGCAGTTTGTGTGGGGAAAGCTGAGGGTGTGGCCGAGGGGAGATACGGGGCCCAGAACACTGTCCACTTTCCTTAAGTCCCTGCGGTGCTGGGAATGAATTTTAAATTATTTTCATTGTAGAAAATCCCTCTCTCTTTTGGTTTTTGGTTTTTGATCACAGCAGGGATAGAGACTCGGATAGAAAAAAAACCAAGGAGAATCAGAAAATAAAATAATAGTCGTGCAGTATGTATATTGGGGACATTATTCAGATTTTCCTTGTGACCTAACATCTCTTTTTATTTATTTATTTTCATAATTTTTTTAACATTTATTTATTTTTGAAAGAGAGACAGAGCATGAGCAGGGGAGGGGCAGAGAGAGAGGGAGACACGGAATCTGAAGCAGGCTCTGAGCTCACAGCACAGAGCCCGATGCAGGGCTCGAACCCACGAACGGTGAGATCATGACCTGAGCCCAAGTCGGATGCTCAACCGACTGAGCCCCCAGGGGCCCCGTAACGTCCCTTTTAAAACGTTCCGCAGACATTAAAGATAAGGTGTGCGCGCACACACCTATGACATCAGTTACTCAGGACGTGAACAAACATTATTCGAGACAGAGGGAGGCGCCTGCTCTGCCCTCACGGCCAGGCCAGCCCGTTCGGTGCCTACAGAGGACGGCGCCCCCGGGCTGGCGCGTGTGCAGGAAGCCTCAGCACCTCCCTCTCCGCTTCGCGAGGACACCGGGCCCCCGCACGGGCGTTCCCTCTCCGGAGCGCGTGAGCCGGTGGACGTGTGGGGAGACGGAGCGGCTCCGAAGAACAGGGAAGTTCTTGTGAGAAACCGGGGAGCTTAGAAGTAAATTCTCACCAAGGGGCGATCAGGAGGGCACGGCGCTGATGTGGTCCAGAGCGGGCCCTCGAGGAAAACGAGCGAACTGAGCACCGAGGAATGACCGGGGCGCACAGACACGCTCTAGGACTTTCAGACAAAGCGGCGGAGGGGCCGCCCCAGCACCAGCCGGGACAAGGCCCTGCGGGGGTCCCGGGGAGCAGCCGCAGCTGGGAGACAGGCGCACGCGGCGCGTGTGCTGACCTGTGTGCGTGTGCACGCCAGGGACTCGTGTCCTCGTGTTGAGGGAAGAGACGCAGGTGAGGCCGAGGCGCCGGGGAGACCCCAGCAGTGTTCCAGACAGAGACCTGGAGAACTCCAAGAATAAGAGCGTATATATATTCCGGAACCTTCATGTAGTTTAAATCGGGGACGCCCGTGAGGAAAAGAAAGTTAGGTCAGCATCAGGTTTCTCTTCCTGCCCCCAGAACTCAAGAGGGGGGACCGTGATCAGGAACTCTCTGCCCGCCTGGGTCCACCCCTGCCCCTCATGAGGACGCGCCCACCTCAGCAGGTGCGCAGCGTCCTTCTCTCTGTGAACTCAGTGTAAAAACTGGATTCTAGACCCCGGCAAAATCTCAAGTCTCCAGGATAGAAACTGCACAGGCTGTCATATTATAAAATAAGCTAAAAATAAAACTCAAGAATAAAATCTTAATTCAAGATTATTCTCACCAGCTAGATATTAAAACACACCCTCTTAAGTCACTTTCAGAGCAAAGTAGAAATCAAGTTTGCATCTACTGGACACAGTAATCCCTTGATCTAAAGCACTTGAATTTCATTTTAACCAACAGTGTTAGTGGAAGTTTCGCCCATTTTACAGTCTTTTTTTTTCACCCTTAGAAATAAAAAGTGAAACTTGAACTTGAGCTGTGTGTCCCGGCCTCGGCCCCCCACTCGCCGGCCACTCTCCTCCGCAGGAAACCGCTGCACAGACGGCCCCCACTCCCGTCCTTCGCGAGGTGATGTGTGGCGGGAGCATCTGCCAGATGGCGCTTAAAAATAGATCAGAAACCGCTTACACCAGGAAGTCTCACAGAACACCGCAGGGGCGCCGTGACGAGCAAGCTCGGGGCCCAGGGGACGATCGACAGCTCGCTCTGGAAAGCAGCTGGCGTCCCTGCAGGCGGAGGTCCCCGTGGGGAGGGGCCCAGAGTGAGCCCCCGCGGGACTGGGGGTCGCACGGGGCAGAGCAGGGCGAGCCCCGCCGCCAGAGAGGACACGGGCTCCGCCGGGTCGCGCCCGCTCCCTCCAGCGAGCCGGCCAGGGGAAGCCGCGCCTGGACCCTGCAGGGCGCGGGACCGGTGGGGCTCACGGGAACCGCCTGGCAGATTCCCAGCATTCTGCTCCTCAGTGTTAAACTCAGCCGTTATTATAAAGGAAGCTACGGACTTTGTAATCAAGCTAAATCCTCAAAACTAAAGGTCATACATACTCAGAAAAGGGTCCAGAAACGTGTCTGGTGCTTCTGGTAATCGCAAAATACAGTGAGACTGGAACGTAATATTTAGAAACGGTTTGGTTCCGCCTGAGCCGGATCCGACTGCTAAAGCCGCCATGGCCTTTGATTTTCTACGTAAAGAGACTGTACTTCCAAGCCGGGCTTCACAGAGAGCCGGACGGCGCGGCGCTGGGGATGCTTCTGTGCCAGGTTAAGGGCCTTTGCCCCCGCTGCCCGCTGCCCGGTGTTCCGTGGGTCTCACTGAAGGGTAAGAAGGAGGGCACCGGCCTGGGTTCTGAAGTTGGCGAACGTGGGAATCCACGAATCAACCCCTACAGGTGTGGTTCTGAAGCTCCGAGGATGAAAAGCTCCCTTCTGCTTTTACTTAACAAGAAAACAGCCTCAGTGGGCGATGCCCCCGAGGGACTCCGAGAAGAACCACCCCCGGTAAATAAATAAGTAGGAAAATGGGGGGATCCTGATACAGTAGATCTGGTAAGTAGCACATGAGTCTGAAAAGATGTGTGTGACGGTAACTTCCTCACCGAGGAGAGGGAAACAGACCCGCGCGGGGAGCGGGCCGGGTGGAGTGGCGAGCACGGAGCCTCCGACCTGCGAGGACGGCTCCTTCCGATTGGTTCTTCGCGTCTTTGGCTACGTGGTTAAGTTGGCCGTATTCATTTTCTCATTTATGAGTAAAGAGCTTTTTATATGTGGAGGCTAGTAATCTGTGTTCTGGTACACATGTTACGTAATGTACTTTTTGGTTTGCCTTTTAACTTCCATTTTTGCCTATAGGCAAAGATGACATTTTTCCTCCCCCCCCTTCATTTCTCATAGATATCTAGAGGTTGAAACTTGTTTGCCGTTGTTACTAATTTTCCGCACTTTACTTTTTCTCTTTTCTGTTGCGGAGACACACATGTGACGGCTCAGTAAGGCAGGGGCGTGTGTGGCGTGTAGGGAAGGGAGCTGGGCGCCCCCCCCCCCCCCGGTCTCGGGTGAGCACCCCTTGGCTGGCGCTCAGTGTGGGGCTTGTAGCAGCAAGAACAAATCCGTGTCTCACTCTCTCATCGGCCCGGTGTTCACCGTGGCTGCCGTGTGAGGTGGAGACGTAATCTTGACTTGGATTCTTTATGTGTTAAACCAGGTGGCATGGCATCCTGACTGGGGGGGCGGGGGCAGGGGACGCACCGGGCGCTCCCGGGGGTCACACGTCCTCTGGGTGGCCGGCCGCACGTGTCCTGGGAGTCGCTGTGCGTGCGGCAGAGCGGGCTGTGGCTCCGAGGTGTCGTCCTGCCGGGGCCTAGAGCAGGTGTCCTGTCCTTCCCTGAAGCACCCGTGTCATGTCGGCCCCGTCCGGGGGAGAAGCCTCCTGACCTCCTAGCCGCGAGGCGGACGCCTCCTGCAGCCGCTCTGCCTGGTTCTGGCCCCAGGGCCTCACAAGAGAAGACTGCGTTTCCCTGTTTCCATGATCCACGTGTTTTGACGGTGGATGGTGTCGCTTCCTTTCATCCAAAAATCCTTTATCTTCCAGCCCCAGGAGTCTGGGAGCTGGGAATTTTCGTCCCCCTTACAATCCACCCAGCTTCTATTTCTTTCTAGAAGGCGAAGGTCGGGGTGGGGGTCAGGGGATTCCCCGAGCACCGCAGGAAAGCACATGGGCTGGGGGAGGTGCTGGGGGTGTGCACCGCCCCACGTCAGTTACGGCCCGCCCCTCGTCGGCACACGGGCCTGGTTTGTGGGGAGGGTCCAGCTGGGCCCCGACTTGAAGTCAGCGTGCCTCCCGAGAGCCGGCCTTCAGGGGCAGATTCCGCGGTCCCCACGCCAGCCGGGGTGCAGGAGTTGGTCTTTCCCGGGTCTGAAATCTCTGCTGAAACTAGTTAATGCTCCTCTGTCGCTCTGGGAGGGTGCCATGCGTGGTGCTGCCGTCCTGGCTGGAATGTTCCTGGAGCCCTGCTCCCGCGGGTCCGGGGCCCGCAGAGTCCGCAGAGTCCGTCTGTCCCCGCTGCAGACCCTCCGTGTGTCCGGCCAGCCGCCGGCCTTTCCAGGGCAGACGTTCGTAACGATCGCTTTGCTGACGGCGTCGAAGGCCAGCCTGTAGGCCAGGAGGGGTTACTAAGCGGTGACGATGGCAACGGCGAGGACACGGTGTCCCCGCTCTGGCCTCCGTGCTGGGCTGCTTCCCGTCCCCGTCCCCTGCGAGGCCCTGCAGCGCCGCAGCCCCCGCGCACCCCGGAGGGTGGCCCCGGGCTCCCGAGGTGACCTGACATTCTCTTCTGGGCAGGCCCCCCGGCGCCACGCGCTTTTTAGGGAACCGTGTGCTGGGTTTGGTTGTGGCGCTGGCTTTGGTCACTGCCTGAGAAGTTGAGCCGTTGGCAAGGGGACCGGGCTCACAGACCAAGGACACGGGGCCCCTCGGGAGCCCAGTAGCGCTGTCCACCGTGACGAGACGCAGCGCCTCCGAGCCGCAGAGGACAGCTCCCTGGACTTCGTTACGCCTGCGACTCTTCCGGCTCCTTCCGTCGGTGCAGGGAGGGCAGGTGCAGCCGGCCTCCGCCGCTGTCTGTGGGGCGGCCGCGGGGGAGCGGGGCCGGGGCCGGGGCTGGTGACTGCCGACAGCGAGGGGAGCCCTCACCCGGAGGAGTCGCGCAGTGAGACCGCCTGACTGAGGAGCCCTGGGCGCGGCGTGCGGAGAGACCAGCCCGCTGCCGCCCCTGCTCGTGCCCCCCGCTCCCGCCCAGGCCTGCACAGGCCGGCGCCCAGGCGTTTCTGAGTGAGGAAGACGGTTGTGTTAGGACAAAATCTTTACAAAGTGTGATCATCAACCTGTCTTTCCCTTCAGATTTGAGAAATTGATACTTCCGGCTCCGCGCTTATAGTGTCCAGCCCGACGGCTCGTGCCGCAGAATGCCAGGGACAGGTCCTCCCTTGGCACAGCTGCCGTCCCTGCAGCCCTGGCCTCACCTGGGCTGTCACTGCCGGCCCTGTCCTGCCGTGGGACCCCTGCCCTGCAGGCCTCATCAGTGCCTCTGGGGCCGGGGCCTTCGCAAAGACGCCCTGGGGTGTCCGACTTCGGCTCAGCTCAGATCTCATGATTCGTGGGTCTGAGCCCCGCGTCGGGCTCTGTGCTGTCGGCGTGGAGCCTGTTTGGGATTCTCTCTCTCCCTCCCTCCCTCTCTCTCCCTCCCTCTCCCTCCCTCTCTCTCCCTCCCTCTCTCTCTCTCTCTGCCTCTCTCTCTCCCTCTCTCTCTCTCTCTCTGCCTCTCTCTCTCCCTCTCCCTCCCTCTCTCTCTCTCTCCCTCCCTCTCTCTCCCTCCCTCTCTCTCTTTTTTTCAGCTTCCTCTTTTGCTATAACTATATCTTCTAATTCACCTATTCTTCTCTCTGCCTTGTCAATCCTTGAGGTGGCTGC
>NC_043708.1:137587310-137594396 GCF_006229205.1 Suricata suricatta
CTCTCTCTCCCCCCCCATCCTAAAGAGAAGGGCCCCTGCCCGAGGGCCCGGCCTGGACGCGGTGGAGGCAGCCCGCATCCTGCTCGCTCGTCTGCAGGCTCCCCTCCCGCCACCGTCTGGCTCCTCGTCCTGCGTGCCGTGACCTGTGGCTGCCCCACGGCTGGCCGTCCTCTCCTCCCTCCGGACGACGCGTGTTTGTCCTCGTGGGTCCTCCCAGAAGAGCGCGTCAGCTGTGCAGGGCCCTTGCGGGGCCCGTGGCCCCGGGAGCCGGCGCCGTGCTCCGTGGGGAAGCGCAGGGGGTGCGGGAGCGGCTTCCACGCAGCCAGCTGCCGGGAGGTGTGCCCGGGACCTGAGGGAACTGCAGGTCTTCTAGGGGTTTCCGTGAAAACAGAAGTGTCAGGGAAGACGTGGTAGCGAGCTGTCGGCCCGTGAGAGGCTCCTGTTCCAGCACAGAGGGGATGGGGGCCGCGGTGTCCCCGGGAGGGAGGAGGCGGGACCCAGCCCAGCAGGAGCGGCCCGGCGGGCGGAGGAGCGCGTCTTGGTCGGGCGGTGGGCTGCCGGGACCACCCTGTGACAGCGGCTTGTCACAGCGCACAGGCCGTCAGCGCCCTTCTGCGCCCCCCGCCCTGTGTCTACCAGATAATTGTCGTCTTCGGGGCCGTCACGGAGACACCGGGTCTGATCAGTGTCAAGTAGCTGGCATCTTTCCCCTTCCCACGTGCGGGCACAGTCACAGACTAGACCTCAGAGGATAGTCAGAGGCTTAAACCATTTTTCTCCTGGGGCGCCTGGCTGCCTCAGTCGGTGAGCGTCTGACTTCGGCTCAGGTCATGATCTCACCGTTTATGTGGGTTCAAGCCCCACGTCCGGCTCTGCGCTGACAGCTCGGAGCCTGGAGCTGCTTCGGATTCTGTGTCTCCTTCTCTCTCTGCCCCTCCCTGCTCGCGCTGTCTCTCTTTCTCTCTTGCTAAAATAAGTAAACAAAAAAATGTAAATACAATACAGTTGTTTTCCTGGACTCGTGTGCAAAATGCAAAAATACAAACTAAGTCTTCCTGGTCCCCTGGTCACTGTATCACGGCCCGTTAGATTCCTCTGCCTGAACTGAGTTCTGTAGACTGAGCTGTTTATGAATGCAGTGGACGCTGCTGATAGAATCATAGGACCCTGGGTGTTGGGAGCTCATGAACTTGGGATATCGTTTTGTGCTTTTCGTATTCTTCAGAAGGGTCCACTTTAAGAATCTCGTTGTTGTTTTTATTTTTATTTTTTGAGAGAGAGTGTGGGGTGGAAAGGGTAGAGAGAGAGATCATCTTACTCAGGCTCCACACTCAGCGCAGAGCCTGACACGGGGCTCGATCTCATGATCCTGGGATCGTGACTTGAGCAAAATGCAGAGTCAGATCTTCATCCGATGGAGGCCCTCCAGGTGCCCCTCGTTGGCATTCTTGACAGTGAGTGAGCCCGTGGACCGCGTCTGTCTGTCTGTCTTCGCACATACTCCGCCGTATTGCAGGTGTGTCTCCCCGAGCGTCAGGATTCGCGATATTTCACTCTGGTTCACTCTCGCATCAGCGTTTATGCTTGAATGTTTGGTTAGTGCTCTGTCCTAGAATCCATTCTCGCCTTCACGTTTACGATATTCTGTTCTCGGCTAAATAAACTTTACAAACGGAACACAGGTTTTCAAACTTCTCCCCTTCTGAGGGGTCGTTGTGATTTTCCGGTTTCAAAGTGCCGTGCAGACCGTCACTGCGTCTTGTGGTGGTGGCTGCGTTTTTCTTGTTGTTTATTTGGTTTTTGCCAGTTTAATCCCAGTTACTGCTTCATTTTCATCAACAGTTAACACAGATGAGGCCCATTCATGTATCTAGTGGCTGACTGCTGAGGGCCCGCTGGGTGCCAGGCTGTGTGTCCGGGTGGAGAGGCGCGGCCATCGAGGTGGAGACCGGAGACGGGAGTGGTGGTCCCAGCACAGCCCAGTGGGTCCCCCATGCGCCCGAGCTGGAGGTGATGCCCGGGGTGGGTGTGAGCCGGGGGACGCGGCTGGGGTGTTCCCCATGGTCGTTTTTACTTTGTCCTCAGTGGAAGAAACTGTAGGAACAAGATTTTCAGTGACTCTGGGAAGGACCAAAGATGTTATGACTACGCAGGATGGAACTTGTCTCTCCGAATGTTTGGAAGAAACAGGCATCGGGAAAATTGGGCTTTTGCCAGAGCTGTACTGTGGGGTTGACCTTCCTCCCCGGGACCCTTGGATTCCTCATCTGTAAAATGGACGGCTCTGAGAACTTGCTGGAGTTGAAAGTCTTTGTTCTGTCCCAAATCAGGACATTGCTGCTTTATAAGCAAGCTACGAACGCTTGCAGACGTTAAGGAGGGCACTGCAGTGGTGACAGTTTCACTGGCCTCACTGGCCTCAGGTGGCGTTGGGTCCGGAAACCTGGCTGCTCCTGGACCCCCCCGTCCTTCCTTCCACCTGGCCGACCAGCATGGGCCCTCTTCTCAACGTGGGGCAGTAACCCACAGGGCGGGGCGGGGCCGGGCCAGCGTCAGCGTGGGCCGCGCTCCCTCCTGGGGCCTGTCCAGTGGCTGGCAGATGCCTGCGGGGCCTCCGGAAGGAACTCCTCCCAGGGAACAAGAATCTGCAGCCAGCAGAGACCCCAGGACGAAGCCTGAGTCTCCGGAGGGAGGAGCAGCAGGGCACTGGCTGCGCCCGTGACCGCATCCTGTGCAGCACAGGAGTGCGACCCGCGGGAGCTGACCCCAGAGACACTGGCCGCGGTGGCATCTCATACCACCGTCGAGTGGAGCAGGCAGAGAGCCCCGCGGAGTCTGGGCCCTCACACCACCGGTGCCAGGGGTCTGGGGCAAGTGCGAGCCCTCGGGCTCTGGCAGAACCGCCCCGGAGAAGCGGGGGACAGTCCCGAGGAAGGCCCTGGGGGAGCTGGTGGACACAGGGCTGGTGGGCATGGGTTGTGGGCGATCCAGCCCCAGTGGCAGGCCTGGCCGGGAGGCCTGGGAGAAGGGTTCGCAGGCGTGTGTCCTCCGAGGGCCCCTTCGCAGACGCTCCGTCAGCACTTACGCCTGGGGGGGACCCTTTGGCCGCGCTGGGCTTCCCGGGGGGCAGGCCTGTCTGAGGAGACACACCGAGGGCCCCGGCGGAGAGAAGGAGGCTTTCCCGACGCCCCTTTTCAGGGGTCTCCTATCTGGGGCCGGTGGAAGCGATCGTCTCCCCTCTCGGCGTGTTTCTGGGGCCTGTGTTCAGAGACGCCCCCACTCCAGGCCACTGTGGACCATGTTATGGAAGTAATTCGAAATGCTTTCGCATCATTCTGCCGACCTACTTTTTGCAGCACTTCTTCTGTTTTCCTCAGAGCCAGTGCGTGTTCCCCGTGAAGGCAGTGGGATCGTTTGACTCTAATGGTGGCTGGATTTCAGCACGGGGGGTTGGTAAGAGCGGAAGGAGGCGGTCGGAAGTTCTTCACGTAACGTGTTGGACGTGTTCTGTGAGTAAATAGAGGCAGCGGTGGAGGACTGTGTGATGTTTGTAGAACTGTTTTGTTTTCCTGAAAAGTGAAGCACACCAAAAACCGAAGAGCAGTTTTCGAAACTGTTTTGGGCATCTTCCCGTGGGGGTGTTAAAGGACCCACCTCTGACCCGACCGCAGAGTCGGGAACCAGAGGACAGACAGGTGGGGCGAGGGAGAGACGTGTCCGGGACACTCCGTGTGGAGGAGAGGCCACGGAAGCACGTTGCTGTGGCGGGAGGACGCCGGGGGACCACGCGCTCTGTCCTTGGTGCCAGCTCCTCCTCGGAGAAAAGGCGGAGCTCTGCTACTGCAGTGACGCAGCAGCCGCGTGTCCACGTGATTTCCGTCAGATAACGTTTTTAAGTAGATCCCTGTTGACGCGTAGAGCACGCCAGCCTTGAGCCGCCGTGGGCAGGGGTCCGCCCTGGCCTGTTCCCAGGCTCCGCGCTGCAGCCCGCCGTCAGCCCGGCCGTGGGGAACGTGCCCGCGGCTTCTCGTCCAGCGTCCCGGCCGTGAGCCGCCTCCGTGCCCCTCTGCGTGGTGGCTTCTGTTCGTTCTCTTCCCTCCCGTGTGGCGGCCGCGGCTCGTCCGCGCTGCTGCCGCCAGACGCGGAGTTTATTTCCTGCGTGTGGCTCTTGTGAGCACTGTTGCCTTGAGTGTTCCCGAACGTGCTGGTCCTGCATGTGTGGGCACGCTTCTGCCGCAGGGGAGCGGCTGTGTTGGAGGGCGGGCGCCTGGACAGCCTTAGCGAGCGCACCGGCTTGTGCCCCCCAGGAGCCCGCTCCGCGTTCGGGTGCTCCGTGTCCCTGCGGGCGCTTGGTTTTGTTCTCCTTTCATTTGTGCCTTCCTGGGGGCCACGGCATAGTGTCTTCCGTTGGTTCCCTGATGACTAGTGGAGTTAAGCTCCTTTCGTTTATCCACCATTGATTTTTGCCGTCTATGAAATGCCTGCTAAGGGCGTGTCCACTCTTTCCAAGATTCCCTGACTGCTTTCCTGCGGACCTGTAGGCGTACCGTATATGTTCCGTGCTACCGTCCCTGGGGGGACACATGTGTCGGAGACATTTCCTCCTGCTCTGAGAGAGCCCTTCTGTTCCCTCATGGTGTCTGTGGATGAACCACAGCTCTTAATTTAATATAGTGTAATATTCGTTAATTTTTTATGATCAGTGCTTTTTCTACCCTGTTGAAGAAATCTGCTTACTCCAAAGTCATGAAGACTGTGGTATTCTTCTGTGAGCTTTTTGTTTTATTTATGAGATTTAGGTTTGTGATTCTCCTGAAATTGGTCTTTCTAAGACAGTGTGAGGCGGGACTCAGATTTTCTGTGGAAACAGTGTCAATGCCAGTGACCAGAGCTGGTTCCAGACCCTCCCTGGCCCCCCACGCCCGGCCGCAAGCCCCACTGTAGGGTTCCCATTCACTTGGTTCTGTTAATGGCAGCTCTTTAAAACAAACGAACAAAAAACAACCTCAACAGTTCTTGTAGCTAGAGTCTAACAACTTTTCACGGTTAAAAATTAAAGTTTTTTTATTAAAAAAATGATCATGCACTAACACTCTTACAATTCTCATTTTTACTTGTATTTCTCTTGATTTTATTCGTATCCTCTTTTCTACATAGACTTTTATACTCTGCTCCATCTTTGTCTAAGTGAGTAGGTCGTCAGAAGTTGTGTTTGGAGTGGCGTGTGGTGTTTTACCGACGGGGACAGCCTGCGGCCTGTTGCCGGGAGTCTGGGGTGCCCTGCGTGGCGTGACCCGGCTGCCTCTCCGACCGGCCCGTCGTCACACAGGGGGTGGCACGTGAGAATCGACGGGCCTTCTTGGGCCCATCGTTACGTGTTTTCACTTCTTTTTTTTTTTTTTTTTGTAATATCTTACTTGTTTTTGAGACAGAGAGAGATAGAGCACAAGCAGGGGAAGGGCAGAGAGAGAGGGAGACACAGAAAGCAAAGCAGGGGCTCGAACTCACAAACCACAAGATCATGACCCGACCTGAAGTCGGACACTTAACGGACTGAGCCCCCAGGCGCCCCTTACTCTCACCTCTTCTGGAGCTGAGTCTCAGCCAAACCAGCCCCTAGTACAGATTCCTTGGTCCTTTTTAAGGGGGTTGATACAGTACTAACCTACTGCTTTCATTTATTATAAAACTAAAACCATAACTACTCTAACGTCACTGATATTTAAAGTGATACATTCTTATTTCATTCGTCTGTGCTCAGCCCGCAGTCACAGCTGTCTTGAGAGCTGCCGGAACTCGCCGGACTACTGGCTTGGATTACAGTGACCTGGGTTTGCTTAAAATGTGGCTAAGGTTCTGATGTTGTTTCTGTGTCCTCTTCCGAGTCCCATTTCATCGGTAGGCTCTGGTGTCAGGCGAGCTGGTCTGTGCCCTGGGAACCGTGCCTCACTGGGGTGTGGGCACACACCAGCGTCTCGCACAGCTCAGGCTGCAGGGCGCAGGGTTTGGAGCAAACTACCAGCGACAACGTGGCTGAGCTCCCCGAATGCTCCCAGGGCGCTTACAAAGTGTGAGGAAATTACACGTGGGGTCCTGGTCTTCATTTCCGTCCCCCCCGTGGGGCTCAGCACAGGCCTCTACACCTAGGCGCTCAGGAGGTACCTGGCGACACAAATCTAAGAAGCAGAAGAATTCTGTGAAATATCCCGTCACCTTTCCTGAGTTCTACTCTTAACGAAGTCACAGTATATTAGGTTATACGTTTCTGTAAAACCTGCAGGTTCCCTAATTACTGCGTTGACTTTGAGGAACGTATTGACCATTGGAAAAGGTGATCATTACATGTGGTAGAGGGCACAGGGGTGCGTCAGGCGACGCGGGCCCGCGTCTAATGCCAGGATGGCCTGCGGGGGGACCTTCCGTGGAACCAGAGTGAACGGGGCCTTCAGTCTAAGGCCGTCAGACTCCTCACTGTCAGAGCCTCGGTTACCCTCACGAGATCTTCCAGCTCCCCATCAGCCAGGAATCCAAGACTCCCTGTGCGGACAGCAGGCCCCAGGGCGGTCCCGGGCCGGCAGTCCGGAGGGGAGGGCGCGGGTTCCGTTTCCGGGCCCGCACTCACTGACGCGGGTAGAATCCGTATGCGCAGGGCTTCTTGCTGTGCCATTCAGACAACGCGAGCGTTTAAGGCACGGAAGCAGCTGACAGGCTTGTCGGCGCTCCGGGGGGACCGTACCCACGGCATGGTCGGCATGGTCGGGTCAGCAGCTCGCGCTCGCCGCCGCGGGGGGCCGCAGATGCACTCGATGCAGACGCAGCGTCCCGGCGACTCGGGCCGTGAGCTGCTGTCGCCGTGAAATGGCAAACAGCTCATTTTCAGAGTAGGATTCCTGGAAATTCAATGTGTATTGAAGTGTGAAGAAAGTGCTTCATTATTAAACCAGAGTTAGATTTAAGCTCGGATCATCATGAAGAGACTCGTCCAGCAGAATACCCAGAAGCCGCGTGACCCGGGGGAGTTCTGTGCCGGAGACTTTTCCGCACGTTGTGAGGCCCTGGTCCCTGGCCCTGCCCGCTGAGTGCCAG
>NC_043708.1:137594496-137599441 GCF_006229205.1 Suricata suricatta
GCCCATGGCAAGTCACGAAGTGTGTGGATCCCCGTGATGCCCTCCACAGTTGGGTCCAAGGGGGCAGAGTCGGAACATAAAACTTGAGTCGGAGGCCGTGGGCTTCGATGGGAATCTGAGGGCAGAAGGACCGAGGTTGGAAGCTGGTCTTCCACCACCACCCTGGGAGCCCGCACTGTTAAAAAATGCTTTTATCCGCTTGGTCCTTGAACAGCACAGGTGTGAACCGTGTGGGCCCACCCGTATGCGGATTTACTTTCAGTGAATGAAGTTCCTCACGATTTTCTCAGTAGCATTTCCCCTCTCTGGCTGGCTGTACTTGAGCATGCGTCATGGACTGCGCGTAGCGCACAGAACCCGTGCCCGTCGGCTTGTTCCCCGGAAGGCTTCCGGCCATCCGCGGGCTGCTGGTAGTTCAGTTCTGGGGGCGTCAGAGTTAGACGCGAATCTCCGCAGGCGTCACTGCCCCCGAGCCCCGTGTTCAAGGGTCCGCGGCCCTCGTCGGAGTCCTCCCGTCCCTTCTGAGGTGGTGCTCCCTGCTCTCAGGCCTGAGGCTCCATGGACGTATGCAGTGTGCGACTCACATCCACTGTGAGGACTTAAGGGAATCTGTTGGCAGGGGTATTGAACACATTAAGAGGAACAGGCTGCTGGTTCTGGGGTAGTAACGTTAACGTTGGCTTGAAACTTCGGCAGTCCGGGCCCACCGTCCAACTAGAGCATTAGCATTTTCCCCCAAAGGTTTTTATTTTTTTTTATTCCAATACTGTCTTTACAGCAGCACTGAAGGCGCACTTCAGAATCCGGGCGTCCCCAAAGACAGTAATGCTGTCTCCTTGCAGACGGTGACGGGCCATCTGCAGGAAGCAGCTTAGAACTCGGTGATGGTTTTGCCGTCTTCCTGCCACCAGCGTGAGCTCGGCCTAGACTCGTCCAGCCCGTGCGCCAGGAGCCGTTCAGGATAGAAAACCGTTGTCAGCAGAGGGCCGGTCCGTCTCAGGCTCCACAGAGTATTTCCAGTGTCACGTGGTAAAAGAGGACACGTAAAAGATGGTCCTTGGTATGGTTTCCGGAACACCTTTTAAAGGGAAGCATCAGACAGCCTGGAAGGAAACTGGGGCTCGGCAGTGTTTGTTCAACGGTGATTTTTGAGTAAGAGGGCTTTGAGGGGAGCAGTATGCAGCCTGGCCCGGCCCCAGACGCGGTGCAGGAGTGCCACGCTCCCCCCGCCCGGCCCCCAGGGGTCACACGCTCACGTCTCAGTGCGCTTGTGCAGAGAAGAATTCGGACCAGAGAGGACTCGGCTCATTGACCTTCAACAACACAGGAGTTACCGGACTTCGTATAGAACTGAGCTAGAACTTGGGGTGTTCAGTACGTTGCTTTTACCCCATGTTCCTGTTTTCTCAGCCCATTTTCTCTCTTTTACTTACGTGATGTGCCCTTTTTGCTAGACGTTAAACAAAAAGCTGTACTCTCTAGTCCTTCAACCAAATCAATAACATGCTCATTTCTGATTTTTTCCCCCGATAGGTCACTTCTGTCCCAGAAATTCTGAGATGATTCTCTTGAGCAAACATGTCCTTTACCCCGACCCCCCCACCCCGGATATAAAATGCTTGAACAAATGTGCTTTCTGTCCCTCCATAATTATTATTGTGACTAATGCAACCATGGTAGAACTCAGTGTGTAAAAAGTGACATGGACGTTGTAACAGTAAGTTATGTGTGTCTGTGGAGGAGGGGGGAAGAGAAAGGGGAGGGGCAGAGAGAGGGAGAGACGCAGAACCCCAGGCAGGCTCCAGGCTCTGAGCTGTCAGCACGGAGCCCAACGTGGGGCTCGAACCCACAAACAGCAAGATCATTGCCTGAGCAGAAGTCATACGCTTAACACCTGAGCCACCCAGGTGCCCCTCTATAAATTTATTAATCTTGACTAGGAATACTGTGCTGCTGACTTTTTTCTGTCGGGGGTGGGGAATTATAACCCTGTTCACACGTCGGGACCTACCTAACAGCAAGAGTGGATTTGGTGATTTGAAGAGCAGAGGGTAGAGCAGAATGTCACACAGGCCGTCTGCAGCCTGCGTCCGCGTGACCCAGAGCAAGGACCAGGATCTGCCTTTCCAGCGATGGCACGTGCCGTGCTGGTCAAAAGCAGGATGGGTGAGGTTTGAGAGGGAGTATTTACCGGGGGGTCTCCCGGCCCCCAGCCCCACAGAGATGGTGTTATTTCTAGTGGGCTTGGTGGGGACTTGGCGTACGTGCACCTGTTACGTCATCGCTTACCAGTGGGGGTCTGGGCGGGTAGTGAGAAGCCGTGGCCGGTGTAGACCATTCTGTGCGCTGGGCCAAGAGGCGTGGTAATGAGAAATGGACACCTCCACCAAATAAATGCACAGACGCACAGGAACTAAGTTCTGTACCTTGGAAACTTGCGCACACGGAAGGTCTAGAAACCGTGTCAGTGAGCTGAGCAGTTAAAGGACCTCGTGATGTTTAGCTGAGGCAGAAAAGGCTTCGACGGACCTGACGGCTGCCTTCAGAGCCCCGGGGGTGGCTGGTGGACGTGGAATCACGTCTCGTGAACGCCCCAGGCGCGGAGCTGCCGCATCGGTGCAGGGTGGCGGGGGGCGGGCGCTCTCCCGGAGGCAGCGAGGGAGGCGTCGAATTCTGGAGCCTTAGCCGGCGTCGCAGGGGCCTCCACGCCGCGTGCCCACACTGCACGACCGCTCGGCCACCTCGTAGGCTTGTGTGCCGGAAGCTTCTGTGTCACGTCCCCTCCACCGGGCTGAGTGTCCGGTCGTGCGGCATCCCGTCCCCCCACGCCTCTGCTTCTGTCCGTGTGGCCGCAGAAGGAGCGGCGTCATCCGTCCCCGCTGGTCCCTGAGCCCGGCGTGGCCTGCTGATCCCGTGTCCTGTGCCCGTGCCCTCCTTGATCCTTCCCTCCGTCCCAGAGCACAGAAACGGGCCTGTGCGTGTCACTTAGTCCGTCCCAAAGCGTTGTCCTACGGTGGACGTGAGGCTCCATGTACCCCGCCGGCTCTCCCGTGGGGCCTTCTCTCTGCTCCCGTCTGCTTGAAGACAGATGCCCCCCGTCCCCGGGGCCTGGAGTGGGGACGGGGTCGGGGAAGGAGCAGCTGGGGGGGCGATGTCCTCTTCTAAAGTCGGGGTGGTGTGAGGCGTGGTGTGGGTCAAGAATCCACAGCACCCTCAAACTTTAGGCCTCTTAAATGCCCCTGACCCCTACGTAAGTACTTGGGGACAGAGACAATCTCAGTAGAGACTCCTCTTCATCAAACCAGTGTATTTTAAAAACGAGGAGTTATCATCGAAATAAGTAGTATTTTCAGACGTGTGTGCCTGGACCTGACCGCTCCTGTGGTCCCCGTAGCTCCGTGTCAGCCCAGCTTGATGAGCTCTCCGCCTGGGGACCAGGGCGGCAGCAGGCCCGTAGGCTTGACCGCGCTGACCCGGCGCCCGGAGGAGCAGCCTCCGCGGGTCTGCCTGGCTCCTCCCTGTCACCTCCGTCCAGGGCGATGGTCTCGTTCGTCTAACGAAAACTCAGAATCTGTCATCCGTGTTGACGGGTGGGTGCTTCCTCCCTGCAGGCATCGGAGGCCTCCAGGACTTCGTGCTGAAGTCGGCCACGCTGTGCAGCTCGCCCTCCTGCCCCCCCTTCGTCCCGCTCAGCTTCGAGGCCACGCCCATCGTGAGGGTCGCCGTGGAGCCCAAGCACCCAAGTAAGAGACTTTGTTTTCTAAAGCCTGTGGCGTCCATTGCACTTTCGGGGCGTGTGCGTTTCATACTGATTCCCACAGTTTGTGTCCACAGGGACTGTCCGTTCAGGTGAGGGCTGGACCAGGTCTTCCGGCCGGGGCCCCTCAGACCCGTGGCTCTTCCGGGGGCGTCGAACCTCGTCTTGGGAGCGCGGCGTGCTCAGGCACCTCTGCCGTCTGGGAGACCGCGTTCTTTATGGCGGAGACACGGTCATCCTGGCATCCGCCACGGCCCTGGCGCGGGGCACCTCCGCAGAGCTCACGGCTTAGGCGATCGGGTCTCAGAATCTTACCCCAAGCGTCTCGGTTCAAAATCCATCGTTCCCTCTCCGCTCCGGGTTCCCTGGATTATCGGCACCGTGGGCGTGTCCCGGCGGTTTGGGAAGCACTTCCGGTCCCGCCCCCCAATACGTCAGATCCTGTCAGTGCTTAGCTTAGCCTTCCATCCGCCTGACCGGCCCGGTAACATCACTAAGTTTGCACCCGTGACGTCACTAAGCCTGTGTCCCCGGACTTCGGGGCTCCCGGTGCTTAGCGCTCGTCAGGGAAGGTCCCCGGAGCGGCTGGAAGGGAAGCGGCGGGAGGAGCTGTGAGATGGCGGTTCTCCGCGGAGCTGTGGCGCTCCCGCTGCCCTTGCCGTCTCTACCCACCTCGCCCCAGAGCCGGGGCCTTCCGCAAGCTTATCTCTGCCTCAAGTTCCTTCTTTTTTTTTTTTCTAACATTTATTTTTTTTGAGAGAGAGAGAGAGAGAGAGTGCAAACAAGGGAGGGAGGGGCAGAGAGGGAGGGAGACGCAGAATCCGAAGCAGGTCCAGGCTCCGAGCCGTCAGCACAGAGCCTGACGCAGAGCTTGAACCCACGAACCGTGAGATCATGACCTGAGCTGCAGTCGAACGCTTAACTGAGCCACCCAGACACCCCGAATTTTCAAGTTCTAAGAGCTACCTTGGCACGAGGATCCCTGGGAGCCTGGAGCCGGCACCTGGAGGACGGTCCCTCTGACCCCTGGGCTCGGTCCCGGTGAGCGGCCACCTTGGCTGGGCCCAGAGACAGGCCTCCCTCCCGGGCGGTCCCCGCAGACCGCGGTGCCGGCTGCCGCAGGGCTCCCCTGCTGGCGAGGCCCGCTTCGGCTCGGGCGCCCGTCCGGCCCTGGCCCCGCACGCTTTG
>NC_043708.1:137599541-137613726 GCF_006229205.1 Suricata suricatta
GTTCCTGGTATTTCTCACTTCTTCTCTCTTCCATCTAGACCTAAATTTTTAACCCTGAGATTAAAGAAATAATTGCTACTCAAAACCAAAACATTTTCATAGAAATTTACCATTTTTGAAGTGTGTCTGTTGGCCGCGTGCTGCCCTGGGCTGGAGTCCCTCCCGAGCGAAGGCCCAGCCCCTCGGGGCCCGCAGCTGCCCTCCCGGGCCCCGGGCCACCTCTCCGCTCTCCTGTCCCTCCGTCAGGCCCTGTGCGGCCTGGAGCAGCCTGGGGCCAGCTCTCCGCCTGTGCGCAGCAGGAGGTCCTCAGCCGAGTGGGAGACCCACCAGCGGGGGCCTGGGGCTCAGGCGGTTAGACACCGACTTCCGCTCAGGTCATGGTCTCACGGTTCGTGGGTTCGAGCCCCGCGTCGGGCTCTGTGCAGACAGCTCGGAGCCTGGAGCTGCCTCCCATTCTGTGTCTCCCTCTGCCCCTCCCCTGCTCACGCTGTCTCTCTTTCCAATATAAATAAACATTAGAGAAAATGTGAAGAAAAACAGACTGGCATGGCAGGAAGGGGCACCCGTCTCCATAACTTTAGAGGGAGCGTGCCCGCTTTCCCGCCGTGTGCAGCCTGTGCCTCTTGCCTCTTCCTTTGCGGCACCTCCCTGTGCGTGGACGGAGTCTGGGGACGCTTCTCGTAGCGCAGTCCTCGCCCTGTGAGTCCCCTCCCTCCACGGTCCCTGTCTGCCGACTGCGGGCTGCGCGCCCTCCTGTCCCAGGATCGCCCCGTGAGCCCCGTGAGCAGACCCTGTGCCCAGGCCCCACCCCGTCCCTCACCTGCGGCCTTGCCCTGCGCACGGTGTGAGCGCGGCGACCTTTGCTTCTCTTCCCCTCACTTCCGAGGCTGGGGTCGTGGTACCAGGGTGGCCGCCCCTCTGTGCCCCAGGGTCTCCTCAAATCCAGCACGCCAGGACAGAGAAGTGTAGACGCCCCGAAGTCAGCAGTGCGTTCCTCACATCGATCCCTGCCACTCAAGAGGAGCTCACATTGATGGTTTACGTAACCCCCTCAGGAGCCCTGTGTGTTTCCATCCTGTCTTCCCAGGGGTAAACTGAGGCTCAGAGAAGCTAACGCTTGCCCAGGGCCGGGCAGGGGGCAGGCAGCGCCTGGCCGTGGGTGCATGGCGGCCATTGCGTCACTTGATTTCGCGGCTCCTCCCCGGCACAGGCACCCGACGGACTGTGTGGTCCTGACGGGACCGGTAGCCGCGGGCCGCCTTCTAGATCCCGTGTCCGTTTGAATTCCCATCCAGCAGTTTATGTACAAAGGTTTCGTTGAAACCCAGACAGTGAATATTTTTCATGATCTCACTTTTTCTTATACTAATTAAAAGATGTTATTTTCTGTCTTTAATAGATCATTTGGGAGATTTTTAAGCAGGTTAGGAAAACCAGCTGCCAGATTTTAAGAGGTTTAATAGATGTTGTTTCTGGCAACACAATGACTATCTCTGTAAATAAACGTTTTCAAACATCTGATTTCAAAATGTCTTCATGCTCCGTCTACATGGGAAGGAGCAGAGGCAGTGAGACCAAGACTGGGGTCAGGATCCCGTCCGTGCCCGCAGCTCCCGTGGGCGGCAGGCCGGCGCGGTCGGGGGCAGAGGCGTGGCAGGAAGGGGTGTAGACAGCACCCGGGTGTAGACTGCCTCCACCGGCCGGTCACCGCTGACCGCTGCCTTCGCCTCGCTGCGGCGCCTGGAGGGAGAGTGAACCAGCGCTTCTCCGTCCAGTGGCCGCGGGCGGCGGCGTGCGGTCCAGGGCGCCCCGACGCCGCATTTAACCAGCATCTCCTCCTGTCGCCCAGGTGAGATGCCTCAGCTCGTCAGAGGGATGAAGCTGTTGAACCAGGCCGACCCCTGTGTCCAGGTCCTGATCCAGGAGACGGGCGAGCACGTGCTGGTCACAGCGGGCGAGGTCCACCTTCAGCGGTGCCTGGACGACCTGACGGAGAGGTGAGATGGTGGCGGACGCGGGGCGGTCACGGCCCGCAGGTCAGCGGGGGGCGTGTGCCCTGGCGCACTAGCGCGTGGACAGAGCGAAATGTCCTCCGTGCAGACGTGAGCTGCCGCGGCGCCACTGGGCCTAGCGTGATTCTGATAACGCAGCATGGACTCTGCGCTTGAATGGGGTCACGGTCTTAGGTCAAAACGTCTTCACACGTAGGTGTTTTCCTTTAAGCGTGCGCACTCGCAGCAGGTCAGAGCGGCCAGCACCGAGTCAGGCCCCAGGCCGCGGCCGTGGGGGGGCGGACCCGACCCCTCGCGGTGCCGTCCCAGGCTGGCGTGGGTTTATCGTGGCAAGGAGGGGGCAGGCTGGGCCGCTCTGCGTGGACTCCACGTGCGCGGAGACCTGCGTTCGCGCCGCTCTGATGATTCGCTCGAGCCAGACCCCGGAGGCGTCCTTTCTGGCTCGTGGGGCCTGTGTTGCTCGAGTGTGTTGTAGGCCTGCGGTCCGTGTCCTTCAGAGAGGCCGAGACCGCCTCCGTCCCGGCCAGCAGAGAGCACTTAAACGTGCCTCCTGTCCCAGAATTTGTCCAGGCCGTACGTTGTCATGTTGTAGGATGTCACCGGTCGGAGCTGGTGTTCCCGCTCGTAAAAGGGGTTCGTTGTTAAGAAATACGTTCGCCGCTTACTAACGACGTGGAAACGCTTCTCCCTGTGTGTGTGGGCTGTTTGTTTTTCTCCTTCAGCGAGCTGCCTTTTCCTGGGCCTGCCTTCTTGTTGTTTTGTAAACGTGGGGGCTGTGCTAATTGTAGCGATGATGACAGGAAATCAACATCTTAAACAGGACGGGACGGTCACTGCGTGAAACACGGTCTCGTTTCATCTTTGCAACAGCACAGCTACACCGGTGTGAGGACTGTCCCCTTCAGTTCCTGCTCCCCCCGCGGCACTCCCGCTCCCAGCACGGTACTCCTGCTCCCCCCGCAGTACTCCTTCCAGCACGGTACTCCTGCTACCTCTGCAGTACTCCTTCCAGCACGGTACTCCTGCTACCTCTGCAGTACTCCTGCTCCCAGCACAGTACTCCCACTCCCTCTGCAGTACTCCCGCTCCCAGCACGGTACTCCTCCTCCCAGCACAGTACTCCTGCTCCCCCCGCAGTACTCCTCCCAGCACGGTACTCCTCCTCCCAGCACGGTACTCCTCCTCCTAGCACAGTACTCCTGCTCCCAGCACAGTACTCCCGCTCCCTCTGCAGTACTCCTCCCAGCACAGTACTCCCACCTCCAGCATAGCACTCCTGCTCCCAGCACAGTACCCCCGCTCCCTCTGCAGTACTCCTGCTCCCAACACAGCACTCCTCCTCCTAGCACAGTACTCCTGCTCCCAGCACAGTACTCCTGCTCCCCCCGCAGTACTCCTTCCAGCACGGTACTCCCACCTCCAGCACAGTACTCCTCCTCCTAGCACGGTACTCCTGCTCCCAGCACGGTACTCCTGCTCCCCCCGCAGTACTCCTTCCAGCACGGTACTCCTGCTACCTCTGCAGTACTCCTGCTCCCAGCACAGTACTCCTCCCAGCACGGTACTCCTGCTCCCCCCGCAGTACTCCTTCCAGCATGGTACTCCTGCTACCTCTGAAGTACTCCTCCTCCCAGCACAGTACTCCCACCTCCAGCACAGTACTCCTGCTCCCAGCACAGTACCCCCGCTCCCTCTGCAGTACTCCTGCTCCCAGCACAGTACTCCTCCTCCTGGCACAGTACTCTTGCTACCTCCGCAGTACTCCTCCTCCCAGCACAGTACTCCTCCTCCCAGCACAGTACTCCCACTCCCTCTGCAATACACATGCTCCGAGCACAGTACTCCTCCTCCTGGCACAGTACTCCTGCTCCCAGCACAGTACTCCTGCTCCCAGCATAGTACTCCTGCTCCCCCCGCAGTACTCCTGCTCCCTCCGCAGTACTCCCAGTCCCAGCACGGTACTCCCGCTCCATCTGCAGTACTCCTGCTCCCCCCTCAGTACCCCTGCTGCTCCTGATAGAATCGGGTGGGAACAGGTGCGCTCCCAGCACCGTGCACAGGGACGCTGTGGAAACTTTTGATGGAAAGGGGTGTGTTCTCAGCTCCATTTCTCACTTTCAAATGGTCTTGTGGCCCTTTTCTCCTGTAAATGTTCTGTGGCCGCAGTTAGTACAAAGCAGAAGGCAGACCATTTTGTTACCATTTTCTCATGATTTCTAAAGATTAGAGCAGTGGTATGAGAATAATGCTAACTGAATAAATGTTAAGGTGTATTTTAAAATAATAACAATTCTCAGGAGGGTTGTTTTAAAAAGCCATTGAAATGTCATGTTAGTTTTTGGGGTCTTTGAACTAAATTACTTTGTCTATTTTTATACTCTGTTACCAATTAAAATCCATGTTAAATAACCTCACATTTCTCATGCCATTAACTCCTCTTTTAAAAAATGCTTTTGGGCACTTACAGTTACATTTCAAATAATATTTCCCTCTAAATCTAAAATTGATTCTAATTAATGATTACTTATTTGTTTCTTTGTTTGGTCTTTTCATTTTTACCTTCTGGTTTTCATTATGGGTACTTTTTAATCTCAGGAGGAAAACTGTAGTTTATAATAAAAGGAATTAGTTTCTTAGAAATATACTCTTAACACAGCATTGAAATATTTTAATAAATCAGTATATTTTGGAAACTACTCCTTGTAAACCTTTTCAGAAGATATCCTCATCCAAATGCCTGACAACACTGTATACTAACGTGGAAGGAGGCTAACAGAAGCCAAAACGTACCTGCTTTTCACAGTAGGTACACTGCGTTAGTAAGAGACTTTCTGAACGCTGAAGTGTTGGCCCGCTTTCCCTGAAATTCCAGTCCCTGACAGCGGTGGCCCCTCCCCCTTCCTTTGCATCATGGCCGCTGTGCCAGAACTGACCTGGAGTTCAGGCTTCTGGTCCCCTGGGGCCCACGTAGGAGGGATCCCCTGTCCCGCTTGTATGGACGTTAGCAGGGAAGCCGCTGGCCCGGGTGTCGGGGAGGACAGCGGGCGGATGGACGTGCGGCGCCCGGGGAGCCGCCTGAGCCGGTGTCGGCAGAAGGCCACTGCACCCTTGTGCCCCCAGCAGCCTGTCTGAGGTCAGGGCGCCCTAAGGAATTGGGTGCTGGGTAGCTTATCCTGGGCTATGAAACGTAAGAGAATATTATGAGCAGTTTTATGCCAATAATTTTTTTTAAGTTTGTTTATTTTCAGAGAGGGAGAGAGGGAGCATGTGCAGGGGAGGGGCAGGGAGGGAGAGAGAGAATCCCAAGCAGGCTCTGTGCTGACAAGAGACAGGGCTCGACCTCACAAAGCGTGAATGATGACCTGAGCCGAAGCCAAGAGTCAGACGCTTAGCTGACCACCCAGGCGCCCCCAATAAACTTTAAAGGAAATGGACAAAGTCCTGGAAAAATCTGACCCATGAAAAAAATAGAAAACCTGATCATCTTATAACTATCAGAAGAATTCATATTGGAATAACATTAAAACTATCAATCAATGTATATTTATTTACCAGATTAACAGGAAAAGAAGAAAAATCATCCCAGTGGACAAAGGAAAAGCATTTAATAAGATTCAGCCTTCACACATGATCAAAACTGTCAGCAAACCGGGAATAGAAGGCAGTGTGTCTGGAAACCTGAAGAATATCTTCAGAGTGGCTAGAGCAAACGTACTCACTGTCTTTGGGATCAGAAATAAAACAAGGTTCCCCTGTAACAAGTCTGTATAACTGTACTGTAGGTCTTGAGCAGCAACATAAAGAGAAAATAAAGATACGGGGGTTGAGAAGGAACAACTGACACTCACCGTTTGCACATGATGTGATTGTGTGCTAGTCATCTGGAAGGTTCTAGAAACAGGATTAGTAAGATAACTTAGCAAGGTTGCTCTAGTCAAGATTAATATCCAAAATAGACGACATTTGTATACCATTAATAAGCAGAAAATGAAAGTTATTTTAAGGTTACCATTTATAGTAAGAGAAACACCAAATGTCTAGGAATAAAATGTGCCCAGATTCTAGGCCTTTTGTGCAAAAACCGTAACACAAAAGAAGTATCTACCATCTTTGCGGCTTAAAACATTTGTATCATAATGATGGCAGCTTTTCCCAAGCTGATCGCACGTTCAGGGCGCTCCCAGTCAAAACCCGCTAACTGCATGTGTTTGCGGAACTTGACAGGTTGATTCTAAAATCTGTGTGGAAATGCAAAGGACCAGTAAGGACCAAGACCCTTCAAGAAAGTGGGGCAGGGTGGAAGTTCTGGCTGGAAATCGAAACTTACTTCAAAGTGCCGTTGACCCGAGGACAGACGGACAGACGGGCAGACCAGGGCCGTGAGCACCAAGGTGAGGGGCAGGGCGACAGCCGGGGCACCCGCCTCTCCGCGGACGGTGCCGGCAGCTCGGACCTCTGTCCTCCGTCTGGGAAAACCTCTGCCTCATCCTGAACTCAGAAACCTGATCCAGGTCCATTGTGGGTTGAAGTGTGAAAGGCAAAGTCATACAGTCCCTGGAAGGTAACAGGAGACTGTTCTCAAGACCTCGGGACGGGGACGGGCCGCTTAAATAAGGGCAGTCAGAGCACGATGAGGAGTAAGAAGGCGCAGCCCAGGGTTAGAGGACACGTTGTCACATGCACAGTAAACACGGGACCCGGGGTGTGAAGAATTCCTACCAGTAAGCGAGAGCGGCGGCGGGCCCTGGACGGTGGAGCAGAGGCTTGGACCGGTGCTCACGTCACCGAAGTCTACAGACCAAGTAGCACATGGAAAGATACTCAGCTTCCCACCAGTGACCGGAAGGAAGTTAAATCCAAAGCGGGGTGCGTCTGCGTACCCACCAGAGGGATTGAAATTTGCAGGACGGTGCTGGACGGTGCCCGAGATGGGCAGTGGGAGTCCCTGTCCATAACTGGTGACCCTGGGAGCTGGTAGGACTTTGGAATACTCTTCAGTATTACCTTCGAAGGGGGGGGCGGGTGCTTCTTACAGCTTCTGGTCTGAGCCTGGCAGATGTGCCTTGTGAACATTCGTGGCAACGGACGTTTCAGTAGCCCCCAAACTGGAAACAACTCCAGTCCAGGGGACAAAGTACGATAAATCCTTCCCATGAAATTCTATACTGTAACCTCCATGAACATGGATGGATATGTCAGAGCGTAACTCTGAGCAAAGAACCCAACGGGGGAAAGAAAAAGATCGGATCGTGTGCATGTATGTACGCAGCATGAAGAGCACACCGGGCTGGACTTAGAGTACGGTCGTCACAGGTCCAGGGATGAGAGTGTTACGGAAGGGACTCGAGTAGAAGTCGGGATAGCGGTTCTGTTCCTGGGGCTGGGGGAGGTCAGACGGGGCCTCCTGAGGCCTGGCAGCGCTCTGTCTCTTGCTGGCACTTTCTGTGGGTGTCACTTTGTGGTCACTCACAGACCAGCAGGTGGTTGTTCGTCACCCGTTCCACAGGACTGTAAAATTTTACAGTTGCACCTACATTAAGAGTATGCATAAAATTCTGGAGTTTTCTAGCTCTCATAGGACAGAGCCTGCTTTGTTTTTAAAAAAATTTGTTAATGTTTTTTTTTAATATTGAGAGAGAGACAGAGCATGAGCAGGGGAGGGGCAGAGAGAGAGGGAGACACAGAATCCAAAGCAGGCTCCAGGCTCTGAGCTGTCAGCACGGAGCCCGAAGCAGAGCTCGAACCCATGATCCATGAGATCGTGACCTGAGCCGAAGCCGGACGCTCAACCGACTGAGCCCCCGGGCGCCCCAGAACCTGCCTTCTAATATGTGAGCTCCTTTTTCCGCTTTCACACACATTTTCAGAAAGACGTTACGTGCCCGAGCGAGAGGCAGGGGCCCGGCTGGCCTGTCCAGGCCAGAGGGGCTGTCAGGGCTCTGAGCGGCCGGATCTCAGGAGGTCGGCGACGGCAGGAAGTCGGGGTGGCCGGAGCCCGCCGTGCTCCAGCAGGGGCAGGGGGGGGCAGGAGTTGGTTCCACAGGGCCGGGGCTCTGACAGCCGTGGGTCCACAGGTGCTCTGCACGTGGGACGGGCCTGCGCATCGCCTCCCGTGGCGGCCAGTGCTTCCCCGCAGCCTTAGAGGTGATCGGTGCAGGACCTCCCGGGACCCCCGGAAACCGAGGGGCTGGCGAGCCTCCCAGGCCTTCCCACTTTATAGCGCGAGGAGAAGATGTGTTCGCTCTCAGAGTTTCAGTAGCTGTGCAGCTGTTCTCTTGAATGTTCTAGGAATGTGACCACATTTCCTCTAAATAATGACAGTTTTAAAAATGTTGTCCTGTGCCTCAGATTTCTAAATGCTTTCATGTTTTTTAAATGAGGAATGGGTATTAAGTTTTATTGAATGCTAGTTTAGCATTTTTACAGATGGTTATGTAGATTGATCACTTTATTTGACATTTTTAATGTGCTGTATTATTTTAACGGATCTCCTAATACAAATAAACTTTTATGCCCCGTGATAAAAGCTACTTTGTGGTGTGGTGAAATATTCCGTTAACGTGCTGTTTAATTTTTCCCTGTCGCGCTAACTGGGAAGACAGTGGGCTCTGAGCAGATCTGAGTCTGAGTCCCAGCCTCCCCACTGACCAGCTCTGCCACTTCCGCACAGTGACCTCATCTTTCTTTTTTCTTTTATTTTTTAAACTTTTTTTTTTTTAACATTTTTATTCATTCCTTGAGAGACAGAGACAGAGCACAAGCAGGGGAGGGGCAGAGAGAGGAAGACCCAGAATCCGAAGCAGCTCCAGGCTCTGAGCGGTCAGCACAGAGCCCGACGTGGGCCTTGAACTCATGAACCCCGAGATCATGAGCTGAGCCAAAGTCGGCTGCTTAACCGGCTGAGCCCCCCCGGCGCCCCTTAATCCCTCTGATCTGGTTTTCTCCTCTAAACAGTGAAGATGCTCACATGCCTACTAAAGGCAGAGGACGTGTGAGACAGCACATTGCATCAGCCGTGATAAGTGATGAGTAGAAAGAGAAAGTACACGTGTATCCTTTTTCCCCTTGTTATTTTAGATTTTCTGTCTGAATTCTTCGGGAAGGTTGAACTGGGGGTTTGTGTGTGCGGTCTTTGAGGTTCGAAGATGAAGAAGATGTATTTTATTGCATTTTTTAAAACATGAAAATGTGTGGAGCACGTCCTCATTTACATAGGAAGCACAAAATACATGTTGACGATGACTGTAGCTCTCATTTTCACTCGTAGGCACAGGGCCTGGAACAAAGGGATCCTTTTTTCTACTAAGTTTTCAGCTTCGGTTCCAGTGTAGTTAACACACGTGCTGTGTGAGCGTCAGGGGCACAGCGTAGTGAGTCCGCCAGTCTACACGTTACTCGGTGCTCGTGATGGTGCACTTTCAATCACCTGTTTCACAAGGCATATTTTAATACAGTGTCAGGAAGACATCCGTCCTGTATTTTCTGTAACAGAAATAGCACTGAACGATCACAGCATTGAAATGAGCTAATCCTCGAAAGTGAACGCACTCATGGCAAAACCAAAACCTTTCTTGGAAATCATTTTTTTCACGTTATTTTATTCCACACATTCTGGTCTGTTCAGGCCCCATATTCTAAAATCAATTAGATTCCATTTTACCTATTTTGGTAACAGACTATTTTTAGAAAACCACCCACTTATTGAGTTTTCAAATTTAACCAAAAAGAATAAAATCAAATAAGCCAGATAGATACCTTCCCCAGATCCACAGAATGTTCTACAGAAACCAGGAACAAATCTAGAATCAAATGGGAGCCTTTCAAAAACTTTTAGTATTTAGTTCCCTTATTGAGAAACGTTTCCCAGAGAAAAGCATTTTTCCCCGATCCCGGGATTTCACATGACTTGGACGTGTGAACACACACATCCATCCACACCGCCGACGGCAGAGACCAGCCCAGAGCCCGAGTGTTCCCTGGGAAGGAAGTCGACACAAAATAAAGATCCGGTGGTTTCCTTGTCTTCAGAATCGATCCACACCAATTTCCAGAATCTACCCGCTGTGAACTTTTAACTCACATGGAAGAAAGTGTGGCATGAAGCTAAACTTGATAGCCTGCGGAAGAGGGGCTTTCTGAACTTGGTACCCGACCGAGGTGCAAGGCTGCGGGCCAGCACAGTCACCCCGGCCCCACGCGGCCGTTTAAAATTAAAGTCAAGTCAGAGTAAAACTTCACCTCCTCAGTCACGCCGGCCACGTGTCAAATGCTCCGTAGTTAAGAGTGGCTATTTAAATTTAATCAAACAAAGTGAAAACTATCTCCTCAGTTGTACCTGCCGCTTTTCAGCTGCCGGTAATCACAGTGCAGATTGGGCACATTTCCATCGCCACAGAAAGTTCCTGCTGAAGCTGGTGCTCCAGACAAGGTCCTGGGTCGTGGCAGCCCAGCTGTGAGCCTCCTTATCAAAGTCCACCGTCAGGGTTGGACCGGGTGCCCTCAGCTTCTGCGGTTCCTTGTTTAGAGTTAAAATCATTGAGCTTTTCTTCTCTGGGTTTTTTAATTGGCAGACTGTGTTTTAAAAAATTCGTGTGTCAAATCGTACAGAAATACTTGTTTTCCATTCAGAACAATTTTATCTAAATAGATGGTTTATTTATTTTGACAGTGAGCAAAGCAGTGACATTCTAATGGAAGCACGGAACTCCCTGGAGGTCGCTTCCCATTAGCAGTGGTGCTTTCAATCCAAAATGAAACCGGTGTTTGAATTCTGAGAGAATGTAACGTGCTGGTCTTTCCTGGTGAAATAACTTTCGTGTCTCCGCCCTGCTGCAGAATCCTCATCATGTCTTATTTCTGCGTGGGAGTTTTGATGCCATTTTTATCGTAACCTTGTTCTTTCTCTTGAATTTGTAGGTTTGCGAAGATTGAAATCAGCGTATCTGAACCAATCATTCCATTCAGGGAAACAATTACCAAACCCCCAAAGGTCGACATGGTCAATGAAGAAATAGGCCGACAACAAAAAGTGGCCGTCATCCACCAAACTCGAGAAGACCAGAGCAAAATCCCGGAAGGAATCCAGGTGGACCCTGAGGGGCTCGTCACCCTAACAACCCCCAATAAGCTTGCCGTGCTCAGTGTTCGCGCCATGCCCCTTCCAGAGGAAGTCACGCAGATTCTGGAAGAAAACAGTGATCTGATTCGCTCAATGGAGCAGCTGACCTCCTCGTTGAGTGACGGCCGGAACGCTCAGACGATCCACCAGAAGACCCAAGAGAAAATCAGCGAGTTCAGAGGAAAACTAGAGCAGCACCTGACAGGGAGAAAATGGAGGGGCGTTGTTGACCAAATCTGGTCGTTCGGCCCGAGAAAATGCGGGCCCAACATCCTCGTCAATAAAACCGAAGGCTTCCAGAATTCGGTGTGGACGGGCCCAGCTGTCAAAGTTTCCGGAGAGGCCAGCAGGTACCGAGACCTGGGCAACAGCATCGTGAGCGGTTTCCAGCTGGCCACCCTCTCTGGCCCCATGTGTGAGGAGCCCGTCATGGGCGTCTGTTTCCTTCTGGAGAAATGGGACCTGAGTAAACTTGAGGAACAGGGGGCAAGTGAGAAACACGACCAAGAGCAAAGGGATGTGGTGCCTGAGGGGCAGGGGGGCGCGGCAGCCTGTCCTGGCAGCGGTGAAGACAGGGGGCCGCAGGATGGCGGCTCCGAGCCCTCGGAGAAGACGCCCCCGAAGGGAGAGTCCTCGCTCACGGACTGCTACGGGCCCCTCTCGGGACAGCTCATTGCCACCATGAAGGAGGCCTGTCGCTACGCCCTGCAGGTGAAGCCGCAGCGCCTGATGGCCGCCATGTACACCTGTGACATCATGGCCACCGGGGACGTGCTTGGTAAGGAGGGGTGAGGCCGCGGGGGTCTCTGAGGGCGGAGGACTCTCACTCACCTGACTTTGTCTTGCAGAAGCTATGCCGCCGTCGTGTAGCTCCCTAAAGCGCTCCGGCCCCCGAGAGACAGGCGCCTTAGACAGTGGAGTGGTGACGGGGAGGGGCCGTGACCACCAGAGGTCTCCCCGTGGGCGGCAGGCAGGCCCCTCCCTGTGCTGACGGTCCCGGCGTGAGGGCTAGCGTGCAGTGGCCCTCTGTGCATAGCCCTGCGGGTCCCGGGAGGCAGAGTCTCTGGAAACCATCAGAGAGTGAGGGGACGTTCTTACACGCCTGAGGCCACAGGCTGTAAGCGCTGGGTCCCTTGGGAGAAGAAAAGCCTCGGGGCCTGACTCACCACTGACCATGACCTCAGATCCTACTCCCGATCTTTCTGTCCCCGGGAGATCTCTGGGCTCCCTGGAGGCACACAGCCCTGGCACTTAGCAGCCGCGTTTGCTTTTGGCGGATATGACCTCGCGGAGACTTACTTTGCTCACCTGGAGAAAGGAAGGCAGCAGCTGAGCAGGGGCTGTGAGATCGCCCCGAGCACGCGGGGCCGGGGCTCGGAGCTCTGCCGTGGGTGGGACAGTCCAGGACCGACTGCAGGGCCGGGCCGGCGCTGGGGCTGGGGGTCTCCTCTGAGGGCCTCTGAGTCCGTGTGTGCTTATTTGATGCTCTTTTCAGGAAGGTTCTTTTGCTGCTCAGTTCTTAAAAACAGATCTCGAAATTGTCGGGGTATTGTTTCCCCAAAGAAATAGGCGCTTGCATCCACGGGTGGGTTCCTCCGGGACGGGCCGAGCGTCCGGAGCAGCGTCTAGTGTAACATGTCCCCGCGGCGTCCCTCGCTCACGAGGCCCACACAGCCTGGTGCCGGCCTCATCGAGTCCGCAGTGCCGCCCAGCTATTAAAACACACCGGTGCTGACAAAGCCCGGGCACGCTCGTCTCCCTGGAGCTGGCACCCGGACCCTGACCGACTGCCGGGGGGGACATGGCATCAGAGGGTCTTTTAAAAGCCTCCTGCCCCTCAGGCTGTGGGGGGGCCTGCCCTGCAGGCAGGGCGGTTTGGGGGGATTGCCCCTCTGGGGTCTGACGCTCTCTTGCGTTACCTGTAAGCACGTGAGAGAGCAGCCCTCGTGCCCCTGTAAACCAGGGTTGTGTGGCTCGGGGGCGTCACCGCGCGGGGAACGCAGGAGCCGTGTGGGTTTTGCAGGTCGGGTGTATGCGGTCCTGTCCAAGAGGGAAGGCCGAGTGCTCCAGGAGGAGATGAAGGAGGGCACGGACATGTTCACCGTCAAGGCCGTGCTGCCTGTCGCCGAGAGCTTCGGCTTCGCCGACGAGATCCGGAAGCGGACGAGCGGCCTGGCCAGCCCGCAGCTGGTGTTCAGCCACTGGGAGGTGAGGGCGCCGCGGGGCCTCCGCTCGGACCCTCGCCCGGCAGGGGGGGGGGGGGCCACAGGGCTGTCTCCTCCAGAAGGTCCTGCGGGTGTGTGGCCCGTGACGCACATGACCATACTCGCTCTTCGCTTTTGCCCGATGTCGAATTTAAGACGCGGAACATTCAATCCCGTTTCCCTTTGAAGATAGCGCTTAGAATTGTTTAAAATTTATTTTTATGTTTATTTTTGAGAGAGACAGAGCACGAGCAGGGGAGGGGCAGAGAGAGGAGACACAGAACCAGAAACAGGCTCCGGGCTCCAAGCTGTCAGCACAGAGCCCGACGCGGGGCTCGAACCCACGAACGTGAGATCATGACCTGAGCCGAAGCCGGAGGCTTAACCGTCTGAGCCCCCAGGCGCCCCAGCACTTAGGACTTTAAAGGACAATCACAGACATTTCGAAAGTGAAACTCTTGGGAACTTCCCTTCTGGGGGAAGTCACTTCGGGGCTTAGAGGGAACGGTCGTGCTTCTTGGCAAGGGGCAGCTGTGAACCCCGTGCGTTCTAGAATCCTCAGTCTGCCCTCTGCGGTCGGCGCTCACGTGCCGTGGGCTGAGAGGGTTCGTCACAAGCCTCACTGTCGGGGTCGCAGAGGAAGACGCACCTGTGATTAGATCCGCAGCCGCAGGTCCACGTTGCTGGGGAGGAGGGCGCCGCGTGAGGAGGAGGAGGACCCGCGGGCGCCGGGGAGGAGGGCGCCGCGTGAGGAGGAGGAGGACCCGCGGGCCCCGGGGAGGAGGGCGCCGCGTGAGGAGGAGGAGGACCCGCGGGCCCCGGGGAGGAGGGCGCCGCGTGAGGAGGAGGAG
>NC_043708.1:137613826-137614855 GCF_006229205.1 Suricata suricatta
CTCACGGAAAGTCCGGTCACCGTGCAGACCGCAGCCTGGGTCGGGGAGGGATGTGAGGAGAAGGCTGGCTCAGGAGACCCGTGTGTGTGGTCACTTCTCCACGAACAGAAACCGCGGCCCGCCACTCCCTTGCCCGGGGAGGCCGTGCTTTGCTTCCCAGATGCCACGTCTGCCGTGTCTGGCAAACCGTGTCCGGAGCCCGTCCTCCCCCGGAGATGGCGTGCTGCCCGTGCGGCCTGGTGCCCGACCCGGGAGGTGCCGGCGGTGTGGACGCCATTGGGGATCTCCCCTCCGACTCCGCCTAATCGGAACTCCGTGTCCCGTCCAGGGCTGGGTGTCCCTGTTGTCGCTTCCTTCAGCCGGAGGGGCCCCTTTCTCCAGAACAGTTAGTGTAAAGACCCAGTCAGATGCGGGTCATGAAGGCGAAAGTAGTAAGTGAGGGAGAACTTCCTTTTTAAAAAGAATTTTACGGGGACGCCTGGGGGCTCAGTGGGTTAAGCCTCTGACTTCAGCTCAGGCCATGATCTCAACGTTGGTGGGTTCGAGCCCCACACCAGGCTCTGTGCTGACAGCTCGGAGCCTGGAACCTGCTTCAGATTCTGTGTCTCCCTCTGGCTCTGTCCCTCCCCCACTCACTCTCTGTCTCTGAAACATGAACCTTTAAAAATTTAAATAAATAAATAAGATTAATTTTATAGTCTAGTAAGTCAGCACTTGAGAAAGACGGGCTTTGATGGCAGATTCAGTTTTAACTGGGCGGTTCCTGTCACCTCCATGGACACCTGGGAGGTGGCTGATCCAGAACTCACAGTCTTGTCTGCTTTTCCTTAAAAAAAAAAAAGGACATTTGTGATACTCGAAGGAACCACAGTTAATGCTCTGGTTTGGCTCCTATTGGTTGTTTTTGTTTCTTTTTTTTCGTTTTTTTTTTTCAGTACATTCTTCGTTTTATCAGGGATGTACTATAAAATTGTTCTTCATTTTGCCTCTTTGTCTAGAAACTAAATGACGTTTTGGTGGTTTTTACTG
>NC_043708.1:137614955-137617099 GCF_006229205.1 Suricata suricatta
AAAAAAAAAAAGGACATTTGTGATACTCGAAGGAACCACAGTTAATGCTCTGGTTTGGCTCCTATTGGTTGTTTTTGTTTCTTTTTTTTCGTTTTTTTTTTTCAGTACATTCTTCGTTTTATCAGGGATGTACTATAAAATTGTTCTTCATTTTGCCTCTTTGTCTAGAAACTAAATGACGTTTTGGTGGTTTTTACTGATTTATATCAGAAAAATATCATTCCCTGTTTCGCTGTGTAGAAAACCGGAGCTCCAGGACATTTAACCTATTTCTTAACTTCTGAACTTCAGTGAGGAATAGTTTCCCACTTACCCAAACGTCGGCCTTCTCGGCTTTGGTTGTGGGCCCTCGACTCTCAGGTAAGGACGCACCCCGGCGGGGCACAGAGCGCGTGGACTTGTGCTGGCGGCTTCTGAAGAGCTACGTCTGTAGGGAGATTATTAGGGATGTTCTGTTGGAACGTCTCCGGCGTCCTGCCCATCGTGGTTGCGGGCAGCGCGGCTGACATGCGGGGCCCGGGGGGCATCTGACCCGCTTCAGAGCCGTGACCTTGGGAGGGCAGAGCACCGTCTTCATCGGGGCCGACGTCCTGAAAACCTCCCCAGAGCTTGCTCGTGCTTCTGGACGTCTTGGCAACGACAAGTCGTCCGTCTCAGGAGGGTGGCCTTGATCCCGCTGGTGACAAAGCCGGGTTCTGCTATGTTTAACGAGAACGGAGAGTGCCGGCCCGTGGTCCCGGGGGTCCTCCACGGACGGACCGAGTCCCGGGCTTCAGAGCTGTCCAGGGGCGTGGCGGCGGGAGGAACTGGGTGTTTGCTGACAACAAGTCGGTTCCTGACAGAAGGAGCGTGTCCCCCTCGTCCGGCCTCAGTAGGCCGCCTGCGGTGCGGAGAAGCACGGACGACGGGAGGCGAGACACTTAGGCGCGGCGGTTACTGTTCACGTGAAGACCACGACGGCTTCTCGGTCTCCTTCCTCTCTCAGTTACAAGAGAAAGGCCAGAAATCTTCATGCTTGGTAGTAGTTGTTTTCTTGTAACGCTGATTTCCGTCTGAGTTGGTGACTGGGAGTCAGTCCCTCGGTGACTTGAGAGGAGAGTGCCGTCGAAGCGAGCCCGCTGCAGCTCCACTCCGTCGTCGGCCGGCCCCGGCCACCTGTCCCGGCCCTCTCCCGGCAGCTTCAAACCTCTGAAAGTCTTGAAAACGATGCTATAATTAACTGTCACTGATGCGGAGTTTTTGGCTGTCTTGGTTTCCCCTTAGTTGGGTCTAGAAATAACACAGTTGTTGAGATCTGGCTTCTCACTCCAAGGCACTTTCTTTCGTTTGTATTCTATCGCACCATATAATTTACAATCAAGAGCTTTTGAGAGAAAGTGCTTCAAAAAATAGAGAAAATAAAATTACAGGCATTTTCCATGAGGAAACCTTTGAAGTCAGCAATCTCATAATTTCTGTGTTTTACCCCTTCTGTGAAGAAGAAGAAAAGGAGCTAATAACAGGCACAGAGAGAAATACTCCCAGCCAGTGGGGTTCTACACGCATGTCAGCATAACCTCAAGCCTGGCTTCCCATAGGGAGCCCGGCCGGGGGCGGGTGGGGTTCACGCGGGGTGAGGGGCTCGGCGCCCGGCAAGTCCACCGGGACGTGGTTGTCCCACCTGCCGGCCCCGGCCGGGCGACAGCGGGCGTGGGGCTGAGCCGCAGCTCCTCAGGCTGGTTCCTGCTGGGCCTTTGTCCCTCTTCCTCCTCCTCTTCCTCTCTGTTGCTGTTCTTGTCTTCAGTGCCCAGAACAGCCGCTAGCACTTGGGAGCCGTCCCTCCCGTCCCCGCCAGGCTGTGGGGTTGCAAAAACGCCTTCTCTCTGTGGGCAGGTGAATTCTGGCTGAACCAGTTAGAAAATAGCACCTTTTCTTCCACACGGATGTGAGCTCTGCCCTGGAGCCTCTGGGTGCCGTTCTGTAGTGCACAGCACGGTGTGGGCACCGAGCCCCCCGGCGAGGGGCGGTCTGGAGCACCTGCCCGGGGAGGCGGGGGGAGAGCAGGAGTGTGGGCACCGAGCCCCCTGGGAGGGGCAGTCTGGAGCACCTGCCCGGGGAGGGGGGAGGAGAGCAGGGGTGTGGGCACCGAGCCCCCTGGGAGGGGC
>NC_043708.1:137617199-137640439 GCF_006229205.1 Suricata suricatta
CAAACTGCAGGAAGACGTGCCCGAGGGCCACCCGGAATGGGACGCTCTGAAGCTCCTGGCCGTCCAGTTCTGAAACGGGGACCGGGCTGAGTCTGGTGTCTCTGGACCAGTGTGGTTCACTTACTGTCCTTTGTAAAACGTGTCACTTTGTAAACAGGACTTACTCGCCGCCACTCCCCACACCTGCTGAGAGCCTGCAGCTTCGTTAGTGCTGGGAGGGGAGGGGAGGGGAGGGCGCCAGCAACCAGCTTAGAACTAGTCCCCTGCAGTGTAGACAGTCTGTGCCCAGGGGACTTCCCGAGGAGAGGGCGTCTGCGTGGCGGGAGGGAGGAGGGGTCCCCGCCAGGGGGCGCCGCGAGGGCCAGTGTGGGGCACCGCCGCCCGCCTCCTGCCCCCCGCCCCCCCCCAACACCCGTCCGAGTGCGGCAGGAGCGTCCTCGGTGCGAAGTGGGCGCCCCCCCTCCCCCGGTGGTCTGACTTCGTCTCCCCAAGGACTGATGCCGCCGTCTCTTCCCGGCGGGTCCGCGTCTGCGTCAGAGGACGGTCCCGGGGAGTCCTCGCCCGGTTCCCCTGGCCGCTGGGCTCCCCTGCCGGGCGGCGGCGCTTCTCCCCAGGACACCCCTGTTCCAGTTCGCTGACTCCCCTCGGGCTCGCGGCGTCCCCTGCCCGCCCGGCTGCTTTCTTTCTCGTCCTTGTGTCTGCAGGTTTTATTTCGGGGATTTCTGGCTCTTGCTTTGTTACCACTGCCTGGTGGGTCAGGGCCGCGGCGCCCGCACACGCCCCGGTGCTGGAGGGGCTGTAAGTGAGCTCTGTGTCTGCAGTCACCCTCACTCTGCTACGCGGTTAGGAGTGCTCCCTCCGTGGGGTTTCCTGTCGTGCCCTGTGCGAGCCCGTCTTCAGGGGGCTCCCCCGCTGCACCCTGGGGCGTCCCGCGGCGCCGCAGACACGGGCCGAGTACAGTCCGTCCCACCCGCTGTCCCCTGCTGGTGGCCACGCCCCGGGCACACCTGGTTGTCCCTGCTCCAGGGACGGCCTGAGCGGGCACCGGCCCTGGCCGGGCGGCCTGGGGGACGTGGGCAGGGGGGTTACCCCGTTTACGGCTGTGGGCTCCCTCCCTCCCTCTCCTGGTCCACAGACCCTCCCGTCCTGGGGCTGAAGGGCAACCATTTTTAAGTATCTTCTTCCACCACGTCTAGATTTTAAATTGAAAAGTGTTAGGATTTGAGGCCGCTAGTAAGTACCTCTTTCTTCCCCCAGTTGAGAAATGAGAGAAAACAGCAACAGACAGAATAAGGCGTAGGAAGGTCAGACTCTCACCTTCGTTACGGATCAGGCTGAACTTGGAGAGTGTGATCCTGACCATGGAGGGCACAGAGCCCCTGCTGCCATGTTCCAGAACGAGACCAGCCAGGCCGCGGGGCTCCGGCCGCGGGGCGGGTCAGGGCGGCTTCCGGAGGTGACGCGGAGGGACAGGACACACCGTGACTGTGCACGTGTAGTGGGGATGGGAAGAGCCGTGCCCCCCGGTCCTCTCTGTCTCCTCACACTTACCTGTCCCATCCGGGGGGTCCCTTGGTGAGGAGGCAGAGACAGGCCACGAGTGAGGGGCTCCCAGAACCTTCTCTGCCTGCAGGAAACCACCCCCCACTCTGTCCTGGAACTCAGGGAAGTCTGTGTCCATGGTCACCACCGCTGTGGACGTCATGGCCCAGCTGCCGGTCACCACAGAGTGACTGGGCACCCCCATGTCCGCTAGTTACAGACCAGCCCCCCCCCCCGCCCGTGCCCAGGCTCTGCCCGCTCCCCTTCCCTCCTGAGGAGGCTCCCCTGGGCGTGTCCTCACCGTGAGGACGGGCAGCAGGTGTGGCCCAGACAAAGGGGAGGGCATTACTTAAGCCGCTCGCCAGGGCAGAACAGGGGCCAGCGGGCCGGGTCACCGGTCACACGGCGGAGCCGGGAATGGGCTTATGGGGGTTGGGCTGCGCGGGGGGCGAGGCCGAGCGGGTGAGACAGGCCGAGCCACAGGGAGGGCTTTCCCGTCGTCTTACTCCCCAGTGGGCCGTGCGCAGTGCGGGTCTGTCCAGCCGGCTTCCCGCCGTCCCCGGGCCCGTTTCCTGCGCTGCTCCGCCGACCCCTGGCCTTCGGCCCCGACAGGAGTTGCGCGGGGCTGTGTGGAACGGAGGCCTGCTCGCCTGACCGCGCCTGCTGTCCCCTCTTTCTGCAGGTCATTCCCAGCGACCCCTTCTGGGTCCCCACCACCGAGGAGGAGTACCTGCACTTCGGGGAGAAGGCGGACGCGGAGAACCCGGCCCGCAAGTACGTGAACGCCGTGCGCAAGCGGAAGGGCCTCTGCGTGGAGGAGAAGATCGTGGAGCACGCGGAGAAGCAGAGGACCCTCGGCAGGAACAAGTAGCGGCCCGCGGGTGCCGGCCGCGTCCTTGCGCTGCGCCTCTCCGCGCGTCCGCCCTCAGTGCAGCTGGTCCTTGCCAGCCCTCCACCGACGCTTCGATCGATCGGGCGCGAGGCGGGGCGCGCACGGGTCGCAGGGCCAACTCGCCGCCACCGCGTGTCTGAGCCCGGCCAGAGCCGCGTGTAGTTCAGAGCCGACCCGTGCCGTCGTCCCCCGACCGGCTGCCACCGGCCTCCAGCCCGCCTCCCCTCCCTCGTGGATCGCCCGGCTCGTGCTCAGATGGGTGGTTGTGACAGGGACGCCCGTCATCCCTCGGCCCGTCCTCCTAACCCTCAGGGACGCTGGCTAACGTGACGGGACTGTGGCCTTTGCTGCAGACGTTCGTCCTGAGCCCCCTCGGCTGTGGCCGGAAGGGGGGCAACTCAGCCAAAGGTAGACTGTAATTTTCGATGCTGCTCTGATCATTTTGTAGCCACTGAAAAGAACGATTCTTCTTCCAAACACATACGACCATCAGATCAGACTTTGTTTTTGAAATGCTTTCAATGGGCTTTTTCCCAGTGCACGAGGGCAATAAACGAGGACCTAAGACTGGTTGTAGGCATGTTGTCTTCATTCGCAGGCGCCGTGGACTCGCTGGCCGACGGTGACCGGCCCGGACTTTGGAGAGAGTGTGGCTGGATCAGTCACTGTCCTTCTGGGCTCCCCGGGGACCGACACCGAGGTAACTTAGGAGAGGGATTCTGGGCAGCGGTGTGGGCAGCGTAGGAAAATCTGGCGCGTCGATTACAGCATTTGCCAGTGGCCTGCTTCGGGGCACCAGCTGTGCCGTCAGAGGCGTTCTTGGACTCTGCCCTTCCCCACACGGGCTCCTTCATCAGGGGGCACAGCCCCAGACCGGGAGCGCTCTCCGCAGGCCTGCTGGGCTCTGCCGGGCACACCGGTGGGGGGGGCGGTGGCGTGGCACGGTCCCCACGTTGCAGGAGACAGCAGCGAGTGGTAGGTGACCCCGGAGAGGCCGGCCGGGGATGGGGCCCCAGGCACAGAAACGGTGTCCCCGTACGGCAGGTGGGGGTACAAAGACCGTGTGTGTGCTTGCTCTTGTCCCGGGCCGGGGCCCAAAGCCGAGCCCCAGGCGGCGGGAGAGCGAGGGGGCCACAGACCCGGGACCCTTGCTCCCGGAGGACTTGGCGATGAGGTCCGGGGCAGCTGTCCTGCTCTGGGGACGAGCACAGGACAACATGGGCGTAATGCCCTTTCCCCACAAACCCGGAGCACCGGCGGGCGGCCAGGGGAGGGGACCGGAGGGGCCAGCTGCTTGGGTCACAGTGTCCGTAGTCCTGAGGCGAGATACCCAGGTCCTGGTGTGGCCCCTGGGATACCACACACACACACACACACACGTGGGTATACGAATAGTATGTGCAAGTGTGTGTGTGTGCACATGCGTGCACATGTGCACAACCGTATGCGCAGGTCTGCATGCGCACGTGTAGACGATTAAATCTGCGAATTAGAAGGTGTTCATTGGGAAGCAGACGCGTTCTTTCTAAGGCAAAGAGCGTTTAACTTCCTAAAAAAACTGATAAAAGCAATAATAAAAGCCAAGAATTTAGATCGGATTCGAAAAACAAGACTGCGGGTGTCGACCAAAGCACAGGAGCCCGACCCCGGACGTTTGATCCTGTGTCGGTCCACACAGCCCGCAGCCCAGCGCGTCTCCGAGGGGCCTGGCAGCCACGAGGGCGGGCGGCCGCCCTGCGGTTGTGAGCAGAGCCCCGGGCCGCCGGCTCCAGAGCGGGGGCAGGGCGGTTCCGACCGGCCTCGGCAGCGGGGGTGGGGGTCCGGACAAGGCAGGCTTCCCAGAAGGACCGAAGTGAAGGGTCCAGGGCTCTCCCTGCTTGGACACTCCGGGCCCAGGGCGAAGGCCGGAGGCCTGCGCCGCGGAATGGGGTTTCTTCCAGGCCACGTCCCCTGCCCCGGCCTGGGGTGTCGCGACGGTCTTCGCCCCTGGCGTCCCTCCCCGGCGGGGGCGTCGGTTTGGGGTTACTTCACGGCCTGGTTGTTGGTTCTGCCCGCCTGCCAGGTCCTGGGGTCTGAGGTCAGTTTCTACCTTGCAGCAGACAGAGACACTCTCAAGACTTAAAACATCATAATACCAAAATAAAACACAGAGGTACAGAGCGAAGAACATTGTTCCCCCTGTGATGAGTCGTAGAAAATGTACAGGCTGCGTTTCCGGTGTGATCAAACCGTAACGATCACTCTTGTGGTCACGGAGACCCCACTGTGTTCCCTGTTAGTTCAGGGTCAGGAAGGTCAGGGCCACAGCACAGAACCAGCCGAAGCGTCCGGTCTGCCGAAGCGCATCCGCGTGCGGTCGGCTCTGGTCGGAACACGGACGGAGGGAGGAAGGGGTTTGCCTTTGAGACCCAGCAGGAGCCACGGAGAGGAGGGGCCCTCGAGGACCCGGGGGCGCTGGCAAACGCGCTTTGAAGGGAGGAGGGCAGGAGCACTCCGGACTGGCGTGTCTGAGCGTCAGCGCGAGATGCTTCCTTTTCTGTTTGTCCTAATTCAACAGAAGTGACCGTGTGAGACCGCGGTTGTGAATGTTGACTCCCCTTGGGTGCGTCTAGAAAACTCCAGAGCCGGCGCCCTGTTTCCGTTGTGCGGTCACACGAGACCGTTGGACGCACGCACACCTCATTCCCTGTGCCATCTCTGCCGAAGACGTTTTCTTTTACTGAAACCACTTCCGGGGGCGCCTGGGCGTCCGACCCTCGGTCCCCGCTTGGGTCATGTCACGGCTCGCGGGTCCGGGCCCCACATCGGGATTCTCTCTCCTTGTCTCTCTCCATCCCACCCCTGCTCTCTCTCTCTCAAGGAGAAATAAACAAACTTGAAAAAAAAATTTTTTAAACTTGACTTCTGAGAACATCCGTGGGTGGCGAGGTCATTGGGCTGTGCCGCAGGGGCTGCGGAGTTTTTAAAGTTGCCCCCGACCCCGCCGAATAAGCAGCGTTGGTTTGCTTCTGGAGCCGCAGCATTGAGCGTCCGGGACAGAGTTGGGCACAGACAGGAGGGGTGCTCGCTGGTCGCCTCCCCCAACGGGGCAGGAGCCCCGAAGGCCGGAGACCATCCACACCGTCCCTCGCGGAGGCCGGCCCCTCCCCAGAAAAGGCGGGGGTGTCCCAAGCGCTGTGCCCGGAGCCTTCCCTGCCCCAAGGGAGCCCTGTGCCCACCGCCACTTCCCTCGCGGGGGGTCTCCCGCCCAAGGTCACATCCGCGTTCCATGGGGCACGGCCTCCTCGCCTTCACCGTGGGCGCACCATCGTCCCTCTCGGTGGAGACGGAGGGGCCTCGGTGCGGCGGCCATTGGCCCCGGGTCTTGGAGCCTTGAGCAGATCCGCCTCTCATACCCTGCTCGCCACAGGACAGGTGTCCCCGAGGCCGGGCTTGGGAGGAGGTCCTGCGGCCGCCTCGCGCCCCTCCAAACGCTCAGAGCCCCCTACAAACGGGGGGGCGGTGTCTGGCTCCTCTTCTTGCCCCTCGCTGCTCCGCAGGGGGCTCACCCCCACGGCCATGACTCTGCGGTGACGGTGGCCGTGTTTCCACGGAGTCCTCGCGCGGCCTGCGGCGGGGGGAGGCTTGGAGGCCGGGCGCCACATCAGTGGCACCAGAGGGGAAATGGCGAGAATGTCCAGTGGCCATGCGTGCACCTGGGCACCTTTCTGGAAAGCTCTCCCACAGAGGCCTCCGTGTCTCAGTGTCCCCACAGGGAAGGATCCAAACTCCACCCACAAGAGCTGCTTCCACAGGCCGGGTCACCACGGCCCCCGTGGCCGCTGGACGGTTGGAAGGTCTTGAAGGGCATGGAACCCCAAGACGCTGTACTTGGCCTGAATCCATGTTATCGTGTTTGCCGTCACTACCTGCCCAGAAGCGAACCCCGAGACCCGGCTACAGACCCGTTCACGTTCCCATCGCCGTGGCTGTAATCACAGAGCTTTCCTCCCTACGTTGTGTTTCTATAAAGTTTTTCTTCTGCGAGTCCGGTGAGTATTACTCTGATAATCAGAAAAGGGCAATTTCCTGAGATGGAAAAGCTAGTGAGATGACAGTCCCCCCCCACCCCCGTCACCTGGCTGCCGAGGGCCCGAGTGTCCCCGCGTCCGCAGTCAGCTGGGGGGGGGGTGAGCTTGGTGCGGCCCTGAGCCTCTCGGGCGGAGTCGGACGCAGCGGACCGGCCAGCGCACTGCCGGCCATGACTTTGGGAGGCCAGGCGGGTGCCCGGTCACCCCACTGACAGGGCAGCCCCAGGTCTGCGTCCCCCACGCCCTGGGCGGCGTCTTTGGAGGGGAAGGGCCCCAGGGTGCCCCTGTCACAGGGGCAGGCATGTTCCGCACCACGTGGCTACACTGCAGACCAGAGATCAAGGCGCACTGGTGATGGGTCTCAGGAATCTGGAGATCACAAGCCAGATCCTGTCCCAGGGAGAGGAGGGGACAGAGAAGACCCCTGAGGGGCACCTGCGGGTTCGGTTGAGCGTTTTTGAGTGAGTGAGAGAGAGAGAGAGAGAGAGAGAGAGAGAGAATCCTACGCAGGGTCCACCCTGTCCGTGAAGAGCCTGACTCGGGGCTTGATCTCACCAACTGTGACATCATGGCCTGAGCCAAAATCAAGAGACGGACACGGAACGGAATGAGCCACCAGGCACCCCCAGCATCGGACTTGATTTCGGCCCAGGTCACGATCGCAGAGTTTGTGGGACCAACCCCCACGTCGGGCTCTGCGCTGACAGCATGGCGCCTGCTTGGACTTCTCTCTCCCCCCACTCATGCACTCGCTCTCTCTCCCTCTCTCTCTCTCTCAAAACAAATACATAAACATTTAAAAGAAAAAGAGAGGGAAGTGCCCCTCCGAGGCCGTGGGGTGGGGGTGGTGCTCGGCTCCTGGGCCCCCCGGGCTGCCGAGGACGCGGCTTCCTTCCGCACACTGGGCACCCCCCCTCGGAGCGGGTCCCAGGGAACTTCACGGGCAAAAGCGGGTCCCCTTTCCAAGAGCCAGAAGTCCGTGCAGCTGACTGATCGGATGTTGGACGGCATGTGTTTCTCCACAGTGATGGGGCCTGGCGAGTCTCCCCATGTACATAAATGCTACACTTTCCGAATCTTACAGGCTCTGGAACCCACACACACACACACACACGACTGATTCCTCCGTTGGCTGCAGTGGCCCCTGGTCACCTTCCCTGTGGGTTTTTACATTATTTATGTACAAGAACCCGGGTCTTGGGGCACAGCCGCCTCACAGGGTCCTTGGCTCTGGACAGGGTCACTTAGTGGCACGGGGACCCCCCCCAGACGGGCACCTGTCGCAGGCCGGTCTGCTCGCTCCTCCCCAGGAGGACTCATTGTGTTTCCCCCGCCGCCAGGGGTCACGATCCTCAGAACTGCTTCTGAGCCCCGGCCGCGTGCCGGACGCCACCCAAGCGCACTGTAGGACTTCCCCGCTGACCGTCCCCACGCCTCTCCGACGGCCCCTGCTGAGGGGAGAACACCGGGCAGGCTGGTGGGAGACCTCGCCCAAACAGCACCCAGATGCGCACGGCCCATTAAATGGGATCAGAGCGATGTTTCCTGCGTTCTCCTTCCCGGGTGCCTGGTGCTGTCGGCGTCTGGAATCTGTGCCTCTAGTGACCCAGGTCGTGGACGTGCCGGAGCGGGGCAGGCGGCCGGCATGGTCCCGGGGAGGCCGCAGCTCGGCACGGCCTGGCCTTGGGCCCTTTCCCTGAGGGTCACGACTTGAGGGCCACACGTTTCACCAAAAGGGAAAATGTTGGGCCAACCGGCCTCTGACGCCCAGCTTCTCATCGTCCACTGAAAACGACCCTCACGCTCTGAATCGGGGCCGGGCCAGCGGAAGCGACTCCTTCCCCGCCAGGCTTTCCCTGTCCATCTCCAGCTATACGGTTGGACTTTTAACACCGGAGCAGGAAATAGTTGTGTGCAGCAAACACCGGCTCCTCCATTCGGCCGTCTCGGGTGTGGACGTACCTCCGGCGGAGGCAGCGAGATCAAGGGGCTGAGCAGGTGGAGACCGAGTGAGGTGGGGCCAGAGTCCATGCGGCTGGCCGGGGCGCGAACAGGCCGACTCAAGGCCCCCGGCTGCCCGTGCTCTCGGCAAACCCGAGACCTCATCGCAGTAAGAGCAGGTGCCGTGTGCTGAGCCCTTCGGTGCCGGGCACTGTGCCAAGCACCTCACAGGGACCCCTCCGGACCCGCTAATAGTTTACTCCGCGCCCGGCACCTCGTGCCTCACGGCCGTCATCTAAGGCAGGTGCTCCCCTTACAGGTGAGGAAATTAGATGCAGGGAGAGAGACAAGCCGCCCAAGGCCCCACGGCCAAGGGGGGAGCTGGGATTCGAACCCAGACACCAGACCCACCAGACTGCGTGCTCACAAGTGCCACGTGAGGCTGCCCGCTTCCCGAGCGAGCACTGGTTGTATTTCCACTTACAGATGCCGCTCAAAGGATGGTTGAGCTTGGATTCCTAACAGTCAGCAGCTGTAGGCAGGGGAGCGGCAGGCCAGCCCCTGAGCGTTTGCGCCCGCCCGCCACAGCACGGAAATGCGCAGAAGCCCAGCTGGCCGGGCGCCTTCCGCTGGACCAGGAAGACCAGCTGGGGAGGAACAGGGCAGTTCATCTTCATCAGAAACACTTGCCTCCAGGAAATCCACCCAGTCTGCTCTCGGCAGCGGGACGCGCGCGCCCTGCCCCAGCCCTGCCCCGGGCGCTCGCCGGGTGGCCCCCGGGCCGTGGAGGGGCCGTGCCCGTTTCCGCGGTGAGAGCCCAGCCAGCTGTGCGCTGAGGGGACCGTGCTTGGCGGGTCCGCCTCTAAGGGACTCCGGGCTGCGGGCTGTGGGCAGAGAGGGGAAGGGAGGTGGTCCGCTGAGAACAGGAGGTGGGGAGGGAGATTCCTTCAACACAGGAGCCTGTGCTGAGCTCCAGCCGTGGGCCCGGTGCCTGGCCGTGAAACAGCACATCCCCGGGTCGGGGGGAAGACGTCCAGCCTTCCAGGGTAAGTGCCTTTGGGGAAAAGACTTCCGGCCCAAGGCCCTGACCTGCTGGGGGTCAGAAAAGCCTCTACTGAGAGTGGGACCTTTGGGCATGTCCAGGTCAGGACGATGAGCCTGACCCTGCTCCCCCAGCAGAGTGACCCAAAGTGCTGTGCTTGACCTCCTCACAATTTCCCCTGGTTCCCCCAAGCCTCGTCCTTCCATTCCTGCCCCACCTTCTTCTAAGTTTATTTTGAGAGAGAGAGAGAGCATGGGAGGGGCAGAGAGAGGGAGAAAGAGAAAGAATCCCAAGCAGGCTCTGCGCTGTCAGCACAGACCCTAACGCAGGGCCGTCTCGAACCCACGAACCCTGAGATCATGACCTGAGCCCAAATCACAAATGGGATGCTTAACCAGCTGGGTCACCCCGGCGCCCACCACGCCTTCTTCTTGTAGGTGGGCTGGCCGCTGTCCGCGCCGGCGGCTGCCTCTGGTCCTTCCCCACCGCCCTGGGGGACAGGCAAGGAAGGAGGAGGGGCACGGGCCCGCTGGGCCCCTGGGGGGCGCCTGCGGGCACCGGGCACCACACCAGCGCTTCCAGGAGGAAACAGCCCCATCAGTGTCTCCGGGACAGTCGTTTCCTGTGGACCACGGGCCAGGCTCTGACGCAGCTTCCCTGGCACGGTGGCCAGACACCGGGGGACCAGGGGGGGACCCCCGCCACCGTGCCTCTCCCTCTGCCCGCGGGCACGCGCCCTCCCGAGCTCCCCTGAAATGCCTGGCTTGAAGCGCTTAGCTGGTGTACATGGTTCTGGAACTTTCCTGACTTCAGACCCATCTCTTGTGTAAGACGTAGCGCAGCAGCTCACCGAGGAGGCTGGGGCCCGGGTCTGGGGGTGGAGGCTGGGGTCACGGGACGGGCCCACAGCACGAAAACCGCAAAATTCCCATCGAGACAAACAGACAAAAACAGGTTGGACCGGCCCAGCCCAGGCACACGGGGGCCCCTGGCGCTGCCCCGAGCGGCATGCTGCCCTGCACTGTTTGCATCGTGGCCGAGAGCCTGGGACAGACTCTGCTGCCCAGGCGGACGGCCTTTCAAGGGTGACCTCGGAGCTGCCTCTGGAGACCCGCCGGTGACAGTGCGCAGCGTCCTGAGTGGTGGCCGGACCTCCGGCAGGCGTGGTGAGGCGTAGAGGAAAGACCCCTGCGGCTCAGCCGCTGCTCCTGGGGAGTGCACGCTGTCACCCCTTCACGGGGCTGCCTCGGGCCTCCGGAATGTGCCGGGAGCCCGCGTCTGCAGGGCTGTTCCTTCCCGGGCTCCTGGACACACGGGCACCCAGGGCGAGGCAGTTCTGCACGGGGACCGAGGGCGCCCGGCGTGAGCGGGGGCGGCTGGCGCTCTCCGTGCTCCCCGTGGTAAGCCTGTGGTCTGAATTCGGACCTTCAAGACGGGAGGGGGTGGGTGGTGTGGCCTGAGCAAAGATGCATTTAAGAGGAAGACTGTAGGTGGAGAGACCATCAGGGAGGTGACGGAGATCGAGCGTGGGGAGGGGGCCTGGGGCAGGTGTCCAGCTCAGTGCCAGAGACATCTGGAGGCCAGAGAACTCAGCTGCAGCGGGCCGGGGCATCTCCTATTCACGGTGGGGTACTCAGCACCACCCTGGCCTCTACCCCTGAGGCCCCAGGAGATCCCGGAGTGTGCCAAGCAAAAGTGTCTCCGGACATTGTCAAATGTCCCCTGGACAGCAGAGTCGCCCTGGGGTGGGCCCTGGCCAAGCTGACTGTTGTCCCGAGGCCTTAATGTGGCAGCGCGTCAGGGCACCCAGCGACCACACCTATAAACCCAGCTCCCCTCTGCCCATTACCTCTGCTCTTTCCGGCCCCCACGCCCCCAGGCTTCGCCGGAGCTCCGTGTTCGTCTCTGTCCCTCGGGTCAGCGCAGAGACTCCAGCTCTGGACTCCTTCACCCCCTCCCCCTCTTTCAAGTCTCTTCCTTTTCTCTCTACCCCTTTTCTGCCTGGGTCCGGCTCCCTCAGTTTCCCGTCTTCAAGATCCATCAGGTCTTGTTAGGAGAGACGTTGGGGAACCAGCAGACGGGAGTGGGACGGTCCAGCCGGAGGGGATGCCAGGCCAGGGGTGGGAACTGCAGCGCTGGGCTGGGGGGGAAGTACCACAGCCACCCCCGTGAAGACCTTCTTCTGTTACATACTTTCTGATCAACTGATTTATTTTTTTTTTATGAATTGTCATGGTTGAGAGGGGACAGAAGTCACATTCAGACCACGGCACATGTCAGTGGTGTTGAGAGGCCCGGCAGCCCAGCAAGAGGGAACCCCTCGTTCCCGCCTCCCAGATCTCCCCTGTGCTCTTCGCTGTGCCCCGACGGGCTGGCGGGCCGCAGGGCACCCGTGTTTCTGTGTGTGCCCTCGGGGCGGTGGGGGGAGCTCCCAGACCACAGACAGGAAATACTGCAAGGTCTCATCCCCTCTGGGCGGTGAGCAGAGGCTGCGGGCCACGGGGCGCCGAGGGACACGGAGCCGGCGGAGCGCCGCCCAGGCCCGAACGCCGTTCTCCAGGAGAAGCGTCCTTCGTGCCCGGCCGGCCGTGCTGGGGCCTCTTCCCGCTGCTCCAGACGGGACGGCAGCGGTGTCTTGGGGATCAGGATGGACGCTGGACTCGCTCAGGTTGTAGCCTGACAGCAGACCCGATGTTCGCTGGCCCCGTGGCCATGGCCGACACGCGGAGTGGTGGACAGAACAGGAAGGAAGCTGGCCGCACTTTGGGGTGAGGAGGGACACCAGAGGCAGGGCGGGGGCATTTGGAGGAGCACGCTGGTGCTGCCGCCCCTGTTGAGTGGGCAGAGGGCCAGGTGGGGCTGTGGGGGCTCCTGGGGGCTCATCGGAGGACGGGATCTGGGCCGGTGGCCAGCCGTGGTCTGGGCAGAAGCCTCTGCTCTTGACTCGTGAGCCTGAGACCAGGAGATTGCTCAGCTCTTTCCTCTCTTTTACATCAAAACCTAGGACTGTGGCTGGGTAATTGGAAACTCGGGGTTTCTTTCTCCTGCTGGACCGCAGGACCAGATTACTCCCATTCTTCGCCTGGGCCGCTGCTGGGCCGTTTTCCCGCGTTCTGAGCCCTTACGTGTTTGTCCTGGTGCTGGTGCTGCTTGTGCTGGGGAACGTGCAGTCCTCTGGGGCGCTCGCGTTGTTTTCTCTTGCTTCCCGTCGAGAGGCTGGGAAGAGCCCAGCCCTTCCTACCAAGAGCTGGGCCGCTGGGGCCTGACAGTCGGCTTGTCGTAAGAAGCCTGGCTCCCAGGGGCCACGGACAGGTGGGAGCTCCTACCGGGACGCTCAGCCAGGCGGGGAGCGGCTGGAAAGCAGGTCAGATTATAAGAGGCAGAGGGCCGGGAGCCCTTCCCAACACCCTGGGGCATTCCTTCTTTGAGCACCTCCTGTCTCGTGCGTTGGTGCCTGTGGGTGTCCTGATGTCTCAGTAGTGAGCTTGCAAGGGAAGCAGTGAAGCCACACTCCACGTGATAGAATCACAGGACGTTCGAGGTGCGGGCCCTTTGGCAGCGAGCTGAGCCCCAGACCAGGAGTTGCAGGGACCCGGCTTGCTCGGCGCCGCGCCCGGGTGTGAGCAGAACCACAGGGACCAGCTCGCCAGCTCGCGCTTCCTGCACGCCGTCAGCTGCGTCTGTGAGGCGTGGGGGGCGGGGGGAGGGAGGCGCACCCGTACTGTGTGCCGGGCACCGGGCCCAGCGACGCCCAGGTCCACTGTTCACTCGGTGCTTCCTCTGGACCGGGGTTTACACTCCAGGCCGGTGGCAGGCATATGTCCAGGGACCTTCGGTAGCTGTTGAGTGTCACCAAGGGACAGATGTCTGTGCGGCGTGGAAGAGGGAACCCATGGGAGGCACCTGCTCATCCGCTCGGATGCCCTGACTTCGAGCCTCGAAGGGTCCAGGGCAGAGCAGCGCTTGGGCGCCGGGAGGCACATGACAGGCCCCCGCGCTGGCCGCTTGCGCTTCCCTGAAGTCCCAGCCTCTTCCCAGCGGCACTCGCTGTGCGGGCCCCTGCCCTCTGGGTCCTCTTCTGTCCCGGAGACTCAGGGCCTGAGCTGGTCCTCAGGAGCCTGGGCCACGGCAGCAAAACGGCCCCAGAGACCGGCACATCCCGAGTGCCCGGGGCTGGGCACTTCGCGCAGCCGCCAGTCCGTCCTCGCCTCGACCCCGCTGTTGTCTCCTCGTTTCCAGAGGAGAAAATCAAGGGCGCACCCAGAGTCACCCAGCGGACACGGGGCTGAACCCCAGGTCGGCCTGTCCCCAGCGCCGGCAGTCCACACCGCGGACCTGTGCCCTCAGCAGACCGTGCTTTCTCACCACAGCACACCACACCACAGGCTAATTCCCGACAGAGCAATTACAGATGTGTCCCAACAAATTACAAACACAAGTATAAGTGTTCTGTATTTACAAAGGACTGGGGGTTTAGGAAATACACATGCTAAGGGGAAAAAAATAAGGAAGAACTCAAAACCGAATTTACAAATCATTTGTGCAATAATAACGAGAACTATGTATTATAACAAAAGATGAAAATTCAGCAGAAAAACTAGCAAAGGATATGATTAGGAAGCTACAGAAAAAAGTTGCACAAATGGCCCAAAATAAATGGAAAAAAGTTCAAATTTTTTGACTAAAGAAGCAGAAACTGAAGCCAGAAAGGATTTTGGAAAATGACAAAACCCTATGTGGGAGATGCTGTAGGGAGACAGATGGGGAGGAAGATACTTTCATGTGCTGTAATGGGGCATGTAAATGCTTTTGAGGACAAGGACCCTTTAATGGTACTTTTTAGCCTTAAAAATATGTATAACCTTTGACTGTTGATTCCACTTCTAGGGATTTACCTCCAGGAAATGATCTCAGATGTCTATAAAGGGAGGGGGGAGGTACTGGCCCAGGGGGCATGTTGGGGCCTGGCGAGACCACACTTGGATTCATGCTTGGCTCTGAGCACCCCAGATGCCCCCTTGCTCAGCCCCCTGGGGACCCTCTCCCTTACGCCCTGCCCCCTTTCCTTCCCTCCCCACCGGGGTGGCCTGGACCCTCCTCACCCTTGTCCTGCCTCCATTGGGAGGGAGGCTCCAGCCCCCTCATTTCCAGAGGGCTCCCCCGGGCTTACTCCACTCCTGACGCATCTCCTCGGGAGCGTCCCTGCCCGGGGAGCCTGGCCTGTGCCCACTGCTCTGAGCCGGGCGGGGAGACCAGGGCGGAGGGAGACCCACACAGAGCAGCCCTTGGCCTGCCTCACCTCCGGCCCCCTCCCCGCCTGCCAGCCCTCCGTCCGTGGCTGTGCAGTGATTTTTGGTTCCGAACATCCACCAGAAAGGAGACCAACGGGTTTTCCGGGGACGCCAGTGAGCGGTGTGTCCAATGTCCCCCGGAGACACGACTGTCAGTGGCAGGATGGACGTGCCCCATCGGCTCGCTCAGGCTGGCGTCTCTGAGTCCCTCTGTGCTGTGGGGGAACCTGGGAGGCACAGCCCCCACGTCGAGAGCTTGTGTCTGCAAACTCCAGGCACCAGTGTTCCCCAGGACTGGGCCCTGGGCCATGTCCTTGGACTCGGTGCCCTGGGTCCTTACTGGTCACCCGGGCCCGGTCACCTCTGCAGGCCTGTCCTGGCCCCTGGCCCTCCAGGGCATGTGGACTCACGCCCTGTTCCACGAAGACCCTCCCAGGAAGAACATGGGGGAATCTCCACTCTCCCCAGACGACGGGACCCCAGTGGAGCCTCCGTTCCCACATCGACGGAAGCTCTGTCTCCCGCTCCGTGCCCCGCAGGTGCTCCCTGTCTCCACCCAAGTTGTCCCCAGACAGACGGGGAGCCCGGTCCTCTGCCAGCGACGCGGTCGGGCCGTCCCGTTAGCGGGACCTGTACGGCAGGCGGCGGGCCACCCAGGCGTTCCCGCAGGGGGACCTCGTGCGGACCACTCAGCCTTCCTGTTGGCCGGCCTGCCCGGTGGTGCTTCCTGCCCCGTCAGCCGGCGGCCTCGGCCTCCTTGCTGACCCTCCCCCGTCTCTCTCCCGGTCACCCCCTGCTCAGCTCTCCTCCTGAGTGTCTGCAGCCGTAGAAGGGCCTGGAGGACGCAGGGTCTTTGCAGGACAGGGTGCCTCTTCCCCAGAAGGCTGTTGTGGTCACAAATAGCACAGAGACGGCCTCTTTGCAGAGTCCAGTGTAACGAGCCGGGAACCGCCGTGTCCCAGGAGCCCCGACAACCTCCCGACTCAGGCCGCTGCTGTGGGCTCCTTTCCCAGACTCTCGGGAGTTTGCTGACCTCCCCCAAGCCTCAAGACGTGAGGACACCTCACCCTCCAGCTTGGTTCCCCGTTGTGTGCTGGCCACGCCCCTGTCCGTCAACCCTTCATGGAGGCACGAAGGATTCTTTGTTTTTAGTGTTTATTCATTTTTGAGAGACGGAGAGCAAGTAGGGGAGGAACAGAGAGAGAGGGGGGGGGACACACGGAATCTGAAGCAGCTCCAGGCTCCGAGCGGCCAGCCCAGAGCCCGACGCGGGGCTCGAACCCACGAACGTGAGATCATGACCTGAGCTGAAGCCGGACGCCTAACCGACTGAGCCCCCCAGGTGCTCCAAGAATTCTTTTTTCTCCTCTTCCTCCACCTCCCTTGCTAAATTAATGGACTGGGTTTTTTTTTTAACAGAACGGTTTTATATTTACAGAAACAGCGAGCAGAACGGAGCCTCCCGGGCGCCCTCCCTCTGGTCATCACCGTGTCGCCGGCCATCGAGGCCCACTTGCTAGAGTCCGTGGGTGACCCTGGCACAGTCCTGTTCCCTGAAGCCCACGTTTGCTCGGACGTGGTGGGTTTCCGCCTGCCACCCGTCCGGGCACCGCGTCACACTCAGTCCTCACGTCGACCGAGGCTCGTCCTGGCGGTGACCGTTTCCCAGACGTTATTTTTGGTGACGTGGCCGTTCTGCTGTTTTGTCGGAACTGACCGGAGGCGTTACTCGCCGTCAGACCAGGGCTCTGGGCCTCTGACAGGAAGGTCACGGGCAAGTCCCCCGTCTCCAGATCACGTCAGCGCCAGCGGCTGCGGACCCCGGCCGGGCCACAGGAGAGCTGTCGGGCCGCTGCCGGGGGGGTGGCTCCTTCCTGCCCCTCGTCCCCCCCCCCCCCGTGGGTCTGAGGGAAGCGCACAGCCCGGCCGTCGGGGGCCAGGAGTCCTGAACCCTGCCGGAGGGCGGAGAACCGACGTGAAGGGCTTGGGCTTCTGCGTGGATGGGAGACCGTCTCCTCCCCGGCACCTTCTCCCATCTCTGGGGACGCCTTCATGGACGTGGGGTACTTCTGTCACCCCCCGGCACTGCTGTGGCTCACGCTGTCTGTGCTCTGCTTACGGGGCTCCTCCCGCTCGGTCCCCCGGCCCTCCGAGGCCCCCGTCCTGTGCGCCCCTGTGTTTAGTCACCGTCTTGGTGGCCCGAGGTGCCCTCTGCGCTTCTTCTCAGCCCTGGCCCTGCTCTCAGGCCTCGGCCGCCGGGGGCCCAGAGCAGGCGCGTCCCCTCCGAGCTGCGTCCTTGCCCCCGCGCAGGGACTTACCCAGGCGGAGTCAGCAGAGGGGGAGCCTTCCCTGGGAGCACGGCGGTTCCCGCACGCCCCGGGGGGAGGGGACGCCTCCTTAGCCCCCCCTGGAGCAGCCCCGAGCTGACACCGCAGCAGGCGGCCGTGGCCCTCCAGCAGCCCTGAGCGCCCCCCACCGCGCCCCCCACGGAAAATCACCTGCTGTGGCCGGGGAGGTGTGACCAGTGTCGGGTCGGGTTTACTCACCACAGGGTGGCTGGAGGGGGAGTGACATTCAACAACGGGAAAGAACTGAAACTTCAGCCGCTCAAGCTCTGAGTGGGCGCGTGTGAACGCATCGGCCTCATGGTCAAACGTTCCAGTTTGGGCGACGGTTTTTTGAAAAAGTACAATTTTATTTTCCTTTTTATAGAAACAAAGTTCACTTTGAATTGCAGCAGGGTTTTTTTTTTTTTTTTAAGAAAAGTCTGCATTTGAACTGGGCAACTGGCAGAGTCTGGTCCATCACCACCCCATGAGCGGGACCTCAAGAGCTCCTACTGGACTCGGCCAGAAGCGGACCAGAGGGGTTGTCCGCTGTGCTGCTCACGGTTACACGTCACGGTCCTGGAGGCCTGCGGTCCCGACCACAAGCCTGTGACAGCGGACGCGGTTCGGGAGGCCGAGCTGAGTCAGATCTTCCGCTCGCCCCGGCCCCCGCCTGCCCTGCACTCGCCCCGCCGGGGGCCGCTCCCGGGCTGGACTCCACAGGCTCTGACTCCTGGGGCGCAGGGGTGTGGGCCACGCGTCACAGAGTCCAGGAGGGTGGCTCACCCACCAGAACCGCCCCTCCTCCGGCGGGTCGCAAGGCCGGGGTCAGTCACCCAGTCCCAGGGCAGGCCGTCCTCTGTCACTCCCCAGCTCCCTGCAGCCCATCCGCCCCCGCGGGAGTCCCGGTCTCCAGCAGCCTGACCCCTGCCCGGGGCCCAGGCCACCCTCCACCGGCCACATAGACCCCTGCCCTCCCTGGTCTGTGGCCCGTCCCCCCTTCCAGGGCAGCCCGATCCCCACCTCACCCTGCACCTGCCCCGGGGGAGCCCAGGGGGCCCCGCACCCGCCTCGCTCCCGCTCTGCTGGTCCTGCCGTCCTGTGGAGCTCCGATGGCGGACCCTCTTCCAGAAAACGTGTTCCCATCCCCCCACTGGGGCTTCTCCTGGAGCTTTCTCCCCCCGGCACTTTCTAGTTCTCCCTCCATGAGGCCCGGGACGGCACGGACAGGCCCTGGTGCCTGGACAGCGGGCGGCGGAGTGATGCTCTCAGTGCCGGGGGTGACGGGGTCGGGCACGCCTGCACCCGCGAGCGACCCATCTGGGGACCCTGCTCCTGCTCCCCGAGGCCGCCCGCGGCACCCCACGCCCCAGGGCCCCCCGCACCCTGACCCGCCCACCTGTGACCCGCAGGGCCCCCAGCAGCAGAGGGGAGGGTGCGAGGCTCCGGCTCCAGGGGGACTCTGGGCGCGCTTCCCTCCTCGCTGACCCGGGGACCCCCTTCCCGGGCCAGCATCCAGACGGAAGAGAAAAGCACGGGACTTTAGCATGTCCGCTGGAGCGAAGGAGACGGCAGGTTGGCCCAGAACGAGAAGGAAGCGGCGTCCGGCCCCGGGGCCACAGGGGCAGCCACGGAAGGTGTGACCGGGGCGGATACCTCCCTCGGCAGAGGGGCCATGGAGGGAGGGCCGTGGCCCGGGTGCCGCAGCGGGACAGGCCTGAGGGGACGGGGCGGGGGGGGGGGGGGGACAGACCACGCCCCCCGCGTCCTGCCGCCGGCCTGTGAGGACACAGATGAGGGGGCTGGCAGCGGGGCCCAGGCGGCGTCCCGGACACAAATGTAACTCCTGTGGAATTCAAACCAACAAACAAGCTCAGCAGAATTCCCCAAGTCTAGAATCTTCTGGGAAAGTGTTGCCCTAAATTATGGAGTCTGTTCATCGAGATGAAAGTCTGTGTCTCCGGACATAATTATTATTTTAACCATTTTGGATGGAAATGATTCTCCCTGAGGCCTGAGGCCTGACTCCCGGCATCAGCCCTGGGGCCCAGCTCTGAGAGCTGGCTTGCCGACGCCGCTTTCTCGTTTTCTTCTTTTCTCCCAGAACGTCTGTGCCCCTGGGGGCCGGCCTGGAAACCCTCCTCCCCCGCTTCTCCTTGCACATTGAAACAGTCAGTGAGATGTGAGCAAAATCGGGTAAAACCTCCATGAAAGCTGTTTCAAAGAGGTCCATTCAGATGGGAAATATGCCTTCCCACCCTCCCACGTCCCTTTCCTCCTCCCTGCTGACTGGAATTTTGATGCGATGGCTGGAACTGTAGCAGCCTTGTTGTGATCTTGAGGTGACTTTGAGGCTAGAACGGTGAACTGGAAAGATGGGAGGTTACTGACGAAATCAAGAGCCACTCCTGTCTGGGACTCCCCACCTCCAGGTTCCTCTTTGTTGAAGAACCACCCCCACCCCCCACCGGCTTGGTTCAACCACTTTTATTTTGGGCCCCTAAAAGGAGCGGCCAAAGCAATGGCTAAGTAATGTGCCAGTCAAGAGCCTGGCATAGAGTAGGGACTTGGCAAAAGACTGGATGGATCCACAGATGGTCTTGTAATGAGCCCTCCAGACCTTGAGGGATGCAAGGCTATTGTCTTCCAGCGTGGTGGCCCAGGTCTCGCACAGACTCCTTGCTCCCGATCTTTCCCATCAGGACCTTCCCGCCTGCCGGGTGTCACTTTCTGCTGCTGTTGGCCATCCGTCTGTCCACATGTGGTTTGTTCCTGCTGGTCTGCTGTGAGTTTAGAGACCCCACGTCTGGTCTGTTAGAACCGCATCTACGTAAGAGCACAGGGGCTCTGAGCGAGGTAGCCGGGGAGGCCTGCCTTGGGACACGGGCGAGTGGGACGCCGCGTTTTGTTTGGGCCGCTCGGCAGCCCTCACTCCCCGCTTCGGCCCCATTTCAAGCCCGCCGGTTTGCTGCAGAGCCGGCCCTGGGAGGCTGTGGGCCGTGAGCGCCGCAGCCGGGGTCCGAGAGCCCAGCCCCGGAGGCGGGTCGGCGGCGGGAACAGATGGGACTCAGCGAGGCTTCCCGTCCCGTCAGCCGGCGTGGCTTTGGAACGAGATCCACGTTCTGACGGGATGTGTGACAAGTCAGTGACGGTTTGGAGGCCTTTTCTCTTTGAGAGTTCCTGCTGAACTGTCCCCAAAGCAGTTCCAGGGCAGAGAGGGATCTAGAAAGAGGCCACGGCACGGACCAGAGGTGTTGACACGGGAGAGTTAAGAGTGAGGGAAGCAGAGACACGGGGACCAACACGGTGTGTCGTCACGCTCCTGTGTGCGCCCCCCGACCCCAGGCCCCGGGAAGGGGACCCGCGCAGGCAGCAAGGAGTCCCGGCCACGCCAGGGAGGCCGGCGGGAGGAGGCCGCAGATGCGGTGTCGGGAGAGGCCTGAGCCCTTCCTACGGGGTCGGGACCGGGTCCTACGGTGTGCTGGGCATCGTGCCAGCGCCACGGGCGCTGGCACGGTTCGGTGATGCCGGGTGCCAGGCGCCGGTGCTGATGGGGGTTCAGGGACGGCGTTAGAGGTGGGAAGCGGGGCCCCAAGGATGACGCGGGCTAGAGACACGAGGAGACCCCTGCCCAGGACGTTGGGTGCGTGTGTGTGCAGGCGTGTGTGTGCACGGGCGTGTGTGTGAAAGCCGCAGCCCGGGAAGGGGAAGGAAGGGGTCAGACACGGCTCCTAAGCCGGACAGTCAGATCCCGGGACGTGGATCTGGGGCCCAGGACTCCGGACTTCGCCCGCTCACCACTCCCCGCAGGCCGCACGCGGGGCCTCACCTGCCGTGGTTCCTGCTGCACGTCTGCCGTTGGTTGAGGGCCCTGTGGAGAAGGGACGGCGCAGGTACTCAACTAGATTTTACTTCATCTGACTACAGCCCAGTGTCTTCTTTGTAATGTTTCATTCAAAAAATTTTTTAAATGTTTGTTTAGTTTTGAGAGAGAGAGCAGGGGAGGGGCAGAGAGGGAGACACAGAATCGGAAGCAGCTCCGGGCTCTGAGCTGTCAGCACGGAGCCCGACACGGGGCCCGAACCCACGAACGGTGAGATCATGACCTGAGCCCAAGCTGGACCCTTAACGGACTGAGCCGCCAGGGTGCCCCTCCTTCAAAACTGTTTTCAATTTCAGAGGTCCACGTGTGTGTTGCAAACCTTTTAGCTCTGCAGGAGCTCACACAGTGAACCGTGAAAATCTCCCTTCTCCCCACTTCCCTTCCCGGGTGTAGAGCGAACCCTCACGTGCAGTCAGCCATATTCTTCCAGACCTTTCCCTGGGCGGGCACACACCAGGCGCGGGGATGACCCTGTGTGTATCCTAACCTACATCCAAAGACCCCCGTCTCGCCTGGCTAGCCTTCCGCGTGGATACGTGTGTGTTTAATCCCTCCTTAGTTATCAGCGCCGTCATAGTCCACTGTCCGGGTGGCTCATGGCTTGTCACGGAACCCTCATCAGGAAGCATTAGCAGGGTCTCGGGTGTTCCGTGATTAAAGAGAAATTACAAGATGGGCATCGGGGTGGGCACGGGGCACTTCTGGAGAACACGCTCCCGGAGGGGACACACCCGATCCGGGGTGTCCGTCCACACCCGACGGACAGGCGCCGTCAGCGTGTCCTCCCCTGCGCGTCTGTGCCCTGGTTCCGAGGAGCAAGCCCGAGTGCCCGCCATGTGGCGAATGCCCGGCCCCTGGCCCTCCCCCTCCCCCTTGCTGGCTGACAGTTTGACCTTTGCCGTCACCACCAAAAGCCACCCCCGCGTGTTGACGTGTCTGGGGAGGGCAGGCTCCATGCCCCGGGTCCCGCGCCCTCCGTTTCCCAGGGGAGTCTGCCCCCGGCGCCCCTCCAGATGCCGTCCTCAACGCACCCTGGACCCCGCCGGCCCCCTGCTTCCTCAGCGCCCACCACACCTGCGCCGTGTGTCGGGGTCTTTCCCTGCTTTCCCTGGACGTCGGGATGCAGCACCTGCCCCCGGCCTCTGGGTGCTGCTTGGTTCCCGTGGGGGCTTCCCGGCACCCCCCGCCCAGCCCGGGCCTGGCGCTGGTGCATCCGCTGTTTTTCTCAGGACGGAGCGGAAGTGGGCAGCCCAGCTGCACGCGGGGCCACAAGGTGGCGTGGGGGCTGGGCAGGGGTCCGATGAAAGTCGACACCGTGTGGGTGTGTGGGTTCTGGCAGTGCGAGGAGAGGTCCCTGATGGGAAAGGTCAGACGTCGGGGGGGACTTCCCGGAGGAAGGGGACCCGGGTGACAGGCAGGTGCAGCGTTAAGTCCCAGCTCTGCCACTTACCAGCTGCATGCCCTTGAGCTTGATGATTAGCAAGCGGCTTCCCGCCCCCCAGCAAGGCGCCCTGGGCACTGAGAAGAGAGTGGGCCGTCGCCCTCCCTGCCCAGCGCCCCTCCAGCCGCTAACCACTCGGGTCACGGTGTTCATGTGCTCCGCCCCCTGGAAGGGCCCTACAAGACTGGCAGAGATCCGCCGGGGCTCCTGACACCCCTCCTCCCAGACCCGCTGCGCCCAGCGCCCACATCCTGGCCGTCCCTCCTCCCCGGGGCGTCGTGTGGGTGCCGCCCACGAGCGCAGGCCCGCGGGGCACGGTCAGCCGCCCGCACTCGCCCCGTCAGTAGTGAGCGATTCCAGTGTGGTCCTTAGTTTTCTAGTCGTGCCGCTGCCCGTGCGGATCGGAGACCCTCACGTACTCTGCTGACAGTTTTTGCTGCCAGGCTCCATCCTTTCCGGGGGGCGCACCCCGTAACCTCAGCTGGGCGGCTGGTCTTGAACCCTCATTCTGCCCAGAGACATCTCGGCCACTGTGGCTTCTGCAGCCAAGACAGCGGCTCCTCACCACCTTTGCCACCTTCCTCAGGACTGGAGGTCCCCACGGGTCCCCCCCAGCCCTACTGTGTGCTCTCCCCCCGCCCCTACTGTGTGCTCTTCCCCCGCCCCTACTGTGTGCTCTCCCCCTGCTCCTACTGTGTGCTCTTCCCCCCACCCCTACTATGTGCTCTTCCCCCGCCCCTACTATGTGCTCTTCCCACTGCCCTTACTATGTGCTCTTCCCCCCGCCCCTACTGTGTGCTCTCCCCCACCC
>NC_043708.1:137640539-137651239 GCF_006229205.1 Suricata suricatta
GTCCCTCTATAAATCCCAAGAACAGAGTGACGGGAATACAGCGAGCGGTGACGAGTGCCGCCCAGCTGTGCGCGCTCCGTGTTCTGGGCACTCGGTGTGGACGGACTCTGCGCTGGACGTGCAGTGTGGACAGAGCCGACCCCATCGGACTTGCACGTCACTTGGAAGGCCAGGCTCAGGGGAGAAGTTCTCAGACTCCGGCCCCCAGACCCGGTCTCTCCCAGCTCCTGGGTCACCTGGCATCGGGAGTGACCTCCTGTGGCTCCGTGTGGACAGCACAGTCATGCATGCAGAGTGTCCCCCCCTCACGTCCCCGTCTGTGCCCCCTGCCGGTGAGACTGGACCTCAGGCGGAGAGAGCTGGGCGGCTCTGGGGCAGGGGCCGCTGGGGGGCGTCCCCGGTCCCTGGAAGAGGGGCTGTGGACTCGAAGGCGGCTCCTCTGGGGACTCGCCGTCATAGGGGGAGGGACGCGGCCAGGAGGGGGACGGAGGAACAGCCTGGCCTGGCCTGAGTGAGGTGTTGCTTTGACCGTCTCCTTAGAACGTCTCCGAGGGAAATAGAGGGGAAAGTTCAGCAGAACGTGAGCGCTCTGGGCGCTGCGTTATATCTGACGTGGGAAAAACCGACAACAGGGAAACCCAGTGCCCGAAAGGAGAGTGAGTTTAAGACCAGGGAGGGGAAGCTGTTCAGAGAGCCGGTCCGCCGCCAGCGCCGCTGGTGAGTGTCCACACGGCAGCGTGCGGTACGGCACGTGCAGGCGTAAAGCGGCCGTGGGGACATCTGTGAGCATCTGTGTCACCGGGGAGGCCCGGGAGCCGGTCAGCGGCTGCCCGCAGGAGGGTCTCGGGGGTGTCCTTCCCCAGGTCGCCTCTCTCCTGTGGCTGGGGGGAGGGGCTCCGGGGTCCCTGGGCAGGAGCGACACCGGCGCACGGGTTAGGCCCCACAGGCTTAGTTCTGGTCGTCTGTGTGTTACCTCGGGCCCAGAGCTGCCGTTGGCCTGGCCCTCTCTGTCCTGGCTCCCACCACCATGGTCCCCTCTAAGGGAGAGGGTCTCCAGGACCAAGGAACCTAACGCCGGAGCCCTGTGCCCCCTCCTCCCTGTTTTCGGCCCTGCCCTGCGTGCCTGTCATGCGGGAAGTCTCTGTCCCTCTTGTGGGGACTGCTCAGCCTCCTCTCCTGCGTGTGTCCCCCTGAGGACAGAGGCCCGCGTGGTGGGGCAGGGGCGGCGTTGGGTGGGGAGCGGGCTGCGGTCAGCAGAGCCCGGGCGTGTGTGGCCGAGATGCAGACCTGCTGGTGGGAGGCAGCTCTCCGGCAGGAAGGAGCCCGCGGGAAAGGAAGGGAGGTGGGTCCCCGCTGGCGGCCAGCCCTCCCGCGCCCCCAGGGGGGCTCCCCAGCTGCCGAGGACTCTGCACCTGGATCTGGGCGTCCAGGTCAGAAGTGACGATGGCGAGTGTCAAGGTGAAGGGGGGACGCGCCGTCTTTAATGGCTGTTAGCTCCGTGCGTAGCTCGTAAAAGTCTGGACCTGTGCTTGCCCGAGGCCCTGGCTGTGACGGTCCAGCCCGGCCACCTCGGCGCAGCCCCCGCCTGGGCTCCGCGCTCCCCTGGCTCCCGGCTCTGGCTGTGTGAGCGTTGACCGACCCGGCAGAAGCCGACAAGGGACGACCAACGTGGCTTCTCTCCACTGGGGCTTCAGGTGCGACCCCTCCAGGTGCGAAAGGGACGGAAATCCGACTCAGACCGGCCTCAGCCAGAGACAGATGGGGCCCACGTGCTCCGATGTGTTCAGACTGCGCTGCTCGGACCGCAGCAGCGTCCTTTGGTTCTGACTCTCGCTCGGCTTCTCCTCTGCGCCGGCCTCGCTGGGGGACGAGCCCGGACGGCCGCGGGCGCTGCAGCGGAGGGAGAAAACGCCGTTCGACCGCTGCGGCCAAAGGCCTGGCTGAGCCTCTCGTTGGCCCCGTGGGGGGTCCCGCACTCACCCCCTGAACCGAGTCACAGGGACCCCCTGCCCGGGCAGGGCCATGCGGACAGCGTGGGCTGTAGGGGTGCTTCCGAAAGGCGAGGGGGATTCTGAAGCTGGAAAAGGGAGCCATCGATGATGCTGGGCGGTGAAGACAGCAGCTTCGTCCAGTGACACTTGCCACGTGGGCTGGGGGGACAGTGGGGGGCAGAGATGTGTGCGTGGTCGTGAAGGACAGAGGGGGGGGAGTGGCGCAGTGGGGGGCATGGACAGAGGGGTGGGAGTGGCGCAGTGGGGCGCATGGACAGAGGTGGGGTGGGTAGCACAGTGGGGGTGCCTGGCTGGGGGGCAGTGGGCCAGGCGGACCCTGTCCCCACCTTGCTACAGCTAACGGGCGGACTCGCGATGGACCAGATTGTCACACACTTCAACATCGCGACTCAGAGACTCGGGAAGCCCCCATCAGGTATTTGGATGAGGAGCTCAGCCCGCGGACAGAAGCAGAGAGAGGTGGTCTGTGAGAGAAAGCGGCAGAGGTGCAGAGACCTCGGGGACCCGCAGCCCCGGAGAGACCAGAGGAGTGAGCTACCCCCTTTCCTCTCGCCACCCAGCGGTCTGGCCCCTGCCGACAAGACTGCACTTCCTGCGCTTGCCAAGGATTCCGGGTCCTTCTGACTCGTTTCCCTGCGGGGGGCAGGGGTGTGGGTGAGGGTGTGGGTGAGGATGTGGGTGTGATTTAAAGCCGGATTAAGTAGCACGCTGTTCCACAAACCACAGGAACAGCAAGCATCATAAACACAGAGGCAGGGACAGAATGACGTTTCCTTCCAGCCCCGCTTAGAGCACAGTCAGGTGTTTGTCAAGAACGCGTTGATTTTCATCCTCATTGTCCACAGACCTCAGGAGGGGGGGACAGGCAAAGCGGGTGCTCCAGCAAGGCCTGGCAAGTTCAAGGTCTGGGACGAGAGGCGGGAAGGGGGGACGCACCGGGCAGAGCCACCAGCAAGCAAGCGCCCCTGCTCCGACCCAGGTCGAGGTCTGGGGACACTCAGGCCACCTCTGATTTCCAGCCCCCGGGGGACCTACCCTCCCTGGCAAGTCCTCTGAGAAGCCCTTTGTGAGGCCAAACGCAACCCTTCCTTAGCATTTGTATAAGATTGTTTTTAAGTGTTTTTTTTAAATTTATTTTGAGAGAGTGAGGGAGTGAGAATCCCAAGCAGGCTCCGCGCCACCAGCACAGAGCCCCGCGCAGGGGTGGATTCCACGGACCCTGTGATGACGCCCTGAGCCGAAACCTGGAGTCTCTTTTTTATTTATTTATTTTTTAATGTCTTATTTATTTTTGATACAAAGAGAGACGGAGCATGAGAGGGGGAGGAGCAGAGAGAGAGAGAGAGAGAGAGAGAACCGGAAGCAGGCTCCAGGCTCTGAGCTGTCAGCACAGAGCCCGACGCGGGGCTCGAACCCACGGACGTGAGATCTGACCTGAGCCGAAGCCGGACGCTCAACCGACTGAGCCACCCAGGTGCCCCTGGAGTCTCTTTTTTACACCAGAAGAAACGGAAACGTTATTTTTTGTTTTTAAAAACAAAGTTAACAGGACAGGTCACCTCGAGGTGTCACGGCGGCTTCGCGCTGTTTCCCGTCATTGCTGCCGCAGCCCTGTTGGGGCCACCTTCGGGAGCCCGTGGTTCACTTCACCTAGCAGCTCTGTTCCCTGGAAGGCCGGGAGCCCGCACATGCTGTTCTAGAAGCTCTGGGGACTGTGCTCTTTAAAGGCACAAGCGGGGGGGGGGGGGCCCTGGGTGGCTCAGTCGGTTAAGTGTCCGACTTCAGCTCAAGTCATGATCTCACTGTTCATGGGTTCAAGCCCCACGTCGGGCTCTGTGCTGACAGCTCGGAGCCTGGAGTTCCTTCCGATTTGTGTCTCCCTCTCTCTCTGACCCTCCCCCACTCACAGTCTCTCTCTCAAAAATAAGTAAACATAAAAATAATTTTTTTTAAATAAAGGCACAGAGGGGTGAGTGGGGCTTTGGCACAGGCAGCTCCCTCTGGGGCCTTCCAGAGCCTGAAGGGAACAGAGACCCTCTGAAAGAGGTTCTTAACCAGTGTCACCTGGGAGCCGTCGGCCCCGCCCTCCCCACCCCTGCTCCAGAAGGGGGTGACCTGGAGCTGAAAAAGCTCCTGGTGGTCCGATGCCACATTCCGGTTAAGAACCAGCCCCCACAACATGGGGTCTCATTTCAAAGCCTGGGGTTTTAAATTCTGCAAAACCCACTGCTTTCAAAACAGCAGCTCGCTTCCCGCCCCGCGGTGAGAAGGGGAGCTGGGGCGGCGCAGGGGGGCTCCTGGTGCTGGCAGGTTACAGGAGGGAAGGCAGAAGGGGGTGCTGCGTGGGGTCCCCTGACCTGACACCCCGCCGACCAGCCTTCGAATGAGTTTGACGGGCCAGGCAACAGAGCTGTTAGTGGGAGAGGTTCTTCACTGACAGTGAGGAAAGAGGCTTGGAAAACGGTGTTTTCAGGATCATCTGCGCCGAGCAGGATTGGTTTTGCCGTCGGGAAAAGCGCCCGGAGGTTTGAGGCTGCGAGGAGGGCGGGCGGGCCGGGCAGGGCCGTGCGAGGTGGCCGCTTGCTCTGTCCTGGCCTCATCTGCGGGCCTGCCCCTGCCGGGCGCTGTGGGCGACTGCGCTGGCGTGCGGTTGAAAATCTACTCCCAAAGCGGAGGATTTTTAAATAAATAGGGCCTTCTCTGCCTCTCTGAGCGTTTCTGCTTTGGGGTTCCTTCCTCTTTTGGAACTTAAAAGGCACAGGGGTGCCTGGGCAGAAGCGTCTGTCTTCAGCTCAGGTAAAGATCACATGGTTCATGAGTCTGAGGCCCCCATGGGGCTGGGGCTGTGGGCTGACAGTGTGAAGCCTGCTTGGGCTCTCTCTCTCTCTCTCTCTCTCTCTGCTCCTCCGCCCACTTGCTCTTTTGCTCTCTCTCAAAATAAATAAAATTTAGGGGGAAAAAGGTGCCTGGGTGGCTCTGTCAGTTGAGCATCCGACTTCGGCTCAGGTCATGATCTCACGGTTTGTGGGTTCGAGCCCCGCTTTGGGCTCTGTGCTGACAGCTCAGGGCCTGGAGCCTGTTTCAGATTCTGTGTCTGCCTCTCTCTGACCCTCCCCTGACTGCTCTGTCTCTCTCTCTCTCTCTCAAAAATAAATAAAAAGCATTAAAAAGAATTTGTTTTTAATGAAAATTGCTTGGAAGAAGGGGACACCCCAGGGAAGAGGGTGTCGAGCGTGTTTTCTGTCTGAAATGCAGAGGGCAGGGCCGGGCAGCGCGGAGCACTCAGCGCTCAGCCGGGGAACCTCAGACTGACGTGCTGTGACCCGTCTCCCCTCCTCCGGGTTGTGCGTCTGGAGTCCGTTCCAAGCTCAGCGGGCTCGGCCTTGTGGGAGGTGGCGGGGCGACCTTGCAGACGTGACCTTGGCCGCACAGGGCCACCTGTGGCTGCAGAAGGCCCCTGACCTGAGCAGGGCCTGGCGGGAGGGTGTGTCAGGGCCCTTGGGAACAGCACAGCTCCCTCCGCGGAGTGGGGCTGGGTGCACAGTGGCCTCTGTGTGGCCGCGGACTCGCCTGCCGGGAGTGGGGACAGTCATGGCCGTCTGGGGCCCCCACACCCGCTGCCTGCATTCACCCCCGCGACTCTGGGCACCTCCAGCCTCAGGCCTTCCCGCCCGCGCCTGCTGGTGTGAGCGAGGGTCACCTGTCCGCACGTGGCCCTCGAGTCACCTCTGCTGACGCTGTGTACACGGCATGGAAGGCTGTCCCCTGTTCTCCAGGGGGGAGCAGACACGGGTGGGCGGAGTCGCTTCTGAGATGACCCAGAGAAGGTGCAGCCGAAGGAGGGTCGGCGGTGCACCTGCAGGGGCGGGGCACAGAGGGACTGAGCCACTGAGAACTGGGACACGGGGCTGGGGGCGTGGCCTGAACTCTGGGCCCAAAGGCTCGAAGGGGGCGGCACAGGATGTGTCGCTGGAGAGGCGGCTTGTGTCTCGGCCTCAGAAGAGGAGAAAGGTGATGGCGGGGAATAGTTCTACGCAGAGGGCATTCGGGCGCCGGCGGGAGGCAGCGGGGTCGAGGGAGAGGGTTGGCGGGTGTGGGGGGCCCCCGCGGGCTGGCACCGCGTCCGCACCAAGAGCCACGGCTTTCACCACCCCGTTCTCGAAAGGAGCACAGGGAGGCTGTGCGGGGGCGTGCACGTCTAGTGTGGCCTGGTGGTGCTTTGTGACGGTGGTTCTAGGTGATGACCTGATGGGAGGAGGGGGGAGGGGAGGAGGGAGCAGGAGCTGGTCCCGTGCAGGTGCAGAGGGTGCAGGTGCTGGGGGCCTGGGTGCGCGCGGAGGGCCCAGTCCTGGAGCACATCCGAAGCTTCCCGGGCACCTGGGTTTCTCTCCCACTCCGCGGTAGCCTTGACCAAGCCCTCAAGTCCTCAGTCCTCACTCTCGGCTGGGCCCCTTGGGGGAGGAGACAGTGTCCCTTCTGCAGCCATGTTCTCATTCTCTTCTGAGCTCTGATTCTGGTGCTTGATGTTTTCCCAGATTCTGCCAACTCCCCCTGCAAAAAACAAAACAAACCCCCCAAGTCTCTACTTGCCTTGTGGTTTGTAGGCAACGTAGAGGGAAAGCATCCCAGGTGGGGAGCCCAGGGCAGGACGGAGAGGGAGCAGGACACGACACTCCTTGGGGGTCGGTGGGGGCGTCCACTCGTTCGCAGTATCCAGGCCGGTCCCCAATGCCCCCCCCCAGAGGCCACGTGACAGCAGCACTCTGGTGAGGTGCGGGAGCCCCAGGCCAGGGTGAGCGGTTCCGGTGGGCGCCCCCGAGCCGGCGCCCCTGCACCTGAGGAAGGAGTGCAGGAAGATGTGTGTGTCTGCATGTGTGTGTGTGCGTGTGTAGAACCAGTGTTAGAAATCAGATTTCCTCTGCAGGAGATAAAATTTTTTAAAAAATTTAATGTTTACTTATTGAGACAGTGTGAGCAAGGGAGGGGCAGAGAGACAGACACAGAATCTGAAGCAGCCTGCAGGCTCGGAGCGGTCAGCACAGAGCCCAGCGCCGGGCTCGAACCCACAAACCGTGAGATCGTGACCTGAGCTGAAGTTGGGGGCGTAACCGACTGAGCCCCCCAGGCCCCCCAGAGATTAAAATAAAATGTTTAAAGCTGAATATTCAGTCTGGGTGAGGGAGGAGGAGAGGGGAAGATCCGTCGCTTTTACGTCTTGGGGAATATTTGTTGAATTGAGCCTAAAGTATGGTAAAGGGAGAGGGGTCCTTTCCCAGGGCGAATGCCACGGGACCTATTCCTCACCGGAGACCGTGAAAACCCTGAGTGAAACGCGACCAGACCAACAGGCAATCAGAAATCCACACTGCTGATGGTCACGGCACCCGTGGATGTTCCCTCAAGGACTCTGTCCCCCTCACAGAGCACTTCGAGACACCCCCCGTCTGGGTCTTCTGTGCCTCAGTCCACACGGAGATTAACAGTCGCACAGAGGGAAGGAGCTGGAGCCACCACCGCCACACCCCTCCCCGCTTTTCACCGACCGAGTTTCTGTCTAGTTTTATTTATTTTTTAACGTTCATTTATTTTTGGGTGTGAGAGGCACAGATCATGAGCAGGGGAGGGGCAGAGAGAGAGGGAGACACAGAATTGGAAGCAGGTTCCAGGCTCCGAGCTGTCAGCACAGAGCCCCATGTGGGGCTCGAACGCACGAACTGTGAGATCATGACCTGAGCCGACGTCGGACGCTCAACCGGCTGAGCCCCAGGCGCCCCATCTATCTAGTTTTAAGGTGACTGCTGGCCCCCCCACACCCGAGGGCTCGCTCACTAGGAATCCTCTAGAAGAGGGGGCGCAGGAGAACAGCAACAGAGCAGCGGGCATTGTTCGTCCCGCCTCTCCCATTTTCTGGTGCAGGGGCACCCGGAGGGAACATCAGGACCCTGGAGACCCCTTGTCCAGCCAACCTTTCACACTTCCATAAGAATCAGCATGGGGGTCTCAGTAACCCCCCTTCTCTAACTGGACCGTTGGCTTTGGAACGCTGCGGAAGGCGGGCCTCGGAGAGTCCTGGTAGCCTCTTACCACCTCCATAAAGTGGCGGAGTTGACTTAACGAGTGTGCACGCTTGCAGGAAGCGCACCCTGCAATGCATCCGAGGGTCTGTGAAAGCTTGGCGAGGCCGGGCTTGAAGGGAAAACCAGATTTCCATTCCGCCCCGTCTCTGCAGGAAGCCTTAAATCAAAGGCAGGCCGCAAATCAACACATGCTTATCTGTCAGTGTGCTTGTCCCGGTTTGTAATCAGACGTGTGCTTGTGCGGATCGGATCGATACTGGCCTGCTCATTGCTCCGAGGCTGCCTGTGAGCGTCTGTCCCGCTGCCCCTGAGCCCCTGGGCCCAGGCAGTGCCTGGCACAGGGCAGGCTCCTGAATGTTTGTGGGGAGCAGGAAGGAGAGGAGGGAAGGAGGAGAGGAAGGCGGGCAGGCAGGGGGGAAGGAGAAGGGGAGGGAGTGAGGAGAGGCAGCGAGCGAGCGAGGGAGCCTTGCGGATGGAAGTGTGCCTTACAGCCGTCCTGTCCGGGCCAGGAGGCTCCCTTGGTATTTTCTCCCCAGATATAGGGTGGAGAGAGTAAAGTACTGTTGCTGTTTTATAACTGAGTTACATGTATATATTTTGTTTTATTACATATATGTTGTTGTTTCAGGTGTCGGACAAGGTAGGCCCCATGCGCTCCAGGGTCCCACTCCGGCTGCCGGCCCTGGGGCTGTGCGCTCCCTGCAGCAGGAGGCCCCACCCACTTCTCAGGGTCTGGGGGCCTCTCTCCCCACAGTTCCTTCGGTCTTCCAACGTGTGTCCAAGGGAGTGGCTGTTGGCGGGGACAGAGCGGTGGCGGAGGCACAGATCACGGCCAAGGCCCGCTCTCCCCGTGTGGCCAAGGCCCGGGGCAGAGCCCCACGGAGGCCGGGACACTGAATGCTAACCTGGGCTTCCAGGTCACTGGGAAGGTGTGCTTGTCTGGGTGTGAGGCTCTAGCGTGTGGTATCCAGCAGGTGATACCTGGATTCATGACTATTAAATATGCAGCTCTATGGTATGGGAGCAAATGTCTGTGTGCGTGTGCACGCGTGTGCGTGTGTGCCTGTGTGTGTGTGTAACTCTAAAATTCTGCTGGTATTGCATCATGATTAAGTGGGAGAAATGTTTTTTTAATGTTTGTTTATTTTTGAGAGAGAAAGACTGAGTGGGGAGGGGCAGAGAGAGAGGGAGACACAGAATCGGAAGCAGTTCCAGGCTCCGAGCCGTCCGCACAGAGCCCGACGCGGGGCTTGAACTCACGGACCGTGAGATCACGACTTGAGCCGAAATGGAACAGTTAAGTGGCTAGCCGCGCAGGCGCCCCAGGGGAGCTGTTTTAAGTTCTCTGCCCATGTTTCCATGGGGCCGTCGTATATTTGGGGGCTGTATTTGGTGTAGTTTCCACGTCCGGTTGGGATGCCAGCCTCTCCTGAGGCATGTGGCCCGCACACATCTCTTGCGCTGCCGTCTCACTCCGGGGGCCTGTCTCCTTGGCTATGCAGAAGCCTTAACTTTGATGTGGTCTCACTTGTTTCTTTATGCTTTCGTTGACTCTGCTTTTGGGGTCATATCCATGCTTCCACTGCCAGGACCAGATGAACACAAAAATGGGCAAACGACACGAGTAGACAGTTCTCCAAAGACGACATGCACGTGGCCAGCAGACGCCTGAGAAGACGCTGGACATGACCCGTCGTCAGGGAAATGCAGACCGAAACCACAGTGAGGTGGAGGTGCCCCCCAGGCCCGTGAGGACGGCTATTCTAAAACAAACAAAGCAAAACAGAAGAAAGTTCTGGTGATCCTACGGCGAAGGTAGAACATCTGAGCACCGTTGGCAGAAATATGAAAATGTACAGGTGCTGGGGGGAGCGACATGGAGGTTTTCCCGCACAACAGAGGGGACCGCCGCGTGGTCCAGCCCTCCCCTCTCGGGGTGTATGCCCCCCAACCACGTTCTCGGAGATGCAGCCGCACTCCCCCGGCATTACTCACGGCAGCGACGACGCAGAAACAGCCCCGTGTCGGACAGCTGACTGGATGAAGACGATGAGGGATGCCCCTAAGCTAGACTATCGGTCAGGATGAAGGGAGGGAGGAAATCCGCTGTGACGGCACCGAGGACGCTGCACCAAGAGCGATGCGTCCGTCACGGAAGAAGGAACGCTGCGCGGTCCCACCTGCATGAGAAGTCACCCCGGTCCCACTGGGAAGCAGAGCGTGAAACGGCGGTGACCAGGGCCCAGGTGGAGGAAGTGGGGAGATGAGCACCCGTATCAAGTTCCCGTCTGCTGTGCCTCCTGGCACCGTAGGTAACAGCACCGTGTCGGTGCTCAGACACTGAAGACGCTAGATCGCAGGCTCGTGTTCTTATCACGGACAAAAGGGACGGCAGGAAACTTCTGGGGGTGACGGGCACGTCTGTCATCTGGACAGTGGGGACCGTGTCACAGGTGACGGATGCGGGCAAAGCCACCGAATCATACACAGCACATGTGTCTGGCTTCTGTATCTCCATTATTTTTCAGTAAAGGTGTTTTTTGTTTGTTTGTTTGTTTGTTTTTGGCACGTGGGCCCAGGGCCTCCCGGGCCAGTGCCTCGGCACGGCCTC
>NC_043708.1:137651339-137658585 GCF_006229205.1 Suricata suricatta
CCTGGGCGCGGTGCCCGGTGCCCACGCTGCGGCAGGGACGCGCGGCCCTAGCCCGCCCGGGAGAGGGGCTTCCTGGAGGCGGAGCCCGCGCCGCTCACCAGTTCCCCGAGCCCACGATGCACACTTTCAGCGGAGCCGCTGCCATGGCCAGGCTGGAACACAGCAGCCCGGCCCGTGCCTCCCCAGCCGGCCTAAAAGTGTTTTTAAAACACGGTGAGAGAGAACTCGCGCTCAGAGGTCCTGAACGCGTGCCTGCTGCCGGCCAGCCCAGGCTCGGCTTCCTCGGGGTGAAAGTATAAACACGGACGGTCCCGACTTCACCGGACTATCGGGACTATCGAAGGACAGAACCAGCCCATCCTTGTGTGTAGTAAGTGCTCAGGAAATATCACAACTTTTCCTGTTGTTTTTTTTTTTTTTAATTTGTGCGTGAAAACATTTTCTTAGCTCGTCAGTTATGGACTTGGAGGCCCGAGATGAAGTCCTCTCTGTCGTAAGAATTTCCAGGTCTCCCCCTTTACAAATTCCTGGCGCTGTGGTCTTGTCCTCCATGGCACTCGTGGGTCGTGAGGTCACACAGATCCCTGTGGGTCAGCTCATCCACGCGCTCTCCCCTTCCAGACGTCCCTCCTGGGTCACTCCGCTGTTCCCGATCCCCAGCCCGGTGCCTCTGGGACAGATGTGTCCGGGACCTGCCAAGAGGAACTTACACCCTCCCGCACCGGCTTCGGAACTTCCTCCCCTTGGCTTGGATGCCATGCTCTTGTCTGTTCGAGGTCATAAAAGGTGTTGACATCTGGTGTTGTGACAGCTGCTCCTAACCCCCCTTGTTCTTCTGTGATCTCTCAGATGAACTTCTGGAAGATTCCATATGCCCCACCTCCCAAAAAAGTTGTGTTTTGACCAATTGCATAAAATTCTAATTATAGAAGCACCTGGGTGGCTCAGTCAGTTAAGCGTCTGACTTCGGCACAGGTCATGATCTCAGAGTTTGTGAGTTTGAGCCCTGCGTCGGTCTCTGTGCTGACAGCTCAGAGCCTGGAGCTGCTTTGGATTCTGTGTCTCCCCCTCTGCACCTCCCCGTTCATGCTCTGTCTCTCTCCCTCTCAAAAATCAATAAACATTTAAAAAATCAAAAAATTCTTCAATTCTAATGATAAATGACTCCTTAAAGAATTAGCCTAATTAGAGGATCTTCTCCCCCATCATTCCCAGCTCGGCATCGCCCCTCACGCACGGAACACCTGCAGGATACATGTTACCATATCCGAGAACCAGCTGTGCTGTTAAGCACCTAGTAGTTTTGTCCAGATTGGCTTCCTTTTAAAACACACACCGACTTCCGCTTCTCCTTGCCTCAGTATCAGTCAATTCTAAGGTTTCATATACTAATACGATTTTATAAGACGATTAAAATGAATGTATAATAGTTAAAACAATTAAGAGGCCTGTCTGTGTGCCGTCCAAGGCCACACCGGTGCGTCACATCTGGGGAGGCCTCGCTGGTGGGGTCGCGGCCAGAGAGCCTTCCTACTCCAAAATTATGGAAACATTCGGTTATTTTATGATTTCCTTTTTCAAGCTTAACTCGTTGGCTTCTGCCCCGGCCCGTTACCACGTCTACCCCTGTCACATCCGGGGGACACCTTCCCGTGTGGGCTTCTTTCTGACGGTCTGCGATGGCTCTAGTGGCCCAGCTCTGATCTGAGGCCAGCGCGTGCCGCTCAGCACAGTGGACACGACAGAGGGTACGGGTGATTCCGTGAGCGTCCCCCGTCACCCTGCACGTCAGCCTGGGCGGCGGGGATGGAGGCCTGGGCTCACAGACCAGGGAGCGGAGTGCAGGACGAGAAGACACACAGACGCTCAAAAACGAGGCCCGGCCGGAAGCTCTCTCACCTGCCGGTCCGGCCCCAGAGACCACGGCCCGGCCGGGACCTCGGCAAGGTCAAGTTCTCCCTGAGAACCAACCCAGCGGGGCGTTCAGCCTCCTCCACCCCATTCCTACCCACCTGCTGGGTCTGTTTTATTTGGTTGATTTACGCTTTTTGTATACTTTGCACTTACAGTGCTTCTTAAGATTCTGCTGCTGGAGACCCCATCTTCCTTCTTTTCTTCTGAGTCCTGGAATTTCCATCATGGCCTCTATTTTACTTCTTCGGTTAAGTTGACTGGTGCTCACGCTTCCTGAAAGGCATTCTCGCATTTGTATTTCTTTGCTTTAGAGTCCGCAAATTTTCTCTGTGTAGCCTCGGACGCGTTTTACTACAATGACAGCTGTGGACTTTAAATAAAGCTGTAGATCTGTTTTATCAGCATAACAAAAACGATTCTATTATTAGCTAAAATTTTAATAGCTCTGTTGACATAATTTTTATCTTCTGAACCGAAATGCACGGGGAAGAAATCATTTTAGCGCGATGCTGAACTGGCTAGTAGTTCAGAGTTCGCTGTGCGGAGTTCACTGCCCCATTTCATTAATTAGCATCTTGACTTTTCAGGGTGGTGCTGACAAGACACGAAGTCTTCAGGTTATAAAGGTATTTCTTGGTTATTTTTTTTGAAGTAATGAGAACAGAAAAGGTGTGGTCAAACAGAATTAAAAAAGATTAGAGCTTTCAATCCCTTTTTGCTCTGAATTCTGTCACTTAAGAAGAAGATGAACAAGACTGTGTCTACACCCCACTGGCGAGAAAGGGCAGCCCCCCTTTGTTGCCTAAGGAAGGACTAATTTTCCGATTTTACAGACGAGAACACCAAAGCTAAGAGATGAGCTGACCAGCTGAATGTCAACAGACTGAGGAGAACTCAAGACGTCACCCCTGACCCGATGCACCTGTGGACGCAGGGGTCTGGGAGGTGGTCCCCCCATCTGCAGGGAGCTCCGTCCTCTGCTGGTATCTGCCTTCCAGAAGCATCTATCCTGGTCTCCCCCATCCCCTGCTGTACTTTCACAGAACAAGTCTTCCCATTTCCGACCTTTGAGGCTCCCTTTGCGGAGCATTAGGACAGTGATGCACGTCACCTTTATTTAATCCAGGGCTGCTGTTTTGTAATCTGCCATCCTCAACTCTGACGAAGAAACCCTTTGGGCCCCAGGACTTTGCTCTGTTGTAAGAGTCCCGACTCCTTCGGTTGATCACATCGCTTCCACCACGATGTTGAGTCTTTTCACACTCGTGCCTGTCTTCTTCTGGACACACTTCTATTTGAGAAGGTTGGTTGGCTGGCTGGAGTTTGGGCTCTGGGGTCGCTGGATTCCGAACCTACTTCCCAGAATGGGACCTTTCTGGAACAGAAATGGTCACCAGTTTATCAGTGCGCCGTGAGAACCGACACCGTCCGGGCATTTAGCATGGTGACTGCCTCAGCCATAGGCCAGAGCCCGCTGTTTGTTCACTGTATTTCCACGGTGTGGGGGTCCCGCCAGCAGCTTAGTGAGGGGCTGGGACCGTGGAGCCGGGCTGCCTCACCGCCTCCCGCACGCAGGGTCCCCAGCTCCTGGGGCCCTCACCACGGTGCCCTGTTTAGTTCAGGGAAGGGGCAGGGAGTAAGAGGGTGGGTGAGCCCGCCGTTCTGCAGATGCCTCGCAGGGCGGCCCCCACCTAGATGAGCCGGGCAGCTGTCCTGTTCCACGCGGGTTTGACGGTGGCAAATGGGGCGGAGCCTACCCCACGCTGGCCCAGGACACACCGAGGGTGAGCTAGGGGCAGCCCCGATTTCCTTAAATTACTTGAGAAAGAATGGACCCTTCGTGTCAGAAGTCAGGGCTCCGGGTCCCCAGCCCAGACGCACCGTCGATGAGTCCGTGGCTCTGGGCCAGCCACTTCCTGTCCCTCCGGTTCCCCCGTTCTCCGCCAGATGAAGGTTTGGGACCACACACCCGCTAGCATCCTGAGGTTCTACCACCTGCTAGGATTCCTCAGCTCGTGGACAGGGGGTCCGCCGGGAGTCGGGGCCAAGTGTGGGATTCAAGGGTCCATCTCATCCCTGCTCACGAAGAAGAAGGGGGGGCGCCTCCTTCCCGAAGGTCATGGGCCTCCAGCCTCCCCGAATTCCTGTGTATCTTCAAGGTTTTAAGATCACCCCCTCTGGTTCTTACTCCTTTCTGACGCTGCAGAATGGTTATTACTGATGATTAGCTAAATGAATGTTTAAATTCGGGAAGTCAGGCTACTTTTAAAGGCCCGTTTTATAAAATGTATGACACTTTCTCCCTCTCTACTCTCATAATTCCAAAAGCTTTTATAAATATAAATGCATGCTAGGATTCGCTTTCAGTTTTTCCCTTCCGTTTACAGCAAGTAAAGGTGCTTTTGGTTTTATTAAGCCTTTTAGCGCCATTTAACTTTTAAGCTAAGCATGTATTACTTTCAAAAACGAATCCAATAAAGATGTTCAGAACTTGCAACATGAAAATAAAACGTGATCCCACTATTATTTCCAACCTCCAGTTGAAGAGCCACAGCCCAGAGGTGGGCAGGAACGTGGGCTGGTTCCACTCACAGGCCCGGTACCATTTATCACCTGTGTGACCTGAATGAAACACAACAGCAAATCTACGATTTATTGGGCCCAAAGGTCACATCACCGGAGGGGCTCCCCTTAAGGAAAAGAACAAAGGCTTTACTCTTGAAAATTTTACTAAAACACACGATCCTGTAAATAAATTGCTTTGACCCTTCCCATGGCCGTGCAAAGGCCCTGTGCACATGAAGGGCCCAGAAGCTCAGGCTTCACTTGCTTCAAGATAAATCTGCTTCTGCCTGGGCAAGAGGCTTCCCTTACCTTCATCTGTAAAATGGGGACAACAGAAGTATTTACTGCATTGTGGTAAACTGCCTGGCACACAGCAAGTGCTGAATAAATGCCACCTGTGATCACTGGACGTGACACAGTTGTGGCTGTGGCTCATCTGAGCTGCTTCCGGGAGACGGTTACCCACGTTTCTGGAAGAAAATCCCACCAGGAGCCTTTTCAACCTGGCTCACTCGCCCGTTCATGAACCGGACTGAGTTCCTACCAGATAACCAGGTTCCAATTTCAATTCACACCTCACAACGTCCCCGCCTCTGGCAAGCCTTCCCGGGACCCTACTCCCATCCGGGCACTCGCCCCTGCTGTGCAACTGCCTTTGGACGGGACCAGGGCTCCCGGGGATGGGACCCTCCCTCGCCACGTGTGTTCCTGGGCCGTCAGCACGTCCCTCGGTGCCTGTAATAAAGTACACAGCTACTCAGTAGTGTGCAGTGAGTGGACCTGAGTGCGCTCATTCTCCTGTGAGGATTTCCGCGGCATTGGCCAGCTGCTCAGTTTGCAGAAGTAAGCAAGATGTCCGCAGAAGAGCCTGGATCCTCCGGAAACAAGTCCAAGGTGGTCTTGTCGTTAACCTTGGCTGGTTTTGAGTGGCTTTACCTTTTCTTAATTTGCGTCAACTGAAACCCTCGATTGTATTACCAGACCACACTCTGCAAGCTTCTCACTTTTGCTAAGAATAACAAAACAAACATGGCCACGTCGGGGCAGTCCTTAGGGAACACGTCCTGTGTCGGGAAAAGTAGTTAAGCTCTGGGGTCCTAAAGGAGCCTGGGAAAGTCTAGCCAAAAACTACGGAGGTGGGTGTGTTCTCTATTTAAAAACAGAACTGGACTTTGCAAGTTGTATCACGTCTTGGCTTGTTAAATCCATTAATTGGGAATTAAATTTTCCAGATTGTTACTTTTATAATAGCATTCAAGTGTCAGAAAGCACCCTGACCGGTGCACACTGGATACAGGGAGAGAAGTGGCTGTGGGTTAAGGCCACGCCGCCCACACGTTTGCTCAGCCCTTTGTAATTTGCAGCCAGTTACCCTGCACCGTCATTATCCATCTGCTCAAACAACCCGCTGAGGCAGGTGGGAAGCTACAGACTAGACTCTTCTCCGAGACTGGCAGCTGGGGGGTCTCTCAACCATCACGGCTCCTGCTCCCACAATCATCAGCCTCCTAGACGCTCAGGAGACCCTTCGGTTTGCGGGCGCCTTCAGAAAGCCCCTGATCTTTGCACAGGGGTCACCGAAGCACCCTGGCCTCCGGGGGGGTGGCCTGGGCCGCAGGGAATGCCAAAGGGCACCTTACGATTGGTAGCTCTCCGTGAATTCCTTGGGCCAGACTTTGAGCTAATCCTCCAAGTGGGCTAAGATGTGTGCTTCCACTGCACCTCAGAAGTTAGGCCGGGTACAGTTCCCACCTTCATGATCTGCTAGGGACGGAAAGTGTCACCTGCCCTGTCCTGGGAATGACCCAAGGACCCCAGGGACTCTGGAGCGTGCTGTCCTCCCAACAAATTTCGGATTGAACCCATCTGAAATCTTCACAGAGCAGGTAGGGGAGGGTGTGTGCGGGCCTGGCCCCTAGCATGAGCCACCCCGTGTGGGGAGAGTCCAGTTCCCGTGTGCAGGCCTCACTGGCAGTGGACGCTGAGGACCAACTTGACTTTCATGGTGTTGTTTGAAAAAGGAAACCTCAGTTGGCCCAATCGGGAAGTTATTAAATTCCTAGAAACAGAGCTAAGTGGCCAGCAGCGAGCCTGTGGTGTTGGCAAGATGTAAGCGCCGAGGCTGTTGGGAGTCCTTCCCCTGTCTGCCCTGGCGTTTCCAGGCCCGGAGGAGGCCTTCCCAGGCAGGACCCTCTCCACGGAGCAGCTCCTTCCTCCAGGCGCCCCTTCCTCATCCACAGAGTGGTGGCACGGAGTCCACAAGCCAGATCGAAAAATACAAGAATTCCCTGGCTACTAGGTGGTGGCTCTCCGGAGGACTGAGCACCCGCCCCGCCCCATCTACCATTCCTCGCTTCACGCGCACGCGCGCGCGCGCGCGCGCGCGCTCACACACACACACACACACACACACACACACACACACACACACACAGAGCCCAGGCTCAGGCAAGCTGACACACCCGTCCCGAGGAAATAACCCCTCCAAGTGCCTTCTAAGCCTCATTTCCCCGAGGAAGCAATCAGCACCTCTTCTCCAAGACAGCTCCAGGTGAGCACGCAGGGACACGCCCTCCTGTCCTCAAAAGTAAAGGCGTTTGCAGCAGTGTCCCCTGATTACCGAGCGCGCTCGCATCTACGGTCACAGTCATTCTCCGAACCCACGAGGTGGCCAGGGCGAGGACGACCTGCCCCCTCGTCTACGCAGGGCACACCGGGGCCCGGGCTCACGCGGGGAGCGAGCACCGGGGAGCCTCCGCCTGCGCGC
>NC_043708.1:137658685-137660790 GCF_006229205.1 Suricata suricatta
AGCGGCGGCGGAGGGGGAGGCGGCGGCGGCGGCGGCGGGGGAGAGACCCTGGATGACCAAAGAGCCCTGCAGCTCGCGCTCGATCAGCTCTCCCTGCTGGGGCTGGACAGTGACGAGGGTGCCTCTCTGTACGACAGTGAGCCGCGCAAGAAGAGCGTGAACATGACCGAGTGCGTGCCGGTGCCCAGTTCCGAGCACGTCGCCGAGATCGTGGGGCGGCAAGGTGGGTCCGGCAGGGATGGGGAGCCGGTCGGGGGGTGGGGGGAGAGGGTCTCGGGCCACCGCCCCGCAGGGAGGGCGCGGGAGGGCTCGGGATCCGCGGCGCCCGCGAGCCTTGAGGAGAGAGGAAGAGCCGCGCGAGGGGCCGGCGCCCCAGACAAAGAAAGTGCAGGCAGGCTGTCTCCCGGAGCCGCTCCGCGGCCGCGGCGGAATGCACCTCGTCCTGCTGAAATCACTGCCTTCTCCCCCAGCGCCCCCCACCCAGCCCACCCCGGGAAATAGAATTTAAATAGAAGATGCTTGGGGGAGGGGGCCTTTGATCGGTCCTTTGGGAGGGGGGAGGAGGAGGAGGAGTGAGCATCGGATGGGAGGAGGATTCTGGATTTCTGCAAAGCGGAATGGAGCCCAGAGGAGGAACAATGGGTCCCGGGACTGCCCCCCCTTCCCATCAGTCCCCCAGCTCTGGGGGGCGGATCGCGGCCCCGACCCTCTTCCCCGGACCCCTTCGCCGCGTCTTCTGGGCGCTCGGCGCGCCCCGCTGGATCCTAGCGGCATCTCCCCAGCTGACTTTTTCTGGGATTCTGGGGTTTGCTCGGGACGACTGCAGTCACCGGGGGAGGGCTGGGCAGCCAATGGGCTGTTCCTCGAGCGCCTCGCGGGTGGAACCCGCTTCCCAGCCGGTGGCGTGGCCCGGGGTCAGCGAGGGAGCCGCCCCCTTTCCGCCCAAAGCGTGTCCAGCGGTCCCGCAGCCTCGGGCGCGGGCGGTCCTAGGTCTCCGCGGTTACCCCGGGTTAATGGGCGTGTCTGTCTCTCTCTCCCACTCCCTCCCCTGCACCCGGGCTCCCAGGTTGTAAAATCAAAGCGCTGCGGGCGAAGACCAATACTTACATCAAGACCCCGGTTCGCGGGGAGGAGCCTGTCTTTGTTGTGACGGGCAGGAAGGAGGATGTGGCCATGGCTCGGAGGGAGATCATCTCTGCCGCGGAGCACTTCTCCATGATCCGCGCCTCGCGGAATAAGAACACGGCGCTCAACGGCGCAGTGCCCGGGCCGCCCAACCTGCCTGGACAGACCACCATCCAGGTGCGGGTGCCCTATCGCGTGGTGGGGCTCGTGGTGGGGCCCAAGGGCGCCACGATCAAGCGCATCCAGCAACAGACCCACACGTACATCGTGACGCCCAGCCGAGACAAGGAGCCGGTGTTCGAGGTGACCGGCATGCCCGAGAACGTGGACCGAGCCCGCGAGGAGATAGAGGCGCACATCGCCCTGCGCACGGGAGGGATCATTGAGCTCACGGATGAGAACGACTTCCACGCCAACGGCACGGATGTGGGCTTTGATCTGCATCACGGGTCCGGCGGGTCCGGCCCGGGCAGCCTCTGGAGCAAGCCCACGCCCAGCATCACGCCCACCCCGGGCCGCAAGACCTTCTCTAGCTACCGCAACGACAGCTCCAGCTCGCTCGGCAGCGCCTCCACAGACTCTTACTTCGGCGGGGGGACCGGCGGCAGCACGGCCGCCACCCCGCGCCTAGCAGACTACAGCCCCCCCAGCCCCGCGCTCAGCTTTGCCCACAACGGGAACAACAACAACAACGGCAATGGATACAGCTACGCGGCGGGGGAGGCTTCCGTGCCTTCCCCCGACGGCTGCCCGGAGCTGCAGCCCACCTTCGACCCGGCTCCCGCGCCCCCGCCTGGGGCGCCCCTGCTCTGGGCTCAGTTCGAGCGGTCCCCGGGGGGCGGCCCCGCGGCCCCCGTGTCCTCCTCGTGCTCTTCCTCCGCATCTTCCTCCGCCTCGTCCTCCTCGGTGGTCTTTCCCGGGGGCGGCGCCAGCGCGCCCTCCAACACCAACCTGGGGCTGCTGGTGCACCGCCGGCTGCA